>NC_132851.1:28895454-29198484 GCF_048164855.1 Canis lupus baileyi | reverse complement strand
CTGAAGGATGCAAAAATAGAAAACCAAGAAATATGGTGATGTGGGTTGGTAGGTGTTGGAAGCTCAATTTCAAAGTTAGATGAGTAGCCTGAGCATCTGAGCTCTGCATGTAGAAATGGCAGAAATGCTACTGATTTTGTTCCCTTTACTCTTTCTCCTTGAGGGGATAGATATTCTTTTCCTCAAAACTCTGTAAGGTCTAACTTCTGGGTAAAGAAAAACAAATACTTTTGAATTACATGGCACACAAGTAATGTAGTGTCTTCATACCACGTCATTAAGTTTTGCATTTTTAAAAAAGATTTTTTTATTCATGAGAGACACGGAGAGGCAGAGACACAGGCAGAGGGAGAAGCAGGCTCCCTCTGCATGGGGAGCCTGATGTGGGACTCAATCCTAGGACCACAGGATCACAACCTGAGCCAAAGGCAGACACTCAACCACTGAGCCACCCCAGTTCCCCTGCATTTTTTTTTTTAAAGAGCAGAATGAGATACGTAGGGGGACACTGCCCCTATTTAACACATGTGCTGAGGATCCTCTTTCATCTGGGTGTGGAGCACTTGTCAGTAGGTAGCTCCTTAGTGCTGACTGAATCTTAAGAGCAGCCTCACTCCAGTTGGAAGAATGAGGACTGGGCAGTGAGGAGGAGGTTTACCGCTCACAGGGCAGGTAGGAGAAGCCCAAGCAGTCTGGCGGCTACCTCTGTGGGTCAAGGAGGGTGTCCCTGGGGACCTGGAAAAGCAGTTCCTGCTGATCAACAGTGTGATTTCCAAACTGCCGTCAGGTGGCCTTGGAGTCTGTAGAAGAGACCGTGGTTTGTCTGGCCAAGCAGCTTGTTGAGCTTTTTTTTCCCCCTGTGTTTGTGACTCATCCGAAGCCATGAGATGAATGACTCCTTGGGTATTGGTTATAGGAAAGACTTCTATTTCAAACGAGGGAGATGAATGTCACTCCCTAGGAAGATTAACTTTGAACAGTCCAGAAAAGTGTCTTTTAAAGGTAGAGGGAGATGCCAGAGTAAAATCTGTAGCATCAATTAAGCATCTTGTTTAATTAAACATTGCCAATAGTTTACCTCCCTCTCTCTCCTCTTATTTTTCCCTCCCTTCCCCTAGGTTCATCTGTTTTAGTTCTTAAATTCTATGAATGAATGAAATTATACAATATTTGTCTTTCTCTGATTCTTAACCCTAGGGAACTGAGCGTCGCTGGAGGGTAGATGGGTGGGGGGAAGGGGTAGCTGGGGGATGGGCATTAAGGAGGGCACGTGATGTGATGAGCACCGGGTGTTCTATGCAACTGATGAATCACTGAATTCTGCCTCTGAAACTAATCTTATAGTATATGTTAATTAAGTTGAATTGAAATAAAACATTTGAAAAATAATAATTAAGCACTGTTGTTTCTCTCTACTTGCTGGACAGAAATTACCTTCCTAAAAGGTAACTCTGTTTTGGAGGGGTTTTGTGTGTTTCTTTTGTTTTTTAGACGCCGTTGTTAAGAGCAGATTGCCTTTTCCCGAAGAAATGGTGAAGATCTGGTCTAGTCCGTTTAATTCTTATGCATATTTGAGTTGAAAGAGTGTCTTTATTCATTCACTAAAGCAAGATACCAAAATGAAAAGTTTTTTGACTTGTGTAAGAAACTTGTCGGTAAAAGTAGTTATCCAATTAGCCTTTTTAACAAGGGAAGCTATTTCCCTATACTTTTACACAGCTGTTTCTGTGTTAAAGATGACAAAGAATTGAATGTCAGAGTGAGGCAGTATCCAAAGTACAAGGGACTTGAAATATACTAGTCAGACTGTAGATCATAATGCATTAGTGGGTCATGAAATGAAATTTTTTTAAAAAAAGATTTTATTTATTCACAAGAGATACACGCAGAGGCAGAGGGAGAAGCAGGCTCCCTATCGGGAGCCCAGGATCACGACCTGAGCCAAAGGCAGATGCTCAACCACTGAGCCACCCAGGTGCCCCTTATGAAGTGAATTTAGTGCTTTTTACTGAAAAATAGTTCAATCTTAGGAGAGGGGAAAACCCAGGTCCATATCGGAGAGTGACTTAAATGTAGACCTTTTGTCTTGGATATTTGTCTTATACTTTGAGGTAATGCATCAAAATATCAAGTCGTGGGTACTAGGAGCCCACATTTACCCTCTTTATCTAATCCAGAGAACAAATGATACAACACTTAAACGTAACCCCACCCGACATGGATGCAGAGGCCTGCCTTTCTAACTAGCTTCATATAGCTTCCTACTCACCCAAGACAGGCACTTGGCTGATAATGACACTGAGGCTGCCCCCCACAGTCTGGGTGGGGTCCTGTGTGGAGTTAGGAAGCTGATACCTCTGGTTCCTTCCCAGAGAGAGAGCCAGCTACACACAGTTACTAGCACCCCTGGAAGCTGAGATGGTCACCGTGTCTAGGTGAGACTCCGGGAACTTCAGTAGATGGCACGCTTTACCTAAGCTGACTTTTCATGTTGTGCACTTGTTTCTCACCTGCTGTTGCCCCTCTACACATAGGCAAACAGCCATTTGAACTGTCACTACCTGCATTCCCAGGACATCCTGTTAGCAATTTCTGTCCACTTCCTTAGAGCTTGAGGTACACTCAAGGTCACGCAGTGGCGATTTTATTTGGAAACCATATCACAGAAATGCACCCTGGCGTTCAGTCTCTGTGTGAGTAATTCAGAAAACCATGGATTTTACTTTCAAATTCATCCACTGCTGCACCAAGCTCTGCCTTTTTCCGAAGCCTGAAGAATGCATCCCAGAAAAAAGGCCAATTTCGTTTGACCTTAATTCTCCCTCTGTGGCATTCCTTTAGTTCTCTGTGTGTTTGAAATTCAAGGCTTGTGCTGGTTTCAAGTACACTTTTTTAAAAGTCTAAAACAGAAATGTATTATTGGACTGATAATGCCGCACGGAGGCCAATAATGGTTTTATGTACAAGCCACAGTACTTTTTTTGTTAGTGGTTTAAGTGCCTCTGACTGTTCCTTCTCTTCCTCCCCCATCTCCTCCCTCAGGTTTCTTGAATCATGCTCAGTAACTCGATATTGCTCTTGTCCTGTGTAATGTCAGCTCACGTTGGCAAAATTGTTGGGAGAATGCTTTGAGGAGAAAGCATTTAGTCTAACAAACAAACAGTAGTAGAATTTTGTGGACACTGCAAATGATTCTTGAACTGCAGAATTATCAAGAAGCCCAAATGCTTCCCTCCTCCTTCCAGACTTAGTCTATACCATGCAACAATAATGAATTTTTACAATATATTTGGAGAGTAAAATTACCCATGATCCCACTACCCTAACCCAAACTATTCTTAGTTATTACTTTTCAGTCTTTGTTGCTCACATACATTTTTTTAAACAGCTGCCACTTCGAATTTTGCTTTTCCACTTTATCAAATGACACAAAGATTGTTCGATAGCTTTCGCCTTCATTATTTTAAGGGCCATATAATAGCATCATTGCATAGATGTTTCTTAATTAACTAAAGCCATTTCAGGGTTCTCAGTCTCCAGAGATTGCCTGCATTTTGGCTGACACCATCAGTGCGATAATCCACTTCTTGGAGTCATTTAGCCGGTTGTCCCCTATTGAGTGATCTCTTTGGGATGCTTTCCCAGAAGTGAGATTCTTGGGTACAGGACATGGAGCGCCATCTTTTGGAACTTGAGCTGCCATATTACTGTGTCAAAATGTTGTATACCCCACTAGCCACAAGGAAGGCCATAGGCCAAGGTTTTTGGAACAACTACTTTCGCTGCAGCTCCAGCTAGCTGCCAGCTAGTGACTTACTAGGTCTCTAGAGAGAGGGCCTCACCTCTAATAGACTCCTTAGGAGGCAGTTTTCCCCAAGGAGAAAATTTGTCTGAGTTCGCTGCTCTTGTGAGGGAAATGTATGCTACCCAAAGGTCCTAAGAGGTCTGGCCCCCGGCCCTACTTCCCACCGACCTCATTGTTTCTGTAAGGATGAGGTAAAGGGGCTCCTTCATATGCAATTCATTTACTAATGTCAAATTGGATTTCTGTCCAGGGAGAGAAGCTCCTGGTTAAATACCAGAATGGTTTAGGTCCCGGTTGTGGAGCTAGGCTGTCCAGGTTTGACTTTCAGCTCCCCATGAGCTGCAGGGTGGCGGGGGGCGGGGGGGTAAGACACTCAACTTTGCTCATCTGTGACATTGGCGTTCTGATCTAATTATCCCCATCACATTAGGTTAGTGGGAGGATTTGATCGGATCCTCCATCTAAATTAGCACAGGGTCCTGCGTAGACTATACTCAGTAAGTGTTAGCTGTCAGCATTAGATCATGGCACACCATTTCTTTCCTGTTCTCCAGAGTTCATGCAGGAGTACTGTAGCTGATATGAACTCTTTTTTAAATTCCACGAGCCCCAGGAGCTGGTATGGGAAGTAACTGTGGGCTTTGGGTTAGCAATGCACCCCGTGCTCTCTCCTGGTTTGACATGGGCTTCCCCAAACCAGAGCGTATGAAAGGGGCTGGCTGTTTCCAGACTGTGGCTACTTTTGTTCTGGAGCCCGTAGGAGGTGCTTAAGATTGGTTGATAAGAGATATATTCTGGAAGGTCAGAGAACTGTGGTTGGGAGCTTTTCTGTTCCATTGCTTATCCCTCCAGTCTTTCCCTCTGGTCTCTCCTTGGAGATTAGCATTGGACCCTCCCCTCCTATCTTCATTGTCTCTGATTATCCTGCCTATTCTGTGCTGCATTCTTGGGATAATTTTATCTTTATCAGGTGATATCTTCCACTTCACTAATTCTCTTATCAGTGACTACTAATGTTTAACTATTCCTTTGATACTTTTTTTTAAAGATTTTATTTATTTATTCATGAGAGACACAGAGACAGAGACACAGGCAGAGGGAGAAGCAGGCTCCCTGCGGGAAGCCCAGTGTGGGACTGGGTCCTGGGACTCCAGGATCACCCCCTGGGCTGAAGGCAGGCACTCAACTGCTGAGCCACCCAGGTGTCTCCCTTTTTTTAAACATTTTTTTGGGAAGATCTGTTTAGTATTTTTCACAAGTATCTGGTGTTCATCATATCTTATTCTTTTCTCATTTTAGGTCTTTATACTTTTTACAATTGTGTGACCTATTCAATAATTATATACGTTAATTCTTAGGAAAATTTGTTCTGTTTTTCACACCTGTTGATTCTCATTCATGGTGGGTGGTTTTCTTTTATGTTTTTGTACTTGGGGAAGATTATCAGGAAGGCTTTCTCGGTGGATAATTAATATGGCCTGACTGGATCCTTACCCTCCAGAGTGATTTTATATTTAGTTCTCCCAGGATGCTTGCAGCTCCAGGCCATTTCTGTTTTCTTTTTCTTTTTTTTTAAAGATATGTTTACTTAAAAAAATTTTAAAAAGATTTATTTACTTATTCATGAGAGAGACAGACTGAGATAGGAGAGAGAGAGAGGGAGGCAGAGACACAGGCAGAGGGAGAAGCTGGCTCCCCGCAGTGAGCCCGATGTGGGACTCGACCCGGATCCCGGGATCATGACCTAAGCTGAAGGCAGGTGCCCAACTGCCGAGCCAACCAGGTGTTGTTTTATTTCATTTTAAAACATTTTTTAAGACCTCAGACATACTGAGAGTAGCAGACACAATTCACTGAGCTCCCCACCACTACCATCTGAGATGAAGTTTTTGACATAGACCCACCACCCCCAGAACACTCCTCAGCTTGAGAGCCTCCCCCCATAACACGCAGGTGGAACCACTCTTGCCAGTGCTTCTGTAATCTCAGGTGAGACTTCTCTCCCACCACAGCCCAGTCACAGACAGCCCAGCCTTCTTTCATCTCCCTCTGCCAGTGGGTACACTTTTCCCCAGTTCATCCTTTCATTGAAGTTAGAGCTCCTCAAGCAGGTCTGGCTTTGGGAGGGGAATACAGCTCCCTCCCTGTCAGTTATCTTTTCCTGTCTCTACATAGGTGTTGAAATCTGAGCCGCACCTAGGTTACCAAGAAAGGGCAAAGCCTCCCAGGCTAAATGGCTCTCGCTCTTACTGCTCAGGTCTTTCTTCGGTATTCATTTCCTCCTTTCTTGCAAGTTCCCTGTGGATGTTACTCATACTTGATCCAGAAGCTGTACTGGTACAAGTCCCTTTTTCCTTTGTTATTTTGTGTTGGAAAAAATAGAGGGTACTCCCTTCCAGATCCTGATTGCTTGTTGGATGGTTCACATCTAGAAACATTGATGAACATCTCCTCTTCTTCCTGTGCTAGATGCTCTGGGGAACCATGGAGGAAACAAGACTTGACCCCTGTCACACTTCTTATTTAAAGCCGACAGTGACTTTCTCTTGCCTTGAGTAAAGGGCCAGATCCTTGGCTGGCTCAGGATGTTTTTTGAAAGATCCCTCCCCCCTTTCATTAACCCTTCCCTTCGGCACCAGGGATTCTAATCCGTGTAGCTCCTCCTTGCCTGTGCTTGCTCCTCTTAAAAAGTCCTTCCTTGGGGCACCTGGGTGGCTCAGGTCATGATCCCAGGGTCCTGGGATGTAGCCCCTGCTTTGGGCTCCCTGCTCAGCGGGGAGTCTGCTTCTCCCTCTCCCTCTACCTGCCACTTCCTGTGCTTGTGTTCATTTTCTCTCTCTCTCTCTCTCTCAGATAAATTTAAGTACCATCTTTAAAAAAAAAAAGTCTTTTCTTTGATGCTTGGAGAATGTGTACTCTCCAAAGCCGGGTGAGACGCCACCTCCTCTGAGACAGTCTTCCCTGACCTCCCTAGCAGGGCTTCTAGAGCCCTTTGTGTATAGTTATTATCTCAGGCTGACATATGGTTCACTTGTGCTGTACCAGTCCTGTCACCACCTGGTGTGTTTCTCGAAGGAAAGGATTTACCTTTGATCATGTTGGTACTAACAGGGAGGGACAAGCGCACTGCCCAACATATACTAAGCAACTAATAAATTCCTGAATGAAATGCAGTATTCGTGCATATGAATAGCTAAATAGCAATTCAAGAATTAAGATTATTATAGTACAAAAAAATGGCTTAGATAATCATTGTTTTCAGTATTGAGAAGGGAGGAACTACACAGGCTGATGGACAGGGTTGGTACTTGGCTCAGTTCTTCAGGCACTGCTGGTTCCCCACTGTGGGTGCAAGGAGAGTCACTAGGGGCACCACTGCCTTTGCTGACTGAGGGACTTGAGGGGATTTGGCTGACCCGGGAGCCACGTCTGCTGAGTGAGGTGCTGGTCTTCAAGGAATTGTGGTAGGCCTCACAGGGGAAACGTGGAAGGAGCTGGGGAGATGAGGCCTCAGCAGTCTTCGCCCATAAATTAAGAAAGCTGGTTGTTTAATCTTGCTATAGGGCCAGCATTCCTGATTTGATTTGCCTTTAGGTTAAGCCCAGCCCCAGTGTTCTCAGGTCTCATTGTCTTCTCTCCTGGGACCTGAAGGAGCACTCAAGAGATGATGTATGTGTCTCTCCGCTTAACCCATACCACATCACACTCTGGTCACAGTTAGAAATCCTCTGCCTTTTCTAGTAGTTGTGGGTTGTTTTTTTTTTTCCTTCACTCCAGTTTAAACAGGGGCTGGAATTTCACAGATATCAGTGTCTACAGCACAGAGGTATGTAGCAAGGAGTGCAGGTATGAGAATCCTAGGACTGCCGTGTTTTCCCCCATGAAAGGGTAAACAAACTGCTTTAGCTTCTCTGAACCTGTTTCCTTTCATAGGAAATCATGAATAATGCGTACCTTGCAAGGCTGTTTAAAAAAAAAAAAAAAAAGATTGATGATCTGTGTCAAGTGTCTCTATGTGCCTGGTTCATAGAAGGCACTCAAAATTGATAGTTATTATTCACATGTAATGCACGGAGCTTAGTGAATAAGCCCTAGGCTTTGGAGCAAGGCACTGCTGAACTTGATTCTCTGATCGTGGTACTTAATAGCTCCGTGGCCTGCAGAGGTCAATAATGCTTCACAAACTGGTTCTGAGACATAAGTGAAATAACAAAGACCACTGTTTTACTGAGGCCCTGATGAGCAGAGGCTCACTGACAGAAGTCGTGATGGTTGGTGGGAGTTAGTTCCAGACCACCTCATGATCACTCTCAGTGACAGCTCTTATTGGCATTTCTGTGTTTCCTTTTCCTTGCACTCTTGCCTGGCCAGGACTTGCCTATGCTTTGTGCTCAGCAAGAGTTTGGGCCTGCATACCTAGCCCATCATGGCTTCTCCTCTGTCGCCTTTTCTCTTTTCTAGTTCAAATTCCTTGGAGGGTCAGATCTGATTGGCCCCGCTCATCTTTCTTTTCCCCAGCCATGTCGTGGATTGCTGCGAAGTCCTCGAGTCAGGCTACCTTCCTTGATCCAGTTAGCAATGCTAGAGGAAAAGTGTGGTCTCTTGCTGCAAAACCTGACAGTCTCTTGCCTGATCTTTGAGTTGGGGCTCTTTGAGGATAGGTGTTATAATCACTACACATAATCAGACACTATGTGCCAAGTAAATGAGAGCTATTCATATTAACAAATATGTTAGGTATTTGGGAGAGGAGGATCTTTTTCTGTGCTTCCATGTTATACACAAATGGAAATTTTCTTGAGGCAAAGGGTTAAGGATAACTTTTGGTTTCAGAGGCTATTTCTTCTCTCTTGATGCAAGGCAGACCTTTGGTTGGAATGTAACAAACTCTGGTACAATGAGTCAAGACTTCCACTGGTTTGCATTTTTCATTAGCGTGTCATTCAAGGAAATCCTGGCTTTTGGGTCATGGAACAGGCCTGTCTGTTTATCCTGCTGCAGAAGTAAAATATTCGAAGCATTTAATAATACCTCCGAAGATAAACTTGTATTTGAGGTCTATTCTAGAACTTTTGGGGGGAATTGTCAGTGGAGCCTATTTTATAAACATTTTCAAAATTTTGTGATAGCCTTTATTCCAACATGGATCATGGAATGGGAGGGGTTCTTACAGTCTAAATATTAGTTAAAGGCATTTGAGAAACTAGGAATTCCAACCAACATTCAAAGACTGCTTTCTTCATATTGAATAAAGAATCATTTTCCATCCTAAGTGTTTTCTGAAAAGGACAGTGAATAAACCTTCTGTAACCTCTCTGAAATCCCACATGTACTCTTTTTTTTTTTTTTTTTTTCTGAAGTAAAACTAGGAACATGAAGACGATCTGTGAACTACATGTTTTTCTCACATGCTGGTTGTTAGCTAATGAGAAAAACATGAATTAGTGCATATCGTTCATATCTGGTGGCTACTTTTATTTTTGGAGTAGATAGTCTTTCAATTTTTGCTGTAATTGTAAAGCTCACTTGGGTTGGTTTTTCCTTTCATACCTGATAACCGTATTCATTTATTCACTCTGCAAGCATTTCTTGTGTATGTACCAGATGTGAGAACTGCGGTAGGTGCTGGAGGTTGGCTGCCAGTAGTCCTGGAGCCAGAAAAGAACAAAAATTGAGGGAGGGAGACCCGTGACCATAACTTACCCCCTCTAGAGTCTCCCCACCCCAAGTCCTGTCCTCCTCCACACATACCATTTGCAAGAACTCTGAGGTGTCAGAGATTCTTATTCTGGGTCAACCCTCCACCTGAGGGGTTACGAGCCTTTAACTTAGACTGGAGTGGAGAGACATCCCATGTGCCAGGTCTTACTGGCCATCATTTCTCACAATCAGAGATGCCCTGGGTTTCCCCAAACCTGCCCTGACCCCCAAGCTTACAAAACCCCCCATCCCAGGATTTCTCAAGCATCCTGCTACTTGGCACCTCTCCTTGATCATCCTCAAACTTATTCCTGAGGTAAGGGTTGAATTTTCTGGGGTGATTAAGTCATAATGTTAAGTGAAAGTGGCATAAGGGCATGAGAATACCCTTGAAAATTGCTTTGGAAAGATCCATGTTCTTGACCAGCACATTAACTGTCGTATGTTTTCCCTCAGTGCATTATTTGTTCATTTGAGCATCGATGTGGTTCGCTTGCATTTAGGGGCTGTGATGTCATAAGTGCACATATGTACATATGTATACATACACATGTTTAAACATTAGATTCATTTCCAACGTGGTGAGATCCTTGGAACACACAAGGCTACAGGAAGTAAGGGGTCTGACTTCCACAGTCTTGGTGGCATGGCCTCCTCCCAGTGGGGTTTATGTGGGTAGAAGTATACTTTTTAGCTAGTAAGTCCCCTCCCACTCCCACAATTTTTTCTAAATCTGTGTAATTGAATCAGTATGGATTACATTTCTGCATCACTTTCCTTGAGAAGAGGGAGACCCTAAGAGGCCTGGAACTTTCCTGAAAGTATTGTGTTTTTATCTTGAGGGGGTAAAAGCAAATTTGGCTTTATGTGCCACAATACAGTTTATATTTGCTTTAATGTGAACCTGTTCCCCCCCACAAATCTTCATTGCCTTGGAAAGAATCCCCATGTCTATCCTATGGCCTCTCTACCCCTGGCATACCTCTGTTCATAATGCAGTCTACTGGTTGGTGAAAGTGGGTGGCTCAGCACATAGAGACCCAGTGGGGTCCCCTTAGAGGCCTGATTGGCCCACATTTCCTACACACTTGAGGTCATCCTGGCATCTTCCACACCCACTGGATTTCCACGCTGAGGACTGTAAGTGCCATCGCAGGGCCATTTTGGAAGTCCAGTTGCATCTTGATAAAGAGAAAATCATGGGAATAGGAGACAGATCTGGGTTTTAGTCCTGGTATTAAACTGTTCATTGTGAACTTAGGCAAGTCATTTAACCTCTCAGGACTTTCACATTAGAATGTGAAATCTCTAAGATCTCCCCAGCTCTGCAGTCAAGTGAAATACGAGCTCTGGGCTGTTAGAAATAGAGAAAAGAGGCAGAAGCATTGTTAGCTGAATTGCAGTGGACTTATGAGAAGTAGAAGACCCAACACCTGTTTACATGAAGTTCATGTTCTAGTAGCCCAGTGAGATGAACGACCCTTTAGAATAATCAGAGGTCGTCAGTGATTTGGCAGGAAGAGACCGTGGTGGTATAGGACTTGTGTACACTGTCTCTAGTCTTACTTATTTAACCAAGTCATCATTACACTTGCATTGTAAAGACCTTACAGTGTCACAGAAATAACAAGAAACATTAGGAATGCCTACTAAATGGAAAGAAAATAATGAATTCTTGGGTGTTTTTTTTTCTTTCTGCTAACTCGAGAGTGTATAAACAAACAGTGTTGGTTGGCCTTTTTTCTTCCTTCCAAAAGAAAAAAAGGAATTGCAATATATCCTTTATCTATCAAACAAAAATGTTTTGAAGACAGAGGAAGCACTTAGATATTTTTTATAATCTTTAGGACAGCCAAGGGCCTAATAGATAAATGCAATTAATTTGAAAGCCTTACTATTTTTAATTATCCCACAAGAAGTAGCCAACTCTATGTAGTTTGCTTGTCTTGGAATTCTTACTCTATAAGTGTGAGGTTCATTTCCAATTCAACCTTCTATAAATTCTTTCTCAAGTGAAGATATTGCAGAATTGCAAGTATTTCCCACCTCCCTTTCCACTTTCCTGTCCATTATAAGAAACTGGGATGTGTGGAAGTCATGCGAGGTGATGTGGCATAGCCAGTTAGTGAGTGAGCATGACAACATAATGATGCCTCATTAGGTTTGATTTTAAGAACAGCATTCCTAATTTATGCTAATTTCACTTGAGAATTTGCTATAGTCATAACCCAACCCATAAAATAAAAGGCACTTGATGGATCAGAGCCCCACTGTCTTTTGTTCCGTGTTTTCCATTTATTCCTTCAATATCAGCTTTAGACTTGAGAGGAAAGTCAGCAGGAGAGGCCCTGTGTCCAGGGCCACTCACTGTAGCCTCACAAAGAAAGTCTGGCAAGGGTTTAAAGTGAATTCAGAGCATCTGAGAATCCACTTTGAGGTTCTCTTTCCATAGCAGTAACTCGTGAGAAATTACTTCAGTTATTAGTTGAAATGAAAGGGGACACATTTAAAAGAAGTGGAAAATAGAATGTTTGAAGCTTGTTGGGAACAAATGAAGACTTTGGGGGAAAATCCCAAGGGAGAGTGCTCTGCTATTTAGTGATCCCAACTAAAAGGAAAAAAATCAGCCCTTGTCAGTGAGTGAGTCATCATTTTATTCCTCTGAATTACAGGCAGATTGTTATTTCTTAAATCATGCAGGTCATGAATTTTGTGAACTATATACTCTGTGGGGAGAATTTCTTTTTTCTTCTTACCCCTAGCTTTTAAAACATTTTTTAAAATTCCATAAATAAATGGACAGATTCCCTTCTGGAATTTATTTTTGAAATTGATGAGATAGGGAAAATGTTCCCATACCACTTACCCCAAAATTAAAAAAAAATAAACATGAGAATTGAGACATTTCCTGGGATTTTTTTTTTTAAAGGAAGAAATCAGCAAATCAGTCCCAATCATAAATTATGTATCTACCATGAGAACGCAACGCTGTTGTATTTGGAATATAAGCATTAGGAGACAACCATAATTGCATGGAGTTACATTCTTAGAACTAAAAGTGCTATTTATTGAACACCTGCCGTATACCATGCACTTGCTACATTTCTGACCCTTCCTGTTAGCACTGTGAAGCAGTGGGATGCAGGTCCCATATCTGAGAGGGACATGGGGACTTGCCTATACTCAAAAGCAGGACATGAAATCAAACCTAGGTCTTACGGGCTCGGATGTCTGTTGTGTTTGTACAACACTTACATGAAACAGTTGGAAAACTATAATAAAGGGCATCCTCAAGTGCTGAAATGTGTCCATGAGTGGCTCTATTACTTATGCCAAGGCCATGAGTGTAAACAGAGATTGTCCTTGGTACACCACCTGGGCCATGCACTCCATAGAAGGAGGCTGAGGAGGCTGGGTAGATTAGCACCAACTTTTTCCGCAAGCATCCTAAACGCTTCCAAACAACTTCCATCGCAGAGCCAGTACCCAAAACACAGGTAGGATCCATTGGAGAACTTGCGGTGCCAGGCCCAGACAAGAGTGCCTGGCACCTCCTCCTTAGGTCCTGATCATTGTCGTTCCTGGGAAAAACTGAGTTCCGCTCAACCAATGCATTTTACAGGGAAAGTTGGACTTCTCAATTTTTATTTTAAATCTCCCAAGTTTTAAATGTTTGGAAGCTAATTCAGAATTTACAAAAGATAATTATGCAAGCCATATAAAATAAACTCATGCAAGTTGAATTTAGACTGTGAGCCACCCATTTGCTTTCTTTGATCTAAATTACAACAGATTTTCTGGAATATTATGATCCAAGTCTGTGTTACCCAAAGTGTATTTTGTGGAGAACTAGTTCTGAGACGTTAGTAGGCGCTTCTAAAAAAGGATAGAGGTGGGAAGTATGCTTTTGAGGCCAAATAAGTTTGGGAAATACTTTTGTTAAAGTTTAAATTAAAAAAAAATTTTTTTTTTTTTTTTTAAACAGGAAACTCATGCTATGTTAACGTTTAATTCTCTGTGAATTTTCAAAGGGTGTATAGTGTGGAGCATTTTCCAAACTTATTGACTATTGATCCCTTTCGTCTCACAGCATTAATTAGGCTCTTTGGGCTCAGATTTCAGGAAATTCTGATCTAAGGGAAGAGTTCTCAAATTTAAGGATATTCTAAATATGCGAAAGCCCTAAAACCACCCTGTGCTTGCTTCTTCTACCTGTCAGATGAAAGCTCGTGGAAGGAGGTACTACATCACCAAGTCCTGCAGAGTTGTGCCATGTGAAATGTTAGCCAGACTCTACAGGACTTGCCCAGAACTGAATTTGAACCACCCGTCTGTCCACAGCAGGCCTTGTCATTGGAGAATGGGAGAGCTGTTTGTTCATGTTTGAGAAGTGAAGTCATTGGGAATCTCTAGATTGTAGACTGTCTTGTAGACTCGACGTTGTGCTAGGTGGCACTACAGCAGCTAGAATGTATTTGGAGGGGGGGGTGCTTCCCTTGAGGATATCCATTATAATCCCCGCACTGGACTCACCCAGCTTTCCGGGAAGTGTCCATTAACCATGTGACTTTACTGAAGCATCGGCACGGATATTTGGAAAACAGCTAAGTGAGGGCTTATAAAACCATTGACCATTAGCTGGGATGCTCTCTTAGATCCTTTCATGCTGCAGCTCTGTCTTTTAATTTGGCTGTTTAAACAGAAACCACTTTTTAACAAATCATTCACAGGAAATTTGCCCCTTCCTTTACAATATAGCTCGTTCACAAAATGTCATTTAATAATATAGGCTTTCAGATGTATTTATCAAGAAGACTTTGAATTTTCTTTATCATTCCTGCTTTCAAGTTACATTTTTTCTTAAATATTTGTTGAAATTTTCTACATGTGTCCCTTCCCGGTGAATACATTTATGCCTAGGCAAATGTATCCCCAAATATCATATTACAGGAAAGCATTCTTGCTTTAAGAATGTTTTGTGTCTAGCTACCTAATAAATGTGATTGAGGTAATTCATCACAATCCCTGGAGTCAGGGGTCATCTCTGTATTTTTTGACTCTGGGGCCTTGTTCCTACTGGATATTTGTGAGATCAGTGAATTCAGGGTGGAGATTGAGGTGATTATGCAAATATTCTGTAGATGCATCCCCATTTCAATTAAGTTTGATATACCAAAGTCTGAACACAAGTGGGTGATCACTTACATTATTAATGGATTTGGGATAAAATAACAACACAACTTGACACCAATTGAAGAAAGCTTCTCTGAAATGTTAATGTGCATCTTTGAGGAAATAAGATTTAATTTCAAAGGTTTGATTTATGGAAAACTACTTCAGCTCTTGTCAACAGGAAGATTTACCTTTATAGAAACAATACCCAGTGGAGCATAATATTCATCTGTGCTTCAGAGCAAACTCTTATACCAACCTCGTCCCTGTTTTCTACTAAATGAATAGGTCTCAAGTCCCTGAGCACGTCTCTGCTAATGACATTCTATCTGAATGGGCTTCCCAAGGAAGCTTTATCTGAAAGGGTGCACATTAAATACCAGCTATTTTTTTTAAGATTTTATTTATTCATTCATGAGACAGGCAGAGACATACATAGGCAGAGGGAGAAGCAGACCCCCTGCCAGGAGCCCCATGCAGGGCTGGATCCCAGGACCCGAGGATCACAACCCAAGCTAAAGGCAGACACTCAACCACTAAGCCACCCTGGTGCCCCTAAATGCTAGCTATTGTGTGTGGGGCAGAGAGGTATTATGGTGGAGGCAGGCAGTCCATGTTAGCCATTGCTTCCTTTTCAGATGCCTGCACATCCAGTTAACCACTATCCTGAATTGCACTCAATGGTAATTTGCAAGAGGATTATTAGTTAGATCTTTGTGACATTTCTGGTACATGACAGCTTTTTTAGAAGTCAGCTTAAGACCTTTTGTCAATGTTGTGACTTAGTGGCATGTGAATTTATTAATACAGTAAAACATTATCATTAGTGCCTGCTGGTACTTCATAATCATGTTTAAAAACACACAACTTAAAATTACCCCTATTAAAAAGAAACCTCGTTATTTGACAACCATAATGACAAGTAGGTCTTAAAAGCAAATACCTTTATTTACAAAAGTAACAAAACTGGCTATTAACTTCCAGCAACAGGAATTGTATGGGGAGACAAAGAATGTATGGATCAGGGTGATAGAAGGCCATGCAGCCTCTGTCATCAAAATGGTTATATGCCCATGCAGAAGAAATAAGCAAAAATGTTTGCTTATAACATTAAGTGAGATAAAGCAGGATAAAAACTGAATATAAAAGTTTGTTTACACGCAGTAAACGTGAACTGAGCGGTCCATGAACAAGGATAGGAAGTCAAGAAAAAAGAAAATAGTGTTTCAGAGTTGTGCAGTTAAGTGAAATTTAAAATGTTTATTTCTGATTTGTTCAGTATTATGTTCAAAAACAAAACCAAAATTTTCTCAGGTGTTTTATTTTTTACCAGTAATTGTATGTCTGACATGCCTTGTGGTAAGAAACCACAGGCTTGGGAGAAATATCTATTTTTATTTGCTTTTAGCAATATAATATATTTAAGGTCATGGAACATCGGTGAACAGAATAGTTTTGTTTTTTTTTTTTTAATTAAATTTTGATTGGGGAGACGAGTTTGAAAACACATTTATTACCAAGATGGGCTTAGAAAAAGTCACCCAGTCTCTCTGAGTTTTCATTTCCTCAGAGAGGAAAAATTGTAATATATATTTGGGTAGTTGGGGAAAGCAGACGCAAAATAATAAAAATGACCAAAAAAACATAAGGTATTGTTTTATTTCAGAACAATGTTAATGCCATTTGATGCCACCTGTTCTTTTTTTGTTAAAGATTTTATTTATTTATTTATGAGAGACATAGAGGGAAAACCCAAGGCACAACTCGATCCCAGGACCCCAGGATCACAACCTGAGCCAAAGGCAGACTCTCAACCACTGAGCCACCCAGGTGTCCCTGATGCCACCTGTTGTATGTGAACATCATTAATTTGGTTGCTGCTGATTAAGGAAAACTGGTTGGCATCTTTGGCAGTGTCCTTGTACACACTGTACATGCTTCCATGTGCATGCAGCTCTGTGCACATACATTATACATACTCTTCCATGCTAATACTGTATAATTATATGTCATAAAAGGCACAAATAGAAGTTCTAAAATTGTTCCTCCCTCACAGCGCAGTGGAATATCTCCTGTGTCTTCTTTGGAGATCACTGATCTAAAGAGCTCGTCTGAGTGGAAGGTTTTATATCTGCATCTCCTTGTTCTTTTTCCTTCTATAGTAGCACCACCAGCCATGTAAAAATTGTCCTTGCTAATTATATGTCTTGTGGGAGCCTTAGAAAAAATAAATCAGAGTACTGTCTCTGCAAATTCTAGCTAACATTTGTTGAGGGCTTCCTCTGTGCCAAGCACCACTCTGAGCACATCGTTTACATAGATCACCTCACTCAATCCATTTAAGCCTGTCAGATGGGTTACTGCTGAGGAAACTGAGGCATAACTAGGTTGAGGAAGGTTTCATGATTAGCAGTGGGGCTGGGGTGTGACCCTGGTGGTCTGGCTCCAAATTCTATGCTCTTAACCACTGTGTTTAAAGTCCAGCATCTGGTCAGCTGTTACATGACTCTCCATTTTATATAAAATTGTCTGACTCGGCCTAAATGACTCAAAACCATCGGCAGTGTATTTTGAATCACCGGGTCAGGACCCAGACAGACAGTTGAGTAAGGCACTGCAGAACTTCAGAACTGGTGGGACAGTGAAAGGCTCTTCTAGCCATGTGGTTCCTACTCTGTTCACCCACAAAGACTTCTGTTCTGAGGTAGGGTTCCGATAAACTCTGAGTCCTGAAAAGATGTGACTCAGGAAATACCTTTCCGGTCTAGGTTTTAATTCTCTTAAGGAACTCTCATTATGTTATAACATGGAAATGGTGTTTGCATGACTATTTTTTGGTCTTTAAATACCTTGTTGTACCTATAATTATTATTTTCCCAAGAATGGAGCTGAAATTGCTTCAAGATGAAAGCATGGTGCTTGTGGGTGGGTGTGCTACTCCGAACTTTAGAACTACAACAGAAATTAGAGGTTCACAAGGTAATTGCTGTGATTATAGTTTTCGTTTTGGCCCCAGACAGGAGCTCTGGAAACACAATATTCTACTAATTTTTTAAATGTACAGTTTGCAAGGCAACACGGAAATTACTGAGGGTATGTACTGTTTCTCCCTCATTTTCTATGAAAGTTCACATCTTACTGATCTTTTGCAGTTGCTTAGGGAATAAACAAACAAGGCACTATTAAAAGGCTTTAAAATTTTTTAATCACTAAATTATTTTAGAAGAAGAATCCCAATTGTAACAGTCCTAGATAGCCACAGATTTTAAACACCTCTGTGTACCTCTATAAACTTCGCATTTCCAGAAAATCCATATCTTTGTAATACATGTCATTTTGTATTCTAAGTAGCGCTACTGCATAGTATTTGCAGAGCACATAATAGATGCTTAATAAGTAGCAGTCCTTTCTTTATCCTAATTGTTGCTAATTTTATGTGTTAGTGGCCATACAATAAACCCTCCAATTTGTTCCATTTCTTTCTTTGCCGTTTCCCCGTTGTCAGAGGTAGGTTATTTCTAGCCTTTTGTACTGTAAAACCTGGTGATGTGTTCCATGGGGTTTCTTTTTTGTTGATTATTGAGGGGGAGTGGTGGTAATTTGGATAGGAATGATCAGGAGTGGGATTACTTGTCAAATGTAAGAGCAGCTTGGTGACTTGGAATACAGTTTATCCTTTAGATCAATTGTAACTATTTCTCTGAAGCCGCTTCATTAATTTTATCACCTTTCCTACTTGTTATAGCTCTATAAGGATAAAGGGACACTTCAGTATTGTTTTACTTGGAATTTAAAAACCAATAATGTGTTTGAAATTATTTGCATATATTTACCATTTTCAGTTTCTCGTGTTGTCTTTTGTCCCTCTATTCTTTTCGCTCTCCGCAGCAGCAAAAGAATTCCACATACTAATTATATGTTACAGATGTCAACTTTGTTCCCTTTTTTGTTGCTGTAATTATTTTTCCCTCCTAGTTCATATCTGTTTTGTTAAAAATTGATTGTAGTCATTTGTCTTCTTTCTAATAATATCTGTTGTCTACCTTGGAAAATCATCAGGCCTCTTTAATACACATATTTTTTGACGCTTAATTTTTGTTAGTTTTTCTTTTTTTTTTAGAGAGAGAGGGTGTGTGTGTGTGTGTGTGTGTGTGTGCGTGTGCACACGTGTGCACATGCTTGAGCAGTGAGACAGAGAAAATCTGAAGCCTGCTCCATGCCCAGTGCAGAGCCCAGCATGGGGCTCGATCTCAGGTGTCAGAGACCATGATCTGAGTTAAAATCAAGACTCAGACCTTAACCAACTGAGCCCCCCAGGCTCCCCAAACTTTTATTTTCATATATATATATTTAATGGAGTTCCCGGTATTGACGTCCCAACAAACATTGTTCTGTAGGTGTGCCAAAAAAAAAAAGTATTCTGATTTTAATTATTGTTATTTTAATTGAGAATTGCTGAGTTACTAAGCTAATAAATAAGTTTTCTTTAAGATATCCCAGTCTTTGATATTCTGTTGTACATTGAGTGTCTCCAAAAAGGACGTATAGGTAGCCCATAGTATTTTCCAAATTTGTCACAAATTCTTTTTTTCCCAAGAATGCCTTCTGCTATCTCTCTAGAAACCGTTTTCTACAGATCACAGTATGGGAAATGCCGTGTTAATTCACTTTGTTGTTTTTAACCCGATCAGTTCCTTCATGAAAAACAGGCCTTCATTTTTAGTAATCATCTTCATGCAAGTGTGTAACTGGATTTTCTTGATCTCCTCTGTCAAATTAGCTCTGTCATTCTTTGTAAAACACATTACTTTTAACGATAATCAGATCTGCAGTCCACAGCTCTGAGGTTTGCCTTGAAAAATACATATGAGGTGGCGTATGGCACGTATTCCCTTCAAACTTCTGTCCTCAGAAACTGGGCTCATGAGTCTGTAGAAAGCTTAGCATGTGGCATACCTGGGCATGATAACAAGTGGAATCAAATGTGCCTTTGAATTAAACAGATGTGGCAGAAAGAACACAGGTCAAATTTAGAGTTAGACTTTAGAGTGAAAAAGTCAGGTTTTGCCATATATTAGTTTTTTGGCCCTGGACCCTTGTTCTGACTTAAATCTATTAAAAGGCATTAGTAATGCTTGTTTTGTGTAATTGATGGAGTCTTTGGATACCACATTCAAGATGTACTTTTCAAAACATATCTTGGAGGGGAGGAGATACACAGAAAAGGACACAAAAATGACTGGAATTAGAATCTGACACCAAAGCTGTGATTTATCTTTTAATTACATAGAAATCTTAACTATATGTATGGTCTTTCTCTTGAAACCATTCACTGTAACCATGCCAGTTATGATACTTTTAAGAAATTTAAGCCATCTTTCACCTAAAATCTAACAAGGTAAGAGAGTTGAATAGTAATGGCCCTAGGACCTGAAAACGTTGGACTTTCGGGGAATCAGAGCCAGAAGAAATGCACGTGGACCAGTTTTCTAGATTTATTCATCGGGAAGCTGGGAACTTGAGAAGTATGAGGGGCAGAGTCTGATTTACATGTCTGGTGTCCAGGGTGCTGTACCGGGTTCTCTCTGCCTGCTACAAACATCTAGATCTGGGCACATGCAGCCCAGGGATGGGGGTCAGGAAACTGGCTTACAAGGAGGGAATGAAAATAAATACACGTGTAGTATCTTAAAAGATTAAGAGCTACCACTTGTTGGTGATAGAAATGTAAAGAAAAAGTCCTTATGATAAGTGCTCTCATAGCACTAAGGGCTGAAGAGAGAGTCTCAGCAGGACAAGGGTAGGCATTCACAGAAGAGATGGTAAAACCCCATCTTAAGTTTGAGTTGGCAAGATTGTTAAGAAGACAAAAGACAGGAGTATTATTGAGAAAGGAGAGAATTATAGTCACTGGAATAGGAATAGAGACCCCTAAATTTGAGTACCGTTAATTTGGAGTGCTGAGAATTACAAAGCGAGCTGTCCAAGGACAAATGGAGTCTGCGGCAGTAGTGCGGAGTGAGTCAGGAAAGGGCATTGTGTGCCATCTTGTGTTTTCTTCTGGGTTCTAAAGCTAGAGTGATGCCATTAGATTTTTCTTTTAGAAAGGCTGCTCTGGCATGGGTTTGGTGGGTGAGGCTGGGGTCGCTCAGAGACCATTAAGGGATCTGGCTGGGACATGACCACATCCACTTGTACGTAAGGATGTGTGGGATGGGTGTAAGAACCGCTGCAGAGGTAGAAGTGGCAGGATTCCATGACCTGCTGGGCACAGAGGATTAGGCAAGAGGGATGTGACCTGGAGTCTAGCATCTTGATGCCATCCACTGAGGCACTGAGCAGGTATGGAAAAGGGAGGAGTAAGTATTTCTGGAGGAAGCCTTCAGTTTGGGGTGTGGTCCTAGAGGAGGAAGTGGATTGAGCCACAACAGAAGGATTTGCAAGAATTTACGTTAGTGAAATACCCAGCCTGCTGGCTCTTCCCTTTCCAAACTTCTTTACCTTCCCTTCCCAATACAACAGCCAGAGTCACTTTTCTGAAACTTGGGACTAGTCATCTCATTGTTCTAAAACCCCAGTGGCTCTGTATTTAACTAACTATTGCTTTCAGAATAAAAACCAAACTCCAGGCCTTGGCTTTTCCTTCTTGCATGGTCTGGCACCTCTCCAACTCTTTATCCTCTGTGTGGCTTTGGCCACTTGATCTCATGGGTGCTTCTAAACACCAAGCATAGCTCTTCAGAAATGTTGCTGTGCACTCAGTTGTTTTGTCATCCACCATTAAGAAGAGAAAAGTGTCGTTTTTGCCAGGTATCCCTGCATCTGCATGGACCTTGATATGCAGGAGGGGCAGATCATTGTGGATGGATGGGCCCAGTCTTTAGGGGTTCCTGTTCACCCCCTCATGTTCCTCTGCATGGCCTATGTACCCAAGTGACCTTTCTGTAGTCCAGAGCTGGATTAGAAATACCAGGTGTAGGGAAGCTGTCCCTCTTTTCAAAATCAGCTCCTGTTTTCTTTGCTGACCCCAAGGATAGACAGGTCAACCAATTTTTACTTCTCAAGGATTTTTCTACCAGTAACTCTCACTGGTATTTTTCAATAAGTCACTGATACTTTTCAGTGCACCTAGAAGCTTTCACAAGCCTGTGCATCTCCATATGTTGTTGTGATTTGTTATTAACATAAATCCTCTGTGCAGGACACAGGCCAACTATCAGTTTTCATGAAAATGATGCCTGGCGTCAGGCGTTGTAGGTCCTGGCTAATGAAGTCTGTAAAGACTGCGGTTTCTGGGGTACACGTGAAGCTCAGTGGAAAGCCTCTCTGTAGTTTCGGCTAACACCCACAATGCCAAGTACAATATTTAGCAGGTGGATCACCATGAAGTGGTTGATGGCCAGTTTAGGCCTGGCCTGCTTGGGTGGCACAACCTCAGGTAGCTACAGATTGACTTCTTCAACTTTGCTTCACGTCCTGTCCCCTCCTTGAAGAGCTACTTGGGTTTTCAAGCAAAGCACTACTGTCAGTTCCTCTTTGGTTCCTTCACAGAGAACTCCTGGAATGGGAAGGAAAAGGGTTTTGAAGTTGCCTAGTCCCCTGATTAATAAATCCCTGGCTGATTTTTTATTATTTTTAAGTCATCCCTACACCCAACATGGGGCTTGAATCCACAACCCCAAGATCAAAAGTCGCATCCCCCACTGACCAAGCCAGCTAGACGCTCCCTGGCTGATTTTTTTTATTAAGGTTCCTTTATCCTATGGACCCCACTGTGTCACATTGGAAGGTTAGAGAGCACAACACTTATGGGTACAGCTTTAGTGTCTGGAAGACTATTCATGAGAGACACAGAGAGAGAGAGAAAGGCAGAGACACAGGCAGAGGGAGAAGCAGGCTCCATGCAGGGAGCCCGATGTGGGACTCGATCCCGGGTCTCCAGGATCACACCCTGGGTTGCAGGCGGCGCTAAACCGCTGCACCACCAGGGCTGCTCTGAAAGACCCGATTTTGAATCTCAGCTCTATCTCTGACTTAGCTGCAGGATCTGGGACCATTCTGAGCTTCAGTCTCCTTATCTATAAAGTATGGGTAAGACAGGCTTTCTTAATGGTTACTGTGAGGATTAAATAAAATATTATGTATAAAAACACGACTGTGTTATTTTTATCCTTATACTCATCAATATGGGGAACAGAGGAGGCAGGAATGAGCAAGTACTAGAATCTGAGGACAGGGAGGGAAAGGAAGAGAGGAAGGAAACACCTGTGTGTGTCATGTGAGGAAGGCAGGCGAGCCAAGGAGGATGATGAACCCGACCACAATCACAGGGCCAGGAAGTGATGCGGAGTCTCTCTGGCCTCCGTTCCTGTGCTCTCACCATCCTATCGTACTTCTCCTCAGGATGGTGCCCAGCTCCACCACTAGGTTCTGCTTCTTCCAAGTCCATGGATAAACACCTGGATCTGTTGACAGGTGGTAGTTAAATGCTAGTTACCTGGTGGTACTAGTGCCAGATGGCATGGAGCCAACAAGGACTCTTGGTGTTAGGAGCAGAGCATGAGCAAGACTTGGCTTAGCCCTTTGAGGATGGGTTGGGGTCTCATCACAGAATGGATGCAGTGGCTGTGCTTCTTTATGACGACCCGACTGACCAACCTTAAGGGTCTGGAAGGAGAGTTCTTCACTTCCTTTGTTCACATTGCTGGATCCTGAAAGCGCAGGAGGCAGAGTAGTTTACCAAAAAGAGTACCGAATATGAAAACGAACCAGGCCCTCCCTTCGCTCAGAGGGCAGTTGTTTCCGTCTCTGGGTCTGCTCGTCCCATCTGCAGGACGAGAAGCCGTGGGGGTGGAGGGAGGCAGGCCCTACAGCCTGCTCAGCTGCCTCTGCCTACATTGCACATTGGACTTTTGTTAGGCTGCCTTTGCAGACTCGGTGGCTTTCATCAAGTGGGGGAAGTGTGTTTCATCAAGGTCCTTGGCCTTCACAAAGAAATTGTAATGATTTCATCTGTACTTCATAGATGTGACTGACTTGCCAAACAGGATGAGCGCCAGGGAGATGAGAAAATGAGTATTTCTATATGCATCACCCAAGCAAAAACTAAGTGCTGCTGTATTGACATTACTTAAGATGGTACTTCCTTCAAGTGATTGGAATAAATACTTGTTTTTTTAAATAAAAAGTTCATGAGGCATAAATGGTAGCATTTTGGTGAGCCTTGGTCTTTTCTATACACGTTTAGTTTAGATGCTTTTAAGATAGAGGCAGAGTCATTTGATTGACATTTATTGAGCCCCTCCACTGGCCTGGCATAGACCCTGCCCAAAGATGTTTACATACCTAATGGTAATTTATGCATACTCAGCGAAGTGGACTTGTGTGAGTTAAAGTTTTATGCAGTGCCTTCTCTTTGGATTGGAAAGTTGATAGGTTGGTGATATTTTCATGCAGGGAATAGAGCCTTAGAATCGGTCAGGAAATATTGCCAAAGGTGTTACATTGAGTGTTTGCTACAGACCTGAACTGCGAAGTAACTTACCAAGTTGGTCTAAATCCTTAGCATAGGGATCTTTTAGTGTCTGTGGGTCAAATCCCACCCCATGCCACCCTTCTGCCATAGGTACAGTAGAGGATGTTAAAGTATCTGATTGAAATCTGTATGAGCATCAGAGGATCTGAATCTTGACACCTTTTCTGATCTAAAATAACACATAAACAGGTTAAAACCTGTATTTGTGGATGACCTGTCAACTTTCTGTTTTTTGGCTAGGTTATGCAAATCAAATTTTATTTTAAGTTGATCATTTCCCCTTGCTTAGCAGCCTCATTCAATCCGTATTAATCTTGAAACTAACAAACGATAACATCTTTACCTCTTCCTTTCATATATGCAGCTGCCACCATGTCTCCCTTTCCCCCATTTGCAGGTTCTTTGTGCTGTTGCTAACTCATCAAACCCCATCCCAACTGCTGGTGTGGTGTAGCTGTCACACAGAGTGATTCTCGGGCCCAGTACATCGACATCTCAAGTTAATAAGGGCTGCGCATCCAACATTTGAACTAAACACTGAAAGGAAAAAGAGCAGGCTAGGCCCCCTTAGAACTAGGGAAGAGCTTTGAGAATAGAGTTTCGGTTGTTGCCAAGATCTGAGGTGGGAACAGGCTTGATGGGTTCAGAAAGATCACAGGTATGGTGTAGACATGAGTGTAGAGAGTGTGGGAACAGAAGTCTGAGGGCAGCAGAACTGGATCACATAGGGCCTTGCAGGCAGCAGGGAGGGACCTGGATTTCATTGTAAGAACAGGCACTTCATTCATCCTTCTTTCCTCCGTGTGTGTGTGTGTGTGTGTGTGTGTGTGTGTGTGTGTGTTCTCGTGTGGTCCTTTCATTCAATTTAGCAAATTCTAACTGAGCGCCTTTTATGTACAGAAACAAACATGTAAGTGTTATCCTTACAGAGCTGTTGGTTGGTTGGGTAGGGGAAGAGATATAGGCACCTAAACATTTAAAATCCAAGGTAAGGTGAGTATTGTTTTTTTCTACACACCTTTAATTCTAGATGGAATGATATGAGGTGTGGGTTAAGCCCTAGGGTAACAAAGATTAATAGTTTTTTTTAATAACTTCCTTCATCGGTCTTATTAAAAGCAGTGCCAAGCTCCCCATGTATTCTAGCAAAGGGCTCTGTCGTTGTTTTGCGGTGGCAGGTAGAAGGGAGGGAGGGAGCATGCAGTCAGGGAGCCAGAGGTGGATGCAGTGTTTGGTTGCACACTTGACCGGCACCTGGCCCGGAGTAGCGTTCAGTATGTGCCAAGCACAGTTACTAGGTGAGCGAGTAAATGATGATGATGCAAAAACCCAAGTTGGATGATCGTCAGAGCAAATACTTGTATCATTTGCCTTGCCTGATCCCTCTTCTTTTTTGAGCTAATGGGTATTTTCTATTGTCATTCCCCGCTGGCACCTTTATTCACAGTGCTCTGCATTGTCACATTGGATGACTTTCTGGGTTTATTCCTGACTCACATTATAATTATACACTTATGCATTCTAGTGTATGGGCCCTTATGACAGATAAATAATGAATGTATCGATTTGGCTGTGAGCCTGCATGAGAACTTCTGTCTTGGTTTCATCCTCAGAGGCCTTATGCCAATGTTAATTAGGCATCCAGCCTCTCCGGGTAGCCTGAGCACTTTGCTCCCTGGTCCTCCCTCCTCCCTGCAAGGTAGTGTGATTGCTCGGTAAGGTGAAGAAGGCTGAGGCAGTCAGGTATGAACCAGAATTAGACCAAAGTAGCCTTCCCATGCTTTCTTTCCCTGTTACAGGAATTACACAGAAGAACGTTTGCTTTGTGGTGATTAGGGGACAAATTCCCTCTCTGAAAACAACTGAAAAGTGATAAAATGGAACCCCCCCACACCTTTTTATTGAGTGAACAAAACTTTTTGTCAGCAAAGAAATCGCTCTGCTAGTAGGAGTACTTGCCTCAAAGATTTTTTACTGTCACTGCCCCCAAAAGTTTTAGGAATTTCTCTCTTAGAATCACCTTTAGAGGTGAGGATGATGATAGCCTCTACAAGGCTTTGTGCTAGCGGCTTCCAGGTGTACATTAATACATTCAGTGCTTGGCATTCCGGGAAAGGAGGTGTGATGGCTGTCTACCTCACATATCTCATAAGAAATTATGTGCTGTTATCTTACTGACAACCACAGTTTCCTTTCTAAGTGTATGCAGAAGATTTAGCTCCAAAGACTAATGTGTTTATTCATAAAAATTACATTTATCTAAAACAAATTTTTCCCACTCAAATGTTGAAAAGAAGGTGTCATAGACTTAGGAAGTAATTCTGAATTGGAAAATCTTACTGAATAATGACAACAGGGTTATTGTTGTTCATTTAACATAAGCATATCCTATTTTAATGAAAAAATTTTCTTAAGAGAGTTGCTAGAATAACTATTTTAAGATAGAAAACTAATTTGGAATGTGTAAGTTCTGTCTTTCCCACTAAACCATCACTTTTGGTACCATATAGTCTTACCTCTTATACCTGTGTGACTGTTCAGACGTGTCACATATACAGCCATTTAAACTGAGGCTATTCAAAACCATCAATATTTGATGGTTTACAAAGGATTACAGAGGGCCATATTCTGAGTGCAAAATTTTTTTTGTTTAGCCATTTTCAAGGCAAGTCTTAAAATTGCATACTTTGCTGTTTTGAATCTTAGGTACGGAGGAATTCATTTTTTCAAGCATTTATTTCATTTCATAAGCATTTTTGAGCATCTGCCATCTGCTGGGCCCTGGGAATGAGCATTTAGCCATGAACAGGTTACACAGGCCCTTCATAGAGGTTTTATACAGGGAGATAAATACAATAAAGATAAACAAGTCATTAATGGGATCATTTCAGGGTGTGGTAGTGCAGTGGAAAAGCCAGCATGAAAGTGCAGGAGAGAGTAACCAGGCGGGCTGAGGGCGAGCACTGCTTCAGGTTGACCAGAAAAGGGCCCTTGGAGGAAGGGGCTTTTAATCTGAGGCCTATGTAAGAAGAAGGTCAGCCATGGGTAGCACCTAGGGAAGAGCATTCGGGCAAAGAGGTCAGCTCATGCAGATACCCTGAGCTAGCAAGAAGCACGGTTGGATCCCTGTGCATCTCTGAGGGATGCCACCTGTCCTGGACTGGAAGGAAAAGGTTCTGGAAGGAAAAGGTTCCATGTCCTACCCTGAGTGACCTCAGACTCTTGGGGAAGTTTGCATTCTTATGTCTCATTTGCATAATACTTCTGAATCCCTCTGATTGCCGGCTCTAATGTAAGGCCTCCATTGGCATGGCTTCTCTCCCAACTTGGCAACAGCATGTGTCTTCCTGTTCAGATGACCAGACTTGTTAGGACTGTGCATGAAATAACAATGAAGAGTCTCCATATCCAGGTCAGAAATGCTTTTCTACATTAAAGCCCTGGCTCCTTAGTAAGGTAGAAAATGCAAAGTTGCTGTATTACAGAATTTAGGATAGGGAGAGTGCTATTCTATGATTAGAGATCAGCATGTTCTCTTGGATTCGTTTGTTGGTTTATCCTCCCTCCCCCTCTACCACATGTACCTTTTGAATTATTTAAAAATTCAAAAAATTCGGGGATCCCTGGGTGGCTCAGCCGTTTGGCGCCTGCCTTTGTCCCAGGGCACGATCCTAGAGTCCCGGGATCGAGTCCCGCGTTGGGCTCCCGGCATGGAGCCTGCTTCTCCCTCCTGTGTCTCTGCCTCTCTCTCTCTCTCTCTCTATCATAAATAAATAAGTAAATCTTTTTTAAAAATCTCAAAAAATTCAAGTATATGGACTGAAGATGCATACTTAGTCCATATACTAACATTGGGAAATATAATAATTTCATAGCCTGTATCCTCTCCCCCTTTCCTCTTAGCCTTTATTTAATTTTATGCATATGACATTCGAGAGGATATCACTGCAGGTGTTACTTGTCTGGCAGTTGAGGGAATGGCACTTTGTACCACGTTTAGACATGGGTTATTCTGGAGGGCAGCCCTGTCTGAACAGCAGTGTCCCCTGGTTCTCTTAAACATGGGGCCTGTAAAAGTACATTTCACTGGGCTGCTTTTTGCCAGTGGCCAAATGCTAGAGTGGAAAAAGAGAAGTGTTACCCAGACCTAACTGTGTCTGTAGCTGTCGAATGCGGATGTTATTAATAACCTTTAAAAGTATGAACGTGAACTTTACACCCTGTTAGTTTATAGACAGGCTGGTAAAAATTCAACATATTCTGAGACTTTTCCCAAAGGGGGGAAAAAAAAGGAAGCAGATAGCTAGTCTCCTAAAATGTTATGGCTGGAATCTTCTACATCCCTTTACTCCTTTGGACTCATGAACTCTCTGTGCAAGGACATTCAAACCCACTCATTAATTTCTCTCTGAGTAGAGACATCTTTATGTGGTCATCATTCCTCAAGGCTGAACGGATAGGTTCTTTTCTCCCAGAAGATCTTTTTTTTTTTTCTTTTTCCCTTTCTCAGAAATAATTAAGAAATGGTAAGATGCAGAGGGAACACGGGCACACATTCATGCTACTGTGGGTAGGTGATGTGGTTGAAAAAGCATAGACCGGTTCTTCTCTTACTTGATGTGTGCCACTTGGCAAGAAAGCTGTTTTACTTCTCAAAAGCTGGAGGTTTTTCGCCAAAAAAAAAAAAAAAAAGATGGCAAGAATATGGATAGAAAACAAAATAAAGGGTAGCTATTGTTGGCATTGTTTTTTAAATCTCCTTCCCACAAAAGCAATTCATCAAAAGATAAACCCATTAGATTCAGTCTCTTAAATGAATGCTTACTTGCACTTCATTTGCATTACTTTCTTTCCCTTGAATACTGCTAACACCCTAAATGGCTTCTAATTTCTTAACTCAGATTTGTCTCTGAAAACAGGTGGGTGGACAGCCCGCCCACACACACACACTCACACACTCCAACCCCATTAAGATGAGGCTCTATTTTTAGATCCAGTTCATCACACACATCACAGGAATGCAGCACTGGGTAGCAGTTAGGAGGTCAGGTTCTGTTGTTCAGAGTCCTGCTCTGCTGTCTTGGGCAAGCTGAACTTTCTAAGCCTCTATTTGCCTCATCTATAAAATGAATTTAGTAACAGTACTTCTGTCACAGAGTTTTCATGAGCATTACATGAGGCAGTCTGTATAAACCTCAGCACCCTTTATGCCATACTAAGCATTTATTAAAATGGTAGTTCTCTTCCTTCTTTCCTCTAGAGTACAAATCTCAACTCTTTGAAGTAACTCAAACTTTGTCTCTCATGAAGCTGTCTTGTAAAACACTGTTTCGTTCGTTAAGTGTGGCATACGCTATCATAGTGTTAGATGAGATGGTCATGGGTACTAACCAGATGAGCATTTTATATGGTTAGAGATACACAGTGATTTTTAGGATATCTTCTGTTATTGGTAAATGGTCTTGGTTTTCCACTTAGAACAGTTCCGGACAATGTAGCAGATGTGAATGGGTTTAAAGAAAAAATATATATTTTTAAAGATTTTATTTCTTTATTTGACAGAGAAAACACAGCAGGGGGAGGGGCAGGGGGAGAAGCAGACTTCCCACTGAGCAGAGAGCCTGATGTGGGGCTCAATCCCAGGACCCTCAGATCATGACCTGAGCTGAAGGCAGATGCTTAACCAACCGAGCCACTCAGGTGCCCCTAAAGAAAAATATTAAACAGAAGTGCATGTGGGACATGGCTGTGACAGATGTGTGCAGGTGGATTTTAAGCAGTGGGCGTGGTGGACACCGTGTCGCACTTGCAGTTCCAAAACCCCGGCTTTCACCCCAGTGTTTGTTAAATTTGAGATTCGATAGACATTAGTGTGAGAAGTGACTTCAGCACCATCTGGCTCTCTGACTTCGGACAACTTAATTAATCTTTCCCTCCCTGCCTACTTCCCTTTCTACAAATATTTATTGAAAGCCTATCACATTTCCTTATCTTAAACATGTAGTTGCTGCTTTATGAGGTTTTTGTGAAGAAGGAATGCAAAGAGACAAGAAAGTCAAAGCATATGTATCTTGCCTCCTTGGTACTTCTGCTCTAGCAAGCTTATGCCTGGTGTAGCAGGTGCTCGGGCAGCTTTATTCTTGTGTTACTCAGGATGTGTGTCTTAAGTGATATAATCCCCACTGCAGCCAGCTTGGGGCAAGAGGAATGTATTGTCTGGTGTACTCAGTCTACAGGAAGCTTAGTGACCTGTGTGCCGTGGGTACAGCTGGAAATCAGGACTCCCATGCCACCAGGACCTTCTGCACTCTTGTGTCTGGTGCTGCATGTGTGTTACCATTCTCTCTGGCCAGATTGTTCCACATAGCTGGAAACAGAACCCATGGTAGGCCCCAGGTTCACCTCCCCATAAAGGATCTACACCTTGCAGTCCTAGTCCCCAAGCCCAGAAGTCCTGTGAGGAGCCAGAGCCCAGCATGGGTCAGGTGCCCACCCTGCCAGCCACAGTTCACAACTGGAGCCAAGGAAAAACAGCAAGCGGCCAGTTGAGGCACAGGATTAGAGTGGCAGGAAAGACCATCTTACAGGACAAGGGAGTGACCCTTGCCGGCTGCCGGTGCATTTACCCTCTTGTGTCTTCTGTGACTCAGGGGTGAGACTTACCCTCAGTGGCCTTCCATCTTCTCCTCTGCAGTTCTGAGGTTTAGATGATGTCATGAGTGTGAGTGTAATTGATCTTAAATTTTATGTCAATAAGTTCATTTATTACTGCTGTTACTGCACGTGCCCTCCAGTCTTGACACCCCAACCAGGGGGTTCCCAGTCTCTGGATCATTGACCCTCTGGGAAGCAAAGAGGAGTTTAAAGAAGTTTGGCCAGTGTACCATGTGTATATCTATATTGAATACAACCCTTTTTAAATTTGATTTTGAATCAAAATGCGCATTATGCAAAGAGTACAAATCCTAAGTGCACAGTCCTCACAAACGGAGCACAATTGCATATCCAGCCCCTGGATTAAGAATCAACAGTGACAGTCCCCTAGGTCCTCCCCTAACTTTTATAGCACAAGATTGATGTAGATGTGTTTATTCTCCATCTAAGAACTCATTTAAAAGCATTACCAGCATCCTGGTAGCGTTTTCCATGCTGTCCTTTTTCAGTAAACAGAATTTTAAAATACAGCTGGCCTTATGTCCTAATTTTTTTTGATAGTAAAAGAAATCCTCAGGTCACTCTCATTACACCCTTTTAGATGTTTTCTTCCTAGCTGAAATTGCCATCAGGTGATAAGATGTGTTCGAAGGGTTCCTTGGATATGTGTCATTCACATCTTACGCTGACATATGTCCCTTCCTGGGTACCAACCTCTCTTGAATGAAAGAAGCAAGTATCTTAAGTGTCCTGTATTTTCTTTCCCGTGCAGAGCTTGGGGTGATAACTGACTGACCACCATGTTGTCAGCTTCACCCAACACTGAGCTTTGTAGAACAACTGTGCATTTACCCTCCGAACAGGACTCCTCGGATCCTGGGCACTTCTAGTCTCAGAGATGGTTCACTGTTCATAAATATGTCAGCTTGCTATCACTGTGGCAACTCAGCAAAACAAATGCCATCATGAATGAGTTTTAATTTGCCAAGTTTTCCAACATCTTTTCCCCCCTCGTTTTTCTCTTTTAGGCTCTAGACCAAGATAGAACAGCCTTGCAGAAAGTGAAGAAGTCTGTAAAAGCAATATATAATTCCGGTCAAGGTAAGTACTTACCAGAGCAGACAGCATGAATTATATATAATGTCTACAGTTTTTCTCTGTTATGTATAAGATGCTATGTTTATAGGGGACTTGATACAAAAGGAAAAACAAGTAAGTCAAAGAAATTTAGCTTTTCTCTTTTTTCTGTTTCTTCTCAGTCTGCACCAGTTATGTTTCCAAAGTAGAACAATTAAGGAACCTGAGTTGCAAGGGGTTTTATTTAAAAGAAAAAATTTTTTTGACTTTTTTTCTTTTTTCAAGATTTTATTTATTTATTCATGAGAGACACACTGAGAGGCAGAGACATAGGCAGAAGGAGAAGCAGGCTTCCTGCAGGGAGCCTAATGCGGGACTCAATCCTGGGACCCTGGGATCATGACCTGAGCCAAAGGCAGACACTTATCCACTGAGCCACCCAGGAGTCCCTGACTTATTTATTTGAGAGAGAGCACAAGCAGGGGAGTAGCGGGAGAAGCAGACTCCCCACTGAGCAGGGACCCTGATGTGGGGCTCCATCCGAAGACCCTGAGATCACGACCCAAGCCTAAGGTAGACACTGAACCACCTGAGCCACCCAGGCACCCCTGCAGTGGGTTTTGGTATACATTTATTTTTATTTTATTTTTTTTTAAGATTTTATTTATTTATTCATAAGAGAGAGAGGCAGAGACACAGGCAGAGAGAGAAAAGCAGGCTCCATGGGGGGAGCCCAACGTGGGACTCGATCCCGGATCTCTGGGATCAGGCCCTGGGCCGAAGGCAGCGCTAAACCGCTGAGCCACCCAGGCTGCCCTTAGTATACATTTAAAAACTCAGCAGACCTAACGGAATTTTGCTACAAGTGACCTGGGAGATACTCAGCATCTCATGTGGAGTTGGTGGTCAGTCTTTAATTTCAAGGCCTCAGTGAAGCACACAAGGATCTTCCCTTCTGCAGGTACCTGTAACATTTGGAAATCAGTATTGGTGCTGGGTGTGGGGTGAGAGAGGGGATGGGGTGAACTGAAGCCTGGACACCCCTACAAACCCAAGTCTATCCAGTGGCCGAGGGCGTACCCAGTAACCTGTGTCACTAAATGTTTTAGCTGGGTCTGGTGACTTTGTCATCTTGGCAACAAAAGTATGTTGTCCGGGGATAAGAAGAAGTAAACCTAGTTAAGATAAACAATGACTAACCACAAGAAAGCGTAGGTTCCATCGCCCCAGGGAAGGAGAGGAGAGGCTTGGAAATGTAAAATGGGTTTCAAGGTCTCTGACTCACCTCTTTTGTTATCATGACCGTGGTTACCAGCTCGCTTACCCAGAGATAAGGTCTGAGAAATCAGTTGTCTGGAGCATAACAAACCCCGAGGGGAATGGCAACAAGAGTCTACTGGAAAGAGCATAGGCTTTGAAGTTGCACCAGTGTGGATTTGTACCCTCACCCTGCCCTGTACTAACAGTATGACCTTAAGATGGTTAGAAGTAACGAGCTTTTTTTCTTTGAATCTTCGTCTTCGCTGTAAAAAAGAGATTGTGGTATTACAGGGCTAGTGAAGGGACATAATGAGTGAATATCTATAGAGGGAGTTCAGTAAATGCCATACATTCATATTTTATTTTATTTATAGTCATACTCATAATTGTCATGTTGAACACTGAGAAAGGGAAAACCCAACCGTCAGACGCTCTATGGCCCTTCCCTCCTTATCAGACCTGGGAATCAGTAGTGTCAGTGAGCTGGAAACCTAATTGTCTCTTGTCTTTTTCAAAGCCCTTGGGCCTAATTGTTAATATGTTCTGTATCCTGGTTCCGTAATACCTCTAATTTCTTTATATTCAAGAACCCACTAACTCCTAATTAAGATAGATAAGTAGATGATGATCTAGTTATGTAATAATGTTTTAAGTCTTGACCTAAATTATATAATTTCTACCTTAGCTTCATTCTGATTTACTCCCCAAATACAGTAGTCCCTTTTCAGATATTTGCTCTTTGGGGAGAGGTGGGTGGGGGCTAGCAAATAACTAAGAGGTGGCATGTGGGGATGCTTCTGAGGTGCTGGTACTGTTCTGCTTCTTGATTTGGGGATGATTACATAGTTAAGTTCATTTTTTTGATAATTCATCAAATGTTACTCTTAAGATTTATGTACTTTTTAATATGGATGCAGGTATATTATGCATCACTGAAAGTGTAAATAAGATTTATATACAAGTAGGTTTATTGAAGCATTGATTGTGATCATCTGGGTCCGTTTTGGAAAAACAAGCAACAAATGGGGATTTTTAAGATAAATAATGATATATCTATTTAATAGAATAAAGTACAGTTTTTTATGAAACAGCAACTCAGGTAGTATAGATCACTACCTTTATCACTACATGTTAAAGTTAAGTAAATTTCTTAACTTCCATAAATCTTAAATTGCCTCACCACAAAAAAAAATAATATCTAATTTGCAGTTTCATCTGGATAAAATGAGGTAATATTTAAGGCCACCTAACAAACTTCCTGCCATATGACAAGTGCTTCACACATGGGAAGAATGACTACTAGATAGTGGCATGGTTTCCTTCCCTGTATTAATTCAGTCTTCTACAGATCACATTGGACCAGCCCAATTTTCTAAAGAGCTTAATGAGCCATTATCTGCCTTAGGACTAAGTGTCAGTTCTCTGTAATGTTATGGTTTATGCTTAAGGCTCTCAGCTTGTGAGCCACAGAAGCAAGACCTCTGATTTGCAGCTGTGAGTTGCTGACATATTTACTCTGCTGGGGGCTCCACGTAACTCCTTTGTTCCCCCAGTGTCCTTGCTCAAGACTCATCCCCCTCCACGTACCATGGTGCCCACAGTTGCATTATTCAGCTGCTCACACAAAGTCTCTTATGCTTCATCTTGCTCTTTAAAGGGCTTCCTTGATCACAGCTGTCCTGGATATGGACAGGAGGGAGAGGTTGTCCCTACATGTGTATAGGGTCAAGAGTTCAAGTAATGTGTGCAGTTTGGTTGCCTTTTCCTCCATGGGATTGTTCTTGCCTGGTAGATGGGGGCCACAGCTAGCTGCGTGTTGGCCAGTCCCACCTCTAGCAGGATTAGGGGATCTCCTGTGTACTTTGCCTTAGGTATCTACTATCTAATAGAGTAGCTTCTAGTCACATATGGCTTTCTAATTTAAATTAATTAAAATCAAATTAAGATTTAAAATTCAGGTCCTCCAGTCTCAACCACATTTTGAGTGCTCAGTACATGTGACTGGCAGCTATGGTATTAGACAGTAGAGACCTAGGGCATTTCCATCATCACAGGAAATTGTTTTGCAGCTGAATGAGAACATATATCCCATTGTATTATAACTGTTGACTGGTCTCTCTGGCATTAGGCCAGAAAGTATCAACCCTTTTCGTTAGAATTACCTAAGAACACTTAAAACACAAACACAGGGTCCCTCAGGCCCACTGCCAGGAGTTGTTCTAGAGTAAGGCCTGCTGGGTATTGGTTAGAATAAGATTACTCCCCAGGTGATGTGCAGCTAAAACTGAAAACTACTAGCCCATGAACCACTTGATGAGAGGTGCTGCTGTGTCTTTTATCTTTATATATTATGCATTTGTATTATAAGCTATATTCACCATAGCTTATTCAACAAATATTTATTGAGCACCTGTTTTGTTTTTAAGATTTTATTTATTTATTCACGAGAGACACGGAGAGAGAGGCAGAGACATAGGCAGAGGGAGAAGCAGGCTCTCTGCAGGGAGCCCAATGCAAGACTCCATCCCAGGACCCCGGGATAACTACCCTAGCCAAAGGCACTCAACCGTTGAGCCACCCAGGTGCCCCTATTGAGCACCTGTTACATGATACTGTTCTGGGGCTTATGAGGATATTAGACAAGTCATACAGAATCTCTGCCTGAGAGATTGGAGAGATGGACATTACTCAGATCTCCAAGCCAGAAGGTACTTATAATTTAGAAATTAGAAAGCTTACAAAGTGGGATCTAATACAATCTGATGGGGTGCTAAGTGGAACACCTCTCAGAGGAAGTGACATTTATTGAATGTTGATGTATATATAATAAGCTAAGCTGAGCAAGCCTCTGAGGTAGGTCCACCATTACCCTTATTTGATAGATGGTGAGGCTGAAGCTTCAAAAGCCAGATGAACTTCTGGGAGGTATCACACCTAACAGTAATAGGACCAGAGTCTGGCAGACTCTAGCTTTGCTGTTTACAGCTTCTCTATCCCTGTCTTCTATCTGACATGTCATAGGGGCTCAATAAATGTGCAGTGAATTGCTACATGTTGGCCAGATAGGTCCCTAAGAATCTCTCCGTGAATGGCTGTTAAATGTTTAATCATGACCACTCATGAATGAATCGATTCTGTGTAACTTCCCAGCAGTGTAATGTAATCCTGGGCTGATTTTGGTGGTTCCTGGAGAGGGGCCACAGTAGTTAGTTATCATGCCCACCGCTCGGAAGTGTGGGAATAACCTCCAACCTCACAGACTGCTGGGACCTGATAGGGTTTCCGCCATCACCAACGACTATAGCACACCGAGTTTCTGGTCAGCTTGTGTGGGCAGCCCTATGACATTGAATTCTTAAAAAATAGCTAGATGAGTAAAACAGTGGTATTGCTGATCTTCCCATGATACATGCTCAGTGGAATCCGGGTTATTCCCATCCAAGGGCTTTCGGCCTCATCCAGAAAAGCCACAGAGGCTGAACCCTGGTATTTGTTTCCCAATGTGTTTTCATAATTTTCTTGTTTTCTCACAATGCTTAAGTGACACGAAACCCATCTGATGTTCTTTAAAGTTTTAAGAAGCATTTCTGTATTTCTGGTTTGAGATGACCACCCAGCTCACCACTACCACCTACCCCACCAGATGATTCGAAGGTTGTATTTATTAATTTGAGAGTGAGCAAGCACAAGCAAGAGCCCAGGAAAGGGAGGGGTGCTGTGGAGAAGCAAACCCTCCCCTCCCCGCTGAGCAGGGAGCCCCAAGGCTGAGCCTCCATCACAGGACCCTGGGATCCTGACCTGAGCCACCCAGAGCCCCTACTAGATGATTTGAAAGTTGGTTGAGAATGATGAGGGTCTTACTTTTATAGTGTATTTATTATGATGACACATAAGCTTTATCAGTATTAAAACACAGTATAATAGATTTTGTTGGAAAGAACAGTTAGTTATCTCTCCAGAAGCCCTTTCATTTGAAAGTGGCTTGTGGAATTTGTCTCTTTCTCCTATGGCTCCTGTCACCTATGAGGACATTCAAAAACAAAAGACTGGGATCCCTGGATGGCACAGTGGTTTGGCGCCTGCCTTTGGCCCAGGGCGCAATCCTAGAGACCCGGGATCGAATCCCACATCAGACTCCGGGTGCATGGAGCCTGCTTCTCCCTCTGCCTGTGTCTCTGCCTCTCTGTGTGTGTGTGTGTGTGTGTGTGTGTGTGTGTGTGTGTGTGTGTGACTATCATAAACAAAAAAAAAAAGACTGAATTCTGTGAACTGCTTGTATCAAGGGAAAATTTTCCAGGCTATTCAGCCTTCCTGTGTTGTTTCTAAGTTTTGAAGTATTGACATTATTAATCTGTGAAGTACATTGTCATCTAGAAAGTTTGCCTTGGTGTGTGTGTCTCCCCTTTGCTCTCTCCCATCTCTGTGTCCTGATGTATATTTTAAATAGCTAGTAGTTTTTTTAACACTAGAGGGTTTTTAAAAATTTTTTTTAATATTTTATTTATTTATTCATGAGAGACACAGAGAGGCAGAGGGAGAAGCAGGCCCCCCACAGGGTGCCCGATGCAGGACTCAATCCCAGGACCCTGGGATCACAGCCTGAGCCAAAGGCAGATGCCCAACCACTGAGCCACCCAGGTGCCCCAACACTAGAGGTTTTTAAATATGTTGCAATCTTTGATACTTTTCTCTTTCCAAAGATAGAGCCTAATTCTCTCCCCCTGGAATGCGTCCCAGACTTAACTACCCTCTTCTGCTGAACAGAACATGATGGGAATGATACCATGAGATTTCCAAGGCCAGTTCATAAAAGAGTTGGCTTCCACCTGGGTCTCTGCTGCCCCTCCGTTATTTCCTTTGGAGGAAGCCAACCACCCTTTTGGGAGGATACCACGAACCACCACTGAAGCGACTTTGTCAGCTGCAGTCAAGTCCAGTTGCCTGCAGCCCTGCTGCCATGGTGCCTCCGTGTTTGCACAAGACCCTGACTCAGAGCAGCAGACTGGGGACTGGCATTCATAAGATTTTTGCCCTTGCAAACATGGGCATGTGCATGCAAATTCCAGGTTCCTTGGAAGTGGTGTGTGCGTCACTTGAGAAAGAGGAGCTCACTGCTTGTCAGTGCTGTTAAAAAAAAAACAAAAACAAAAACAAAAAAACAAAGTGAAACATACTGTACTTTTATAAAATGAAAGAGGCATGTAATTCATAGTAAGCATGGGTGCACCAAATTTGTTGTTCTGTCAATGACTTAGTTGGGTTGAATTTGTTAATCTTTTTGAACAGATGTATTATTCCATACATGTACACTTTTCCTTGGGAGTAAAGACCTAAACTATTCCTGCTACTAGGTCTTTTTCTATGATTTTTTTTTCCACAAATCGAAATGTGGGTTTTATTATTAAATAGTGGCTTCCTTAAAATTCATGCCAAGATCTATTTGGAATATATTTTAGCTTATTAGTAACATATGGTGCCCCCTAGAAATATAGAACTTTGTTAGTCTGAAAGTTGGGACTCCTTAAATCCTTTAATTTTAGTGAATAAAAAAATGACAGTGGTATGTAATTTGATTGCAAGCATATGATATGGAAGTCTTATTTCCAAAATAGAGCGCAATTGTCATAAACAGTTCCATAGCCTTTTCACTTTAGGGAAAAAAGCAGTTTTCCTTTTGCCTTCCTTTTTGCTTTCCCCTTCTTGGTTTAGAATTATGTAGTAGTTTTATGAGAACATTTGTGTTTTCTAAAGCAAAATTAATGTGTGATGTTCACTCCAGATTTTCATTTTGTCAATTTGTTTATTTTAAGAAATCGCTCATAGCATATGACGAAATCTAAGATTTCAAAGGTAAAGTACTAAAATTCATCAGTGGATGGGAAGTGAATGGTTTTGTGTCCAAGTAAGTTCATTTTAGCTTTTTTAGTTAACATTTTGTTAAATTTAAAGGTATAGTGGGAAGCAAATTGTAACCAAAATTGATAAATTAACTGGTGTTTTACCATTGCATTCTGTAACTATCATTTCAATCCTGTAGAATTCAGAGGGGAGAAGAAGTTTCCTAACCTGAATAGTTAAGAGATAAAATAGATAAGAATTTTACTAAAAAACACAAAATGTCAAAAGGTATACAAAGAGCAACTGGTCTGTGTTTAGGAAATTTTACATATTACACATTTTACTGTTTTCTAAGTTTGCAGATTATCATCTGATTTTAAAATTTATTCTGAATTAAAGCAAACTTGTTAGTCAAGAAATTATTGTAAACCCTCAGAAGTAGCAGGCTTTAGATTGAAATTGTAAATACCTTTTGGTGGTGGTAGTAATTTAAGCAAAGTCTAAACAAATTACTTCAGGCCTGCAAGGCATTTTGCATTCATGTGGGTTCATCATTACTTCTTAAGAGGTGAAAACAAATTGAAATAATGAGTTCCTTCAAAATGGTCAAGGGAGGAAGTTTTGTCTAAAAGGACAAAACTTTACCCAGGAGAGTTTTACTCCTCAAATTGTGAAGGGATAAAACCAGAGGAATTTTGAAAACTACATTTAGAAAAGAAGTCTCTTTCCAAAGTAATCTTACAACTGCAGGCTGCTTAAGAAGTTCCAGTTTTCACATTCAAGTCATTGGCTGAACTTTTCAGTTACTTGAAATCAGAGGCTGTCTGGGTGTGTGATGGGAGGTACGTCATTTTGCTGGCCTGAAATGAGAGCTCTTGACTTTAAGATGAGTTAATTTCTTGTGATGTATGCACTCATCTTATGGGAACATTCTTCATGAGAAATTAAGTTTTTTAAATAAAATTTGGAGTGCTCATTCCACAGCCAGTACCTGGAGCTTGTTTTTTTAAGCCTCAAGATGAAGAACAAGAATACTTACTTGGTCAAGGTAAATGTCAGGGGTGCCTGGGTGGCTCAGTCAGTGAAGTGTCTGCCTTTGGCTCCGGGGTCATGATCCAAGTGTCCCTGGGATCTAGTCCTGAGTTGGGCTCCCTGCTCAACAGGGGGAGTCTGCTGCTCTTTTTCACTCTCTTTGCTCTCTACCCTCCACCCAAATAAATAAAATCTTAAAAAAAAAAAAAAAAGGTAAATATAAAAACATGTTCTCCACCGTAATAGTCCAGATTTTGCAGATATGAAAAATTATAGCTGACCTTTGTTGAGTACCTACTATGTGCCAGGTGCCTTATATACATTTACAGTGTCACTTAATTGTCTCAGTGGTCCTATATGCAAGACATTATTACCCCCACTTTAGGGGTGAAGTAGCTTAGTTTAAATCACTTAACACAGCTTAATAGTTTAAATTTAAACCTGATTTAAATTATTTACGCAGCTAATAAGTAGCTAGCTACAAAACTTGAAACTCAGGTCCTTGTGATCCCAAGGCTGCTGAGACAGAATTACCTGATTATTAACTCAAAGGAAAATGACTGCTGACCCGTGATGGGATACTGAGAACTCAGAGGAGTGTAGAACTTGGGGGCGCAGTGCCCTGGATTGCCTCACCTGGGCAGGGAGACAGGCTAGCAAAACAAGCAGCAATCCCATAAGCGTAAAAGTGCTAGGTGGGTCTGTTAAAGAGAGGAGTAGCTTTCTCATTCTAAATATAAATGGGGTGCCTGGGTGACTCAGTCGTGTCTGCCTTTGGCTCAGATCATGATCCCAAGATCTTGGGATGGAGCCCTGTGTGGCGCTCCCTGCTCAATGAGGAGTCTGCTTCTCCCTCTCCCTCTGCCCCTCCCCCCAGCTTGTGAGCACCTGTGCTCTTTCAAGTAAATAAATAAAATCTTACAAATAATACATACATGCATACAAACCAGAACTGGCATTGCCTAGCCACACAGTATTTCTCCATCTTCATTCCTGTTACCAGGTCCTCTGTAATTGGCATAATTTATGAATGAACAATGAAGCCCATTAGCCAGTGTATTCTCTTACATAGACTAAAATGCTTCCCCCACAGCCTCAGTAATTTATCGTGGAATAGGTCACACAGATTTGGGATCAAATGCTGGTTTAACCCCTCCTTGGGGGCTGGGAGCACTTTGTCAGAGAATACTTTGAGTGGTTGTTTCTTCATAGGTAATGCAGGTCTCTGCCAGTGGTGTCAGTGATGATTCCTTCATCCTCTTCAAGAGGCTTCCTGAAGTAGCAGAGGGGAAATTCAAGACACAGCTGATTTGCCATCTTTGATCCACTGCCACACAGATAAGATACATGCACGTTGCCTCGCTTTACTCCCAGCACCTCTTTAAATTTCAGTTTCCTCATCTCTAAAATGGCACAGTAATGCCCACTTTGTTGTGAAAGTTGGAAAGAACATATTTAAAATACTTAATATGATACTGGGATATAGTGATCATCAGTGGTGGTTGCAATGATTACAGTTAGTCACAAAAGTTTAATCGGTGCTGGAAAATTTTTAGCCCATAACCCTTCAAATGATTTATTCTTTCTTTCTCTTTCTTGGACTAGAGTTACATTTGTGTTAGACTGCTTGATAGTCTTGCACAGGCCATTGACCTTTTATTTTTAATCTTGATACTCCCTTGTGCTTTGGTTTGGATAATTTTTACATTCCTGTTTTCAAGTTTACTGCTCATTTCTTCTTCAGTATCCAGTCTACTATCTCATCCAATTAATTATTTCAGATACTGTATTTTTTTTAGTTCTTGAATTTCCATTTGGTCCTTTTTTAGAACTCCTGTCTTTCCTGAAGTTCTCTATCTCTTCACCCATTTTATCCATCTTTTCCTATGGATTCTTGAACATGTTTGTAATACTTACTTTGAAATCCAGCATCTAGGTGTTTGTCTGATTCCATTTCTTTAACTGGGTTTTTCTCTCTTGATTTTTGAATACATTTTTCTCTTTCTTTGCATGTCCAGTAATTTCTGTTTGTGTGGTAGACATCTGAATTGTAGGATATAGAGACTCTGGATTCCTTGTTTTCCTATAAAGTGTGTGATGTTTTATTTTAGTACATGGTCAGGTTCTGGGATGACTATCACCTTGATCTTGGGGAAGTTTATTTTAGTTTTGCTCATAGTCCCAGGACACAGCCCTTAGTCCTGTAACATCATCCATACTCTTCTGGCACAATCCAACTGGGCTTTTAGCCCAGAGTGTTTACCAAGCCAGGCTAACCCTGTGGGATTTGAATTCCAAACTCTTTCTGCAGCATTGGGAAGTTGCTGGAATCTGCTTAGCGCTTTAGATGTTGTTTTCTGCTTGGCTTCTTGAAGCATAAGCAGTTCAGGTCAGCCAAGGACTGGATTTGAGGGCTTCCTTTCCTGTGACTTTTTCCTGTCTAGGATTCCCCACCCTCCCTCAATTTCCAGCTACTGAAGCAAGCAATCCCAAACTCTGACTTCTGATACCTCAGCTGAGTAAGAGGCCACTTGCTGCTTGAGTTCTGTTCTCCTTGCCCAGCATGGACTGCAGTCTGCTCTTAGGAGAAAAGCCAGTTCAATATGATCTTTTCTAGGATGGTTCTCTTCCTTGAAGGGTAATATCCTCTCCTGTTTCTGCCTGCTTTTGTTTGCTCTCCAGTGGCTTGAAGTGGTTGTTTTTTTTATATTTTGTCCATCATTCATAATTGTTATAAACAGGAGCATGAGTCTGGTATAAGATTCTCTGTCGAGTTATCAGCTGCAGATCTTTAATTATAAAAATTATATACAAGTAATTCATTTATTAAGCTATAAGGGGTTGACAGAACACACTTGCCTCAACAGAGAGGTGTGTTAGCATAGTTGGCCTTCTATGTGTGACAGTATATGGAAGTGACTTAAAGAAAGGTCTTTAAGTCTTCAGCCCAGGTTTTGGATCACAAATACCTAAATACAGAAATAGGCACTTTGTTTATTCAGTCAAAACTATTTACAAAGTACAGTAGAGGTGCATGGCTAATTATATGACAGGATAAGCAGCGATCCTTTGTAGTCTTGAACTTCTGGTTTATTGTAAACTAAGTGTGTATATATCTGGGCTCTCCGCTCAGTAGGGAGTCTGCTTGAAAAATCTTTCTCCCTCTCCCTCTCCATGTACCCCTGCCCAGCCCCACACACACGTACACTCTCACTCTCACTCACTCTCCAAAATAAATAAATAAATCTTTTAAAAATTAAAAAATGAATGGGAAGTAACCATGGAGTAAGAATAACCCTTGAAAATCCTTATATGGCCAAGACAAGGAAATTATAGTTCATTTGATATTTTTACAAAGTATTGGCATTCCTTTAGGAGCCATGATATTTAAAACACACACACACACACACACACACACCACATACACAATCTCTTAGGCATTTACCCTTAGCTCAGGGAGAAGCTCCTCCTTGAACAGGTGAGGAAAAAGCAGATGGTACTATCCCTCCTGCACCCAGCCACCTACTCATCATTGAGTGGGAAGGGAGGGCCTGGGGCTATGTACATCCTTTTTGCTCTCTTTCCCTTTTCTCCCAAATTTACTATGTTGAGTCTTATCAATGAAAGGTACAGATGTGTGATACCACTGTGATATTTAGTCCTTCACAACTAATCCTTTTTCCTGTTTACATAAAGATTCAGTTTAGTGACTCTATCTAGTTTTCTTTACAGACCACATTTCTACCTTGAGTAGACCCTCCTTGACAATTAACAGCCAAGATCTACAGCCAGCCTATGCCTTTCTAGAACCTCTTATTCCAAGTCACATTTTGACCACATTCTTGGATGGTTTATGTCTCATCAAACTAGGGTTGTGTTTTCCGGTGTAATCATGGTGCAATTAGACTATAGCAAGGAGTCTGGAGGAATGCCAGGGTCTCTCCAGTTTTATTTCTATGGATGGTATTCTCCCAAGGTTTGCTTAAGTTCTGCCCCTCTCACACATGCTCGCCTGACCACAAGGAGTGTCCCATGTGAGGCAAACTCTCCACAGCTCTTCAAAGAAGGCCCCATCCTAAGGTAGCCATGCTCTGTGATCATCTCTACAAAGTGGTCACGCATGTGTTGAATTCCATTTGTGGTTTACATGTGTACATGAATTTTCAAGTGTCTTTGTCTAGGACTGGAAGTACTCTCTGGCTGACTTGTTAGCCAGGAAGATAACTACTTATTGATTTTTCTGACGCCTTGCTTAGGTATGGAAATCAAGCAAGTTGTTATTGATTCTGAAGTGTTTTTTATAAATAATGCCGTAAGACAGAGTGCTTGGGGGTTGATGGAGGATGACTTTGCATGGCCAGTTTGTCACTTGCATACACAGACAACAGGATATTTTCAGATCTTCCATGTCTCTGATAACTGATCAAACTTCTACTTTTTCTTTATGGAGATGCGCAGGGGGCTTCCACTTTGGAACACCTGGAACTGTTTGTTTTTTTTGTTTGTTTGTTTTCTTTTAATGGTCAATTTTCTTTTTGTTTTTCTCATTATAAAAGTATATTAACATACTTGCATTAGAAAATTCAGATAAAAGAAGAAAATGCTGATCAGCCACATTTCCTTCTTAAACTCTTTCTCATTGTTTTTATTCCGAATCACATATGGCACACTTAGGTGGCACCAGCACATTTGTGTACACTATCACATTTGTTCTCTTATGTGTCCATATTCAGGGTGATGCCTTTTCTAGGATCTCTGGGGTGGAGACACCTGGATTGCTGCAGTGATTGGGGGTGTTCCATGCTGCCTGCACAGTGACAAGGCAGGGGAGGCCTTCTGAAAGAGCCATGGCTCCCAGGCTGCAGCACTGGGATGTGATGATCTCTGCTCTGCTTATAAGTAGCTGAGTGTTCCTTCGCAAGTCCTTTCATTTCTTACGACCTCAGATGAAAAAGAAAAGATGATCCCTACTTGTCTATTGATGAAATAGTTTATGGTTATGTAATGAGATGAAGATTCCTTTGCAATCCACAAGGCACTATGTATCCCCTAAGGGGGGCTTATGGGGCCCAGTAAAGAATGCTTTTCTCAGGAACACCTGGGTGGCTCAGTTGGTTTTAATCATCGAACTCTTGATTTCCACTCAGGTCATGATCTCAGGGTTGTGAGATTGAGCCCTGCACTGGGCTCCACACTCAGTGTGGAGTCTGCTTCTCCCTCTCCCTCTGCTCCTCCCCTAGCTCGTTCTCTCTCTCTCTCTCTCTCTCTCTCTCTCTCTTTCTCTCTCTCTGTCTCTCCCCCTCCCTCCCTCAAATAAATCTTTAAAAAGAAAGAAAGAAAAAAATGCCTTTCATCAGCCACCAAAATGAGAGAGACCTGCTTGCACGTTTGCATATTTTAATCTCTTTCTACATGTATGCTGTTGCCTTCCCTCAGACTCTTGGACTCTGCACCTATCCAGAGCAGGGAGCTTTGTCTTTAGATTCAGCTGACTTTCCTCTGTGATCCTTGACAGTCTGAGCTCATTGATCCCTTTATAATTGGAGAACAACAGACCTTCTCTGAATTAATAAAAACTTGCAAATCAGAATTTTTCAGTGAATTTTAGGAGTTTTTCGAAGTCCTGAAGTTGAGGTCAGAACCACTGATTGATGCAAATAGTACATTAGTATGTATAATATGCATAGAACATATACAGTAGTAATACACAAATGGTTAAAAAATAAATATCAGAAATGTATGCTTTAAAATGTTTTACTATAAAAATTAAAATAAAATTTAAAAAATAAATTAATAATAAAAATAAAATATTTTACTGACAGGTATAGTTGATCAAAAATAGTCTAGAGACCACCAGTCTAGGGAGTACCTGCGTGGTCACGTCCTATCACAGCCTACCTTATCTAACAGGACAGGAACCCCGTGAGTTTTTTCATTTATCTTGAATTATTTAACACATAATTTTTATATATTCTTTTTTCTAAAGATTTTATTTATTTATTCATGAGAGACACACACAGAGAGAGAGGCAGAGACACAGGCAGAGGGAAAAGCAGGCTCCATGCAGGGAGCCCAACACGGGACTCAATCCCCGGTCTCCAGGATCACGCCCTGGGCTGAAGGCGGCTCTAAACTGCTAAGCCACCGGGGCTGCCCCATAATTTTTAAACCAAGAAGCTGAAGCTCTGAAGGTCTAAGGCTGCAAACCTAATGATCTACATAACCTTTCCATCCCAGGGTAGGGGTTTAATGAAGGTTTGTGAATTTATAGTGAAATGTGGGACCATGTTTTTAAATTAAACCTATTAATAAGAAAGCTCAACCTTTTTGGAGGGTGAGCCATCCACTGTAGAAGGCTGGAATAGGAGAGGAATGGCCATCTCCTTCCTAGCTTTTCTTAGGGGGCAGATCTCAAAGCATGAACATTACCCAGAGAGCCATGAGCAAACCCAAGTGTGATGTGGATTTTATCTGGCAGTTAGGAGGCCTGCGTGAGGGAGCCAGAAGAGAGGGCATTGCCGCTCCTGCTGTAATGGAGCGATGCTCAAGTGCTGTTTAAATGCTGAGTAATAGCCTTGTGGAACTCTGCAGGCATCTTATCTTGGGGCTTGGTTAGTTAATGGATTTGTCAGTTGTTGCGGAAATGGGAGTCTGCACGCTGACTTTCCAGATAACACCCTTGGGGCTGGAGCAGATTCTTGCAGAGGCTTGGCTAGAATTTTGAAAGAACAAATCCAAATTCAAAATGACCTTGAAAAATCAGAGGAATGAGTCATCCCGAGTGGCATGGAGGAAGGCAATTTAAAAAAAAAAATGTGTGTGCAAGCCTTTCTGCCTCTAAGGATGTTGCTTTTAATCTTAACAAGTGTGAATTCCCTACACACTTGTTGGGAACAGATGAGGAAACAGAGGCCTGGGGAAGTGAAATAACTTGCTCATAACCAAGTAAACTAGCAGAGGTTGTATCTCAGAAATGCAGTTTGGACTCTCAACCCAAACTCGCTTATTCCCCAGTAACATGGTGTCTGTAAAATTAAAACAGATTGTTTTCAGGGTCATGGGTTGGGTGGTACTGGTTTTATAGATTGGTGTGACAAAAAGAGCTGAGCCCCAATCTGATGATGAATAGGAATGGAGAGCAATGCTTTTAAAATCTTAACCTCCCTGGTTGTAGGCCAAAGACAGTGGACTCTGGAGAGACCAGTAGCCCCACATTAGTCTCCATATCACTGCCCATTTAAGTAGACACCACCATCTTTGCACTTGGATTCTAGAAGGTTCCTTTATGGTATGCTCTTACTTCGAACCCCAGCTCTACTGGCTATTCTTTTTTTTTTTTTTTTCCTTTTCTTTTTTAAATTTTTTGGGGAGGAGTGGAGAGAGAGAGAGAGCACACATTGGGTGGGGGCAGAGGTAAGGGAGAGGGGGAAGCCGACTCCCCGTGAAGCAGGGAGTCCAACCCTAGGGCTAAACCCCAGGACCCCAGGATCATGATCTTAGCTGAAAGCAGATGCTTAAGCAGCTGAGCCCCGCAGGCACCCCTACTCTTCATTCTTCAGGGTGTTGCCCAGTTGTCATCTCTTGGGAAACTTTATGGACTGTATCCAAGTTTTGTCCGTGTGTTCATTTATCAGATACTACATGGGTGCTTGCTTACAAGAGGCTATGCTAAATAAGCAATACATTTTCATGCAGAGGAAAGACAATGAAATGTACTGTTGATGGATGAAGTATTTAAATACCCAGAAGAGAATAAAACTAAACCAAATAGAAGGCTCAGGAACTTTCTTTAACATTAGAACCCTTACTCATGCTATGTATAACGAGGTATATTGGATCAAACTAAAGCTTTCAGTGTTGTTGTTGTTTTTAATACTATATATAAGAAGGTTTAGGAACATAAGCAAAGTAGGAATCACAAAAGTCTTTGGGTAAAGATTGGTATGTTTGACTGCATAAAATGTAAAAAGTTCTGTGTGGGGGATCCTTGGGTGGCTCAGCGGTTTAGCGCCTGCCTTTGGCCCAGGGTGCGATCCTGGAGTCCCGGGATTGAGTCCCATGTCGGGCTCCCGGCATGGAGCCTGCTTCTCCCTCTGCCTGTCTCTGCCTCTCTCTCTCTCTTCTCTATGTCTATCATAAATAAATAAATAAATCTTTTTAAAAATTTTTTAAAAAATGAAAAGTTCTGTGTGGCAAAGGACACCATAAACCAAGTGAGGAGACAAATGGGAGAAAACGCTTGCAACACATATTAAAACAGATTGCTGTCCCTTGGCAAAAAGCCTTACAGATTGACAGGGAGAAGACAAGCAATGGGAAACAGCAAGCAGAAAAGGAAACGTGAGTGGACAATAAAATACAACAAAATACTCAGGCTTACTGTATAGTCCAGTTTTTCATGTCCCTGTGGTGAGAATAAAAAGATCACTAATAACATCTATGTGCTGATGAGGCTATAGAGAAACACTCATCTGTTTGTACTGCTCTTGAGTCTATGCATAGCTGCCACCAGCCTCTTTGGAAACAAAGCAGTAGTAATTAAAATTTGGAGTGTACACCCTACCCCCCCACCCCCAGCAGTTCTACTTTTGTGAATTTATCTTTTCAGAGATAAACTGACAGCATGTAAGAAGCGTATGGATAGAACTATTTATCACAGCATTGTTTTTTTGGTAGCAAACACGGAGAGTCTCTCAAGGAGATAGTTCTCCAAATCATGGTAAGAGTTTACTGTGGAATATAATCACAGTTAAAATAATGAACTAGAGTTAATTATATTCAGTCTCTAGATCTTTATGCAGTTGGAAAAAAGCAAGCCATAGAATCTTGTATTTAATATCCCATTTGGGGAGCATGTGGATGGCTCAGTTGGTTAAGTGTCTGCTGCCTTCTGCTCAGGTCATGATATCTGGGTCCTGGGATGAGCCCAGTGTCAGGCTACCTGCTCAGTGGGAAGTCTACTTCTCTCTCTCTGCCTCCCTGTTATCCCCCCCCCCCCCCCCCCCCCGCCCACCAGCTTGTACTCTTTTTCTCACTCATTCTCTCTCTCAAATAAATAAAGCCTTTAAAAAAAATCCCATTTGGTTTTTTAAAATGGAGAAGACCCCCTATTGTATGTATTTTTTTAAGCATAGAGAAAGCTTTGCTGAGATTATTAACACACCGCATTATTAATTTTGCTTATTTCAAGGAGATGGAATTGGAGAAAGGGAAAGGGAACGATCATTTTTATCTTTATATATCTCTGTAGTAGTGTATGAATTATTTTAGTAATTTTAAAAACAAATGGAATTAAAAATTTTAAAGGGTGATTAGTGCTACAAAGTATGTATAGGATAGTATAAAAGAATTTATCACTTCACCCTCTTTGCCAGTACTATAATTTATGACACATATTACATGGCTTTATTATTACAGTTATAGCTCATTGTATTTTGTATGTCTGGCACGTGGCCAATACTCAGTATTTTCCGAAAGAAGGAAAAAGGACTTGTTCCAGGAGACTTCACTACATGCGTTGAGCACTTTAGTGAGCACTGTGTGCCAGGGCCAGTGCTGGGGACCGAGTGAACACCAGGAGATCAGGCAAAGCTGGGAACCCGGACATTGCAAGAGGCTGAGGAGGGAGTAAAGACAAGCTTGCCTGGGAGGTTATACTTACCTTTGATCTTGAAAGAGGCAGGTTGAGGCCTGGAATTGTGACGGAGCCAGGTGGACTGGGGAATTTGGGCTGCAGCGCAGTGATGCCTGGACGCAAGCTGTGCTCCAGAAGAATTCTCTGAGCTTGGGAAGATGAAATGATAAACACAGTTGGGCTGGACTCTTACTTAGCCCAGAAGATAAAGACATAAAAGACATAAAGACACAGGAAGAGAAGCTAAGCTCTCAGGAAGGAAAGTATGGGAAGTTAGGGAAGTGACTGACTTCCAGGTGAGGGATGGTTCCTCCCATATCATAAACACCCATTGTAGGCCAGACACCAGAGGAGGTGCACTAGAGGCTTTTCCCATCCTGTTCGCATAAGAACCCTATCAAGAGGGACACCTGGGTGGCTTAGCGGTTGAGCATCTGCCTTGAGCTCAGGGCGTGATCCAGGTTCAGGATCAAGTCCCACATCAGGCTCCTTGCAGGGAGCCTGCTTCTCCCTTTGTCTCTGCCTCTCTCTGTGTGTCTCTCATGAATAAATAAATAAAATCTTTAAAAAAAAAAAAAACCTATCAAGAGGCATTACTGCAGTTAAGAAAGCAGAATCCAAGATGATTATACAGATTGTCTTAGACCCAGAGCTGGTAAATAGAAGACCTAGGATCTGATCATGGTTGTGTTGTGTATCCTGGAACCCTCCAAAAAATACCATGATATTTAGATTATACCCAAATGCCCATTAGCATCAGAACTTCAGCGCTCTGTCTTAGGGTGAATGAAAGTAATAAAAGTAGAGATATTTTTAGAGGCTCACCATGTACTTTATAGATGACACATCTGTCACATTTCGCACATGAAAACCAAGACCCAGGTTACTTTTCCAAGGTTACAGATGGCCCGTCTGGACCAGAGGGAAAGTCAAAACCATGTCTCTGTACCACTTAGGCCCCGGTCCCTGCATCAGATGATGCCTCAGGAGACATTAGGCTGTGCTTGGTCAAGGGTGGGGAGCTCTTGAGGATGGATTTATTGTGAATGCTGTTCCAAAGCCTTTACTCATTAAATAGAAATAATCCTCCATGGTTTTATAATGTTGTCTCCTGCTGCTGTTTTCCCAAAAGAGCTTTCACATTAATTATGACATCTTTACCTCTTAGCGTTCAACATCAAGCAGTAGGCTGTGTGGAGGTATTATTAGACCTGTTTTATAGTTGAAATTCGGCCCCTGAGAGCCTTAGTCACCCGACCAGGGTCACATGGTAGAGGCTGGAGCTTAAGACCTAGATTTTCAGGTCCTTCAATCACTTGACATCTGGCTCAAAACAAGTAGACGTCCAGGAGTTCTAGCACTTAACCGAGCATAATGGTTAAGAGTGCAGGCTCTGTGGTCAGTGCTTGTCGTCACCACTCAGCTGGGTGACCCTGGGCAACCTGCATGGCTCTAAACCAGTCTCTGTACCTGGAAAATGGAAGTGAGACTAGCACATCATTGTGAGCATCTAATGGAGTAATCCAGGAAAAAAAGCACAGTTCCTGGCCCATTAAATAATCTAAAATTTAACCGCAATTAATTATTGTTGTAATTAATTTTTAACAGTTATTACCATTGTTGTTGTTATGTCATTGCCATTGTTGAGGGACAGGAGGTCTGTCTTATTCTCCTTCATTTCCTAGTGTCTGTCATATGGTAGACTCCAAACAGGTGTTTGTGGCACACCTTACAGTGTCCTGGACAGTCTTTCCGGAGTCTGTCCATGGAAAGGGATGGGTTTGGCATCAGATGAGGCTGGGTTCCAATGTGGATTCACCAGGAGTCTTCATTTTTCTTATTTAGAAAACATTGCCCTGAAGGGGTTTTTGGATACTCGCTGTGACAGATCCCACTATACAATCCGTGCTTAGTAAGCAGCAGCCATAATTTCAGTGGCAGAGAATCAAAGGTTGGGTTCACAGGCCAGTTGGGAAGTTTTGTGAAAGTTTCCCGGTTTGATAAGGCCTAGCACAGAGTGAAAATTCGGCAGATATCCATCAGAGAAAGGCCTATTATTTGCAGTAGTTTGAAAATTCTAAGGAGGGCCTCGTTGGAGGTATATATGAGGTATTTTTAAAGAATATTGTAAAATACATAAAAGGTAAATAAATATATGTATATATTGAATTTTAATGTATTCTCAGGGCACTTGTTACTGCCGGCCCTTAGGAGCATATATTCTGAGGGTTGTCCCTGACTTTGGAGCATTGCTAGAAGCATCTGTCCCCAGCCAGAGGATGGAAGGCTGACTCCACCGCAGTGGCCTCCGATAGGCAGCCTGATGTTGTCATCACTGTTGTCATTGTCATAAACATTTATTGAGCTTATATGCCCTATGCACTTGGCATGCAGTAACTTAATCTCCATAATACCTCTATGAGGTAAATACTATTGTTGTGTCCATTTTTCAGCTGGGGAAGATGAGGCTTAGGAAGGTTAAGTTCCTTGACAAAAACACCACATAGGGTTAGGGATAGAATTTATGATTTGATTCTAGATCTTTCTCACTTTAGGATGTGGGGAAAGTCCCCAGCTCTGAAATCAAAAAAGCCTAAGATTACATTCCCTTATTTAGGAGCTGACTTTGGGCACATTTATGCCTCTAAATAATGAGAATAACAGTACTTACTGGGGCACCTGGGTGGCTCAGTGAAGCAGCTGCCTTCAGCTCAGGTCATGATCATGGGGTCCTGGGATCAAGCACTGCATCAGGCTCCCTGTTCATGCTCATGCTTTCTCTTTCTCTCTCTCTCTCTCTCTCTCTCTCTCAAATAAATTAATAAAATCTTTAAAAAGAAAGAAAAGGAAAGGAAAGAAAGAGAAGGAAAACAGTACTTATTTTCTATACCTGTTAGGTAAGAGTAAATTAAGCAATGGACTTGAGGTGCTTAGTGCAGTGACTGGCATATGCCAAATACTCGACAAACTAGCCATTATCACTATTACTACTGGGATAGTAAATCACTGCTTTGATATTGCTATGGGGCTTAAATGTTGAAATGTATATAAAGGCCCTTTCAAACTGCATGGAACATATTAGGTGATTAGTATATGTTAGTCATCACCCCAAAGAAATACCAGCAGTTGAAATTCTGACTAAGTGGCCCTTTCTGGTTCAGCCGGTAAAACTATAGTATTTTGTTCTTTATTCTTTATTTATTCAGAACTGAAAGGAGTCACCTACCTCTTAGAATTGTCTTACATTCTGCAACAATACCATGAATTCCAGAAATTCCATACAGATATTTGAAAAGCATGAATCTCCATAATGAATGGATCAAATGTCTTTCTTTCCTTATTTTTTTATCCAGTTTCCATCCTCACCTACTTTCCCCAGCACCCACTGTACCAACTTCTCAAAAGTCTGTCAGCACTTAGGTAGACCAAGGATCCTAACACAGAGCTTATCCTTCTCCCTGGAAGGCCCTAATCAGGCCATTTTCTGCCCTATCAGCTGTCCTGTTCAGTCACACACACCTGTATCTGCGACAGTGCACCCCACCAGAGCCCTGTATTTCTCTCTTCCCTAAACCCCTGAATTTACCTTTCATTTCTCTGCTTGCTGCTCTCAGTAATAGCCTCCTCCACTCTCCCACTGCCCGCCCTTGTTCTGTCCTCCACCAGAACCCTGTCTCTCTGCTCTCTCCCTCTGCACCTGGCAAAACCTGCTTGGTAAACCCTTCAATTTGTACAGAAGGATTCATGTGTTTACAGAATTTTGCTAGTGAATGGTTACTGTTAGATTTGTAATATATGTTTAAAAAAAAAAAAAAAAGCACCAGAAACTTAAAACTTATGAGACCTATGTTCCTGTGCTGTTTGATATTAAATACGTTTCTCTGTATTATTACTAATCCCAGCTCTAGAGGTAATAGTGACTGATTTTTGGGGGGAGGCATGTACTGCATGCCAGGCACTGTTCTAAGCACCTTACAGTTAATTCCCATTATTTCTGCCCTCAGCAGGATTATTATTACTGTCTCCAAATCTACATCACTAAACTGTGATTTTTAAAATATATCTGTACTAGGGGCACCTAGTGGCTTAGTTGGTTAAGTATCTGCCTTTGGCTCAGGTCATGATCTCAGGGTCCTAAGATGGAGCCCCGCATCTGGCTCCCTGCTCAGTGGGGAGCCTGCCTCTCCCTCTGCCCCTCCCCCTGCTTGTGCTCTCTCTCTTGCTCTCACTCTCAAATAAATAAAATCTTTTTATAAATACATCTATACTAGGAAATTTCACACGTATGTACATATGTATGATTAACACACTCCTATTTATGCACATAAATACATGTGTTGGCTGGTGGTTCATTTGTGGAATTAGAAAAACATACAGGACCCATGACCTAGCCTCTGCTTACTGATCTAGCCTCGTTTTCTGCCTCTCTCACGTTACATTTCATGTTCTGTCTTCCCGCTAAACCTCATTCTTCCTCACAGGGTTCTGGTGAGGATTAAATACAATATTGTAAAAAGCATTTGGGTCAGAGAAGGTTCCTGACAAATGCCAGAGCTCCCCTCCTGAGGTCTGTCTCTGCCTTAGCCAAGTCTGTCTTATTTTTTGATGAGTCCATCATCTCTGATAGATTAAGAGCTTTTCGTAATACTTTTTAAACTCTGTGCGCAATTCCAAACTCAGGAGAGTGGCTGTGTCTAGGAAGGGAAGGAGAGAAGAGATTGGGATTGGGGTAGAGAGGAAGCATTCCGTAACACTTTATTTCTTAAACTGGTTGGTGGTACATGAGTATTCTGTTAATCTAAAGATTGTGATATATGTCATCTGAAATAATGTAATTCCAAGCAAACAAATAAATATCCTCTCTCCTTATGTTTTACCAGTGACCCTTCTTTGAACACAGTTGAGCAGGCAGCTGAATTCCTTTTTTTTCTGGCTTCCAAAAGCAGAAGAGGGGGTCAGGTCTGCTGGGATTCTCTGGGGTGAGGTGAGGCTCTTTGGCCTCAGACAGAAGATTTCCGGGGTAACTCCAGCTTATGAGGAGATCAAACACATGCATTCTGTCTGTCGTGCTGATATGGCCTTTCTTTTGTGTTTTTCTGAGCCACTTCCCTCAGTTACTTGGGCAGTAACTAGAGCTGCATTTTATCGTTTTTAATATCTCAGCCTGAAATGCTGACATCCACTGTAGGCATCATGAATTTTTGATGCAGTGGTGATCGGAAGGCTGCTGGGCCTCACTTGCTTTTCCAGGAGCACTGTGACACTTGTCTCCATCCGTGCATGGAGACTTCCTTGGGGTTCTCCCCAGTGCGGACTCAGGGTTTGTTTGTTCTATAAGTGCCTATGGCTCCCGGGCAGGTATTGGGAGTGTATTCGAGAATGCAGTTACTTTAGATTTTCTTCGCAATTATTTCAACAATCTAGGATATTTAAGAAGGGAATGCTTCTTAAATTCCTGAAAAGGAAATCAACAAATCCAAGTCAACAAATATTTACTGAGCCCTCCCTTCTTAAGCCCACCTCACAGAAAACTACACACACAGTGGTATTTGTTGGGTGGGGACGAAGAGATGAGCCAGAGGTAATGGTGGCAAATAAAGATCTGAACTTACACAAATATGTGATGTGGTGGAAAGTATTGCAAAAGAGGTTCAGAGAATTACAAGAAGGATCATTGCCGACTAAGGGAAGGCTTTATAAGAGATATTGAGTGAAGTCTTTAGGTATATGATTTTGCTAGACATGATTTTGGTATACTTACTCTTCATTTATTCATTTAGTAATACTATGCATCTCCATTTATTCGTTCAGTACATATTATGTGTCTTCTGTGGGCCTCCATACAAATCCATGCTTCCATGTCCACCACAAAGGAAGTAGGGAGTACAGGCATCTGAAATGCCGTCACATGGAAAGGGATGCATCTCAGCTCCACTCATACTTCCTTGGTCAGTGTGTGTCATGGTCCATGCCTGCTTCCTTGAAGGGTGTAGAGATATGTGGTACTGCCTTCCAGAGCCTGCAAGGATGAAGAACTTGGGTGTCTACGACAAGTGCTAACATCTGCTTATAAGAGTCACAAATCTGATGCACAATTTAACAGAATCACACCGGATACTGTATTGATAGTAGACTGTAGGTGAGCAAGAGCTGCAATAGAGACTTTTGTGGGAAGCTTTTGCAGAGGTCAAGACAAGAGATGTGGTTGAATAGGACTGATAGCTAGGACCCCCGGGTGGCTCAGTGATTGAGTGTCTGCCTTTGGCTCAGGTAGTGATCCCGGGGTCCTGGGATCAAGCTCCGTATTAGGTTCCCCATAAGGAGCCTGCTTCTCCCTCTGCCTATGCCTCTGCCTCTCTCTGTGTGCCTCTCATGAATTATTAAATAAAATCTTAAAAAACAAACAGATAGGGCTGATCGCCCTGGGGATAGTGAGAAGTTTTCAGATTTTGGTTCCATTTTAAAGGTAAAGGCAATAGGATTTCCCAGTGGGCTGCATCTGGGGTATGAGAAAGAGAAAAGTATGACCTGGATGGGTTTTAGCCTGAACAACTACAAGAAGATATTTGTCATTAACTGACCGAGATACAACAGTCTGTAGAAAAAGAGAGTAGGAGGCAGGACATTAAGGGTTTGCTTCTAGCATACTGAGATGAGAGTTATTGGGCATCCCAGTGGAGATACTGAATAGCAGTTGATATAGAAGTCTCTATTTCAGGGGTGGGATCTGGGCTGGGGCTATCAGTTTGGGAGTTGTCAGCTGATAGAAGTTACTCAAAGCCATAGACTAGATGAGATCCCAAGAAAGTGAGCATAGATAGAGAAGAAAGAACCAGGGCCCTCCAACCTGATCAGGTCAGGGAGGTAAAGATCCATCACAGACATTAGAAAGGAACAGCCATGAGGTAGGAAGACAGTCAGAAGTATGATATCCTGGGACCCAAGCAGGTGGGAGTGGTTGTTATTTATGGAACACTCACTCTTTTTGAGAAACTTTGGACAGTTTATATCAGCTCATCAGCCCCACAATCATGTAAAACAGCATTAGTCCCATTTTACAGATTGGAAATCTAAAGCTCAGAGTGAGGAAATTTACTAATGCCTCTGATGTGCCAGAGATGTTAAAAAACTAAAAAGATAGCAATAGGTGGTGAAACAAAACTTCAAACATAAATCCACCTGGTCCATCCTGTACAACTTGCACCAAGAGATTGTGAAAAAATGCTGTTTCTCAGACCAGAGCTTAGACAGACTTAAAGGAAATTGAGTTGCAGAGAAAGAAACATGTTAGAACCCATGGATGCTTCTTTTGTGTTTCAAGGTAGATTTTTTTTTCTTTCTTTCTTTTTAAGATTTTATTTATTCTTTATTCATGAGAGACACAGAGAAAGAGAGAGAGGCAGAGACACAGGCAGAGGGAGAAGCAGGCTCCATGCAGGGAGCCCGATGTGGGACTTGACCCGGGGTCTCCAGGATCAGGCCCTGGGCTGAAGATGGCGCTAAACCACTGAGCCACCCGGGGTTCCCGATTTTATTTATTCTTAGAGTGAGTGGGAGGGAGACGGAGAGAGAATCTCAAGCAGAGTCCATATAGAGCATGACCATGAGATCACACCTGAGTCAAAATCAAGAGTTGGATGCTCAGCCAACTGAGCCACCCAAGCATCCCCTAAGATTGATCCTTTTCTTTTTTTTTTCTTTTCTTTTTTATAAATTTATTTTTTATTGGTGTCCAATTTGCCAACATATAGAATAACACCGGGTGCTCATCCCATCAAGTGCTCCCCTCAGTGCCCGTCACCCAGTCACCTCCACCCCACCCCCGCCCTATCCTTTTCTTTTAAAGATTTTATTTATTTGTGAGAGAGAGCGAGCATACACACGTGTGTGTGTGTGAGCAAGTTGAGGGAGAGGCAGAGAGAGGAGAAACAAACTCCCCATTGAGCGGGAAGCCCAATTTGGGGCTTGATCTCAGAACCCTCCAAGATCATGACCTGAGCTGAAGGCAGACGCTTCACTAACTGAGCCACTCAGGCACCCAAGATTGACTTTTTTATGGAGAATTTTCTCCTTGTTCCCTGATAATCGTAGTTTCTTAATGGAAATACATGTGCTTTAAAATGTGATGGGGGCAGCCCTGGTGGCTCAGTGGTTTAGCGCCGCCTTCAGCCCAGGGTGTGATCCTGGAGACCCGGGATTGAGTCCCACATCAGGCTTCCTGCATGGAGCCTGCTTCTCCCTCTGCCTGTGTCTCTGCCTCTTTCTCTCTCTCTGCCTCTCATGAATAAATAAAATTTTTAAAAATGTGATGGTAATATACCCCTCACCTGTGGGGGTCCATGGATTAACTGGGATATAAGTGAACTGAATGAATGCTATAGAAGGCCAAGGTGAAACCACCTTTAACAGAGTGAAGACATTCAGTGCCTCTCTGACCACCCCTGGACATGGTCAATGAATAATTGATGCAGTTTCTCTTTGCTTTCCTTTTAAGTTTCTTGTGATCAATCAGAGTTCAAAATAACTTGTCACTGTAGCAAATAATAGCTCAGACTCCTCTCTCCTTCTTCTTTAGATCACGTACAAAATGAAGAAAACTATGCACAAGTTCTTGACAAGTTCGGAAGTAATTTTTTAAGTCGAGACAACCCAGATCTGGGCACCGCTTTTGTCAAATTTTCTACTCTTACAAAGGAACTGTCCACGCTGCTGAAAAATCTGGTAAGCCATGGCATAAGTTTCTTAAAATTACAGCCTGACCAAAGTACAATAAGAAGATAAAGGGAACAGTCTAATAATCTTTTTCCTAACCCTCCATCCTGGGGGTTAAAAACAATTAAAATTAAAAAATAAAAAACAAAAAGTCTCAGGTATAGAGTCATGTATAAAAAAAATTGTAAAAAAAAAATTAAAATTAAAATTAAAATTAAAAAAATTGTAAAATTCCTAGATCCAGTTGATAGCAGGTTAGATTTATTGAATCAGAGAAAGTGGTTAACCTGAATTCACTTCCACACTCTACCATTGTTTTGGTTTGGGTTTTGTTTTGGATGGCTTTTAGTAACTTTTGCTTTTTATTTTTTATTTTTTTATTTTTTTATTTTCTTTTGCTTTTTAATTAGTAAAATGTGACGATGTCAGACATACACTGGAGATACACATTTCAGGTGTTATGCCTCACTTGTACGAAGACAAGCATGCATTTTGGTCCCTGCTTTAGAAGTAATAAACCTCCCCAGTTCTCATATCCTTTCAACCCCCTGCCAAGGAAAAGATTTTGAGATTTGGGGAATCCATGGTTACAGAAGTTGATGACAAGAAGAATCCCTAAAAATCTGGGACATAAGAGGTGCTGACCCCAGAAAGCAGACACAGCGTTTGGGGTGGGAAAATCTATTTGGCAGGTACTAGTGTCTGGATACCTGCATTCACACCCTGTTCACACTGAGAAGGTTCATTATAGTGCTACCACCCACACTTCCTTGTGCATTCAATTAATCAAGTCTCTCTTCTCCAAAGCCCCAAGTGTTAGAAGTACAGGGAGGTTGAACGGTGTCAATGAAAAACTATACCATACTTTTCTTCATCTCCTTCCTGAAGAACAGAAGCTGATTCTTCCTCTCCCCCAGTCTCTCAGTATGACACTTTGCATCCTTTAAGAACCCAAACTCAAGATGTCTTGGCCCTGGGTCAGTTACTCACTGATAGGCTCCTGTGGCCTTATAGGAGAATCTTGTTACGGATCGGTGTGATACAGATGGCTAGCTTACAGACGAGTACACAGAATTGGAAAAATGAAAATGACCTTTCTGTAATGTATTAACCTGGAAATTCGACCAATCAGAATATTCTTTTTTTTTTTTTTCCTATCATACTAGATAAATACTTGGGTATGTCTTTTTTCCTGATGATTTAATTCTAATTTGTGGTTTATGCCATTGAATTAATATCATACAGTGATAGCTAATCCTAAAGTAAAGGCTGAGAATAGAAATAGGTCTCATTTTCAAAAACTTCAGAAAGGGTACTTTTGAAGTTAGGATAAACATGTTCCTACAATTTGGGGTTTATGTGACAAATCCATGATATCCCTGTAAACCTTAGAGTATTTAAATTTCTTATATTCAGAAGAGGGCCCTCACTCTCCTTCCTCTGAGTACTGTGTGTCTTTCTGCTGATGGCATTGCTCAAAGGCTATGTGGTGGGAAGAAAGGAAGTGAAACAGGACTCTGACTATTCACTTGGGTAATAACTGGTAACAGACTTGCTCAGGGAGGAAGTTCTGTTTTCCCCCAAAGTAGGTGTTTTCACAGGGATATCTTGCTTACCTTTAGTTTCCAGGACACCAAATGTATTTGGCTTCAGTCGAGATTCATCACTTGCACGTTTCCTGGACCAGTCCATTCCTACACTTCCCTCCACTGTGGGCCCCTTCCCCCAATGTGTGTTGGCCCCACGAGGCAATGGTCACTCAGGCAGCATTCGTTGTATTTGCTTACCTAGTAATATATTTGCTTATCACCGTACAGAAACCACTGATGTTTATTGAACACTTTGATGGACCTGGCAACGTGCATGTATAGATTTCTTATTCAGCGTCTTACAACAATCTTGTGGTCACTATACCTTCAATCCAGATGAAAAAAATAAGGCACATTATTATTTAACTTGTTCAGATACACTGTTAGTAAGCAGATGTGTACTCAAACATTCTGTCTCTGAGTCCATTGTCTCTACCACCCTACTCCATTATACTGCCTCTGTCACTCTACCTTGGTGGCTGTCACCTTGGTAGTTGTGTTTCTCTAAGTAGAAATGCTGATCTAGGTGGTCCCCTACACATACTCCAAGCTGCAGGCCTTCTTCCCTGTCTACTCTCCTTTAAGTCTAAGAAAAATCAAATAGAAATTGCTAGAAGGCCCAATTCATTTAATTAAAAACAAAAACATTTTTCCCTTTGAAGATCGTGGTGGCATTCCTGATGAGGAAACAGGTAGAAGAATCTTCCTGTACTAGAGTTGGTTACTAAGGGAACGCTATTCTGATTGAATAAAAAGCCAGTCCCAGGAGTTTAAACCTGACAACAGTTTCAACAGCTTGCTGCCTCCGTTTTCATGTTCTGCCAGGAAAGAAGAGAGCAGAGCAGACATGAGGATGGGGCCAAGCCTTAGAGCAGAAGGCTCAGGAGGGAGAGGCTTCCAGGTCAGCTTGCAGTACCTCCAGGCCCTAGATGAGGAGTTGGGGGGGAAGCGTCCCAGAGCTTGTAGAGCTCTCAGTATTTCTCAGGAGATTCCTGAAAATCCTGTTCTCTTAAGCTAGTGGGGTCTGGAAACATGAAGCAATAGTGGATATAGTTGGAATTTAGACAGTAAGATGGAAGAAGGTGCTTGGCTATTTTTAGACTTTCTAAATGGTATCCTCAATCTAACCAGCAAATACCAAATGTCTGTTGTGTTCCAGGGTCTGTGGTACATATGAGAAAATGTCATTTTTCTAACTAAGATAGTCCATATGATGATTATTTCATTAGTTTTAATTGAAACATTACTTAAAATAGAGAAGGAAAAGGTAGGTTTGGGGGTCAGGTCTTGCTTCCTACTTTTGACTAACTGTAGAAAAAGTAGAAACATCCATCGTGTTGTTTATAAGTAACTCGTATTGTGAGTGTGTCATGTTGAGGACTATGTAAAGGGTTGGTCCTGAGAAATATGACCCACTAAGTCAGTGATTATAGCGATCTCATCACCACGTAGAAAGTTTGTTTTTGTTTCCTATCTTTCAGTGATTGTAGAAGGTAGGATGATCAGGTGGGAAGTTCTGTGAAAACTCCCAAGTGCTGCACAGATGTTGGCGTCAATGTCAGACAGGGCTGAGGCTGTATTTCCTCGTCCCACTTCCAACTGGTGGGTGGAAGTTGGATCTCCCTGAGACTGGAAGCGCAGGTCCCCTTACAGCCTCAGGCGAATGGTTGAACACCAGTGCTAGTTTCCTCACCTGTTACCTGGTAGCATTGGGACTTCAGTGAGATCATAGGATTCAGTCTCCAAACACAGTACGTGGTATGTGGAATTTGCTTAACAAATATGAACTTTTATGTTATTTATAATTATATATTATTTGTAATTATTTTATTATTACGTCGTCTTCAATCTTCATGGCAGCTCCCTAGGGAATGGCAGGTATGGATAGTCCTATCACATTCTGCAGATAAGTGCATCAAATCTCAAAAAAATAATATGCCTGGGAAATAGTAGAGTGGGGGCTTGAGTTCAGGTTCCTTGACCTGCACTGGTTCAGCGATGCTGCCCCCCAGCATTTACAGAGCAACAGCATTGCCTTTGTAGATTGTGGATGCTAATCGCTCACCTGGCTTAACTAGAACCTATACGAGTTGCCATCAACCCCTGCTTGTGTTTAGCTTGCAGAATTCTGGCTTGTCTATTTTTTCCCTTTCATTTCCCTCATCAGTGAGTTATAATAGATTGGAAAAAGAGAGAGTATTAGCCAGTGGTTCACAAACTTATGGTCTTAGGACCCCAATCTTCAAAATGATCAAGGGCAGGCAGCCCTGGTGGCTCAACGGTTTAGTACCACCTTCAGCCCAGGGCTGGATCCTGGAGACCCGGGATCAAGTCCCACGTCAGCCTCCCTGCATGGATCCTGCTTATCCCTCGGCCTGTGTCTCTGCCCCTCTCTCTCTCTCTCTCTCTCTCTCTCTCTCTCATGAATAAATAAATAAATAAAATCTTTTAAAAAAATTATCAAGGGCACTGAAGAGTTCTTGTTAATGTGGACCATTTCTATCTATACTTAGTGTATTATAATTTAAAATTGAGGTATGTTAAAGTCACTTAATTCTTTTTGTTGCAGTAAGCAGTTTGGTTGAGGTAGACAAAAAAAATACAGCCTCACACGAGTCTATATATTGAGAAGAGAGAGGAGTATTTTAAGAATTCAGGTGATTATCACTGTTCTTTGATACTGTGTCGAAACTTGACAAGTGTTAATTTCTTTATAGTTAGTTTCTTTACAGCAATGTGAATCTGAAACCCTATGTGTGATAGGCTCACTTTATTCATTTTTGAGAAAATATTTGCCAGATTCCCACATCTCAGTACCAGTTTGTCAGTCATTCTTTCAAGGAAAAAAATAATGTCCCCTTAGAAAGCTGACAGACAAGGAGCACCTGGGGGGCTCAGTCTGTTAAGAATCTGACTCTTGGGGGCAGCCCCGGTGGCGCAGCAATTTGGCGCCGCCTGCAGCCTGGGGTGTGATCCTGGGGACCTGGGATCGAGTCCCACATCGGGCTCCCTGCATGGAGCCTGCTTCTCCCTCTCTCTCTGCCTGTGTCTCTGCCTCTTTCTCTCTGTGTCTATGAATCAATAAATAAAATATTTAAAAAAAAAAAAAAAAGAATCTGACTCTTGGTTTTGGCTCAGGTTATGATCTTAGGATCCTAAGGTCAGGCTCTACACTAACCACAGAGCCTGCATAAGATTCTCCTTCTCCCCCCTGCCCCCACTTGCATATACTATTTCACTTTCTTCCTCTTTCTCTCCCTAAAAAAAGAAAAAGGGAGGGAAAAAAAGCTGACCGACAAAATTAGCTATTTTAGCTTGCAACTGAAAATATTGCCTAAGTGCTTTTTCTCAAGATAATCATCATATTTTGGTGTGCCCGAGAGTGCTTTGTGCATACTTCCTATTATATCAAACAGAATAGAAGAAAGATATACTCAGGGATTGATATGTAAACAAGTCAGTAATTTTTGCCATTTCATCATGGACATTTTTAAATGAAAATAGCCTCTTTTTTTTTCCTCCTACAAGAGCGAGACCATGAGAATACAATGACGTAGGTTGGTGTCAAGCAGTGCCTTGGTTCATATCAGGACACCAGTGATTTCACCTCCATTACTTTCGTCCTGTCAGTGCTAATATCTAATGGTGGAAAAGTCAGATAAAATCTCTTAGTATTAAAAAAAAAAAAAAATCTCTTAGTATTATTATGAAAGTACTTCTGACCTTGGGGCACCCTAGGGGCCTATGGACCACCCACTTAAAGTCCACGGGCAAAAGAAATCAAAGGCTTTGCTGTGATTCTGGCCCTGGCTTTGAGCGGATTAACGTGACCTAACTTACAGACATGAATGTCCTCATTGGGAGAATGAGAAAAATACCTTCCTTATGCTGTGCTTGTGTGAGGATCATCATTCCACACACATTGAGAAATTGTGTAAGCTGCAGAGACCTTGAGTCACACACAGTGGGCTGTTACCACATTAACAGACTCCATTAATATTAATACTGCTGGGACATTAATAGCCACTGCAGGAGAACTTTATTTATGTATTTATTTTTCTTATTATAAAAAGAACACTTGCCTGATGGGAAAAATTTAGAATCCAAAGAGAAAATTGCAGTGTCTTTTTTATATTTCTCCTTCCCAGAGATAACCAGTCATTGATATTTGGGGTTTGTTTATCTTTCTATTCCACTATTCTATACCTTCCCCCACTCCAAATAGATGAAATCATATGTTGTAAGGAACTTTAGTTTTCACTTAGTGTTGGCAGTAGAGCATTTGCACTTCCCCTATTTGGGACAAATTACAGATTTTGAAACTTGAGAGGATGTAACTTTCTGAAGAACCCCCTGTAATGGATTCATCATCCTGAGCAGTTCAGCCCCTGTCCCATGGCAATGTCATTCCGCCCCTGTGGTAACAGCCAGAGCTGGGACATCTACTTGACGGCAGCCCCGGTACTAGGGCAGAGGGAGGACCCAGGACTTACTGTCCAGTAGGACTACCCATATATGTGTATAAAGGTCTTGTGTCTTTTGCTTCCTGTGTGCTTTTGACACCTTAAAGTGAAAATAACAAATTCCATAAAAGGGTGACTTTCATCAAGATAACATTGCCATTGGGCAGCCCCGGTGGCTCAGTGGTTTAGCACTGCCTTCGGTCCAGGGTGTGATCTGGAGACCTGCAATCAAGTCCCACATTGGGCTCCCTGCATGGAGCCTGTTTCTCCCTCTGCCTGTGTCTCTGCCCCTCTCTCTCTCTCTCTCTCTCTCTTTCTCTCTTTCTTTCTCTCTCTGTGTGTCTATCATGAATAAATGATAAATAAAATCTTTAAAAAAAAAGATAACATCGCCATTTGTATATTTTTCTGATTAGAGGCTGGAGGAGGGGTCTGGGGTAAGATTATATAAACGGGTAGCCTGAGGGAGTTCCTTTGTGTTGATAGAAGAATTCTCTTAACTTGGTGGTGATGTGGTTATCCCGACCTATGTATGTGGTAAAATGTCACAGAACCACATACAAACGTACCACAAAATGAGTGCATGCAAAGCTGGTGAAATTCAAGTCAGGTCTGTAGCCTAGTTGATCATTTCATACCAGTGTTGCTTCCTGGGTTTGGAAAATGTCCTGTGGAAGCTGTTGACTTTGTAAAGTATAAGATATTGCCCTAGGGGAAAGCTGGGTGAGGACACAAGGGACCTCTCTGTCCTCTTCTTGCGACTTTTTGTGAGTTTGTAAACTTTCCAAAATGGAAAGTTTATGTAAAAGTATATAAATCGTCCAATTCTAGTCAGAGAGACAGACATTTTATCTTGAATGATAAAAGCTGTTGTTATATGGAAATTCCAACGTAAAACAAATGTGCCCTGCAAAAAACCCAAGACCTCACTTCTCTGCTGTGCCCTCAGATCTGTAATCCCACTTCCTTTGCACTTCAGCAGGTTTTCTAAACCACTCTTTCTCTGTGTTTTCAGTTGCTCTCTTTAACTACAGAGAGAAGTCCTTTTTGTGAAAATAAATAAATAAATAAATAAACAAAACAAACTAATAAAGTCCTTTTTGGGTCACTGTTCCCTAAACATTGAAGCCAGCCTTTGTCACATGTGAATACAGCTAGGGAATGCTGCCTCTTAGTGGCGAGAAGCCAGAGAAATATGGACATGATCGATTTTGTTGATGATTTTAATACATGTGTGGCCGGCTTTTAAGTGTACAGGCTTTTATGCGAAGTGCCTATCCTAGCATTTGGCTCACAGTATATGCTTAGTAGATAGTAGCTTTTTTTTTTTTTTTTAATGATTAGAAATATTTCTTTAGTTGATTGACCAGTCTCTATGAATTCATCCTTCCTCTAGTGAAAGATGCCTTCGTAGTCAGAGCCAGCTCCAGACATAACACATTTCTTGTTTCTGGATTCCAGACCATTTCTTGTTTCCATGCCTTTGTACCTTCCATTCCTTCTATTTTTAATGTCATTTAGTAGTTAACGTGTTAATGATAAAGATTTTCTTTACAATGCAGCTTCCTTGTTAAAAAGGGGAAAAAAGAAAAGAAAGGGTGATCTTTTAGAGTTTTAGTTGTTTCTAAGTATTTTTTGTTATTCATTTGGTTAAATACACAGAACCAAAATTATATTCAGTCTTTTTTTTTTTTTTCATTTTTAAGTCATTGCAAAGAAAGCAGTAAAGTTATTGCTTCCTAAATAGTGCTAGGTTGGCTCTCCTGCCAGCATCAGGCCATCATTCCCTGTGATCCAGAGAAAGAAATTAAGGACTCAACAGAGGATTGCATCCGCTTAATCACCAAAGCACAAAATGGGTTGGGAAAGGAATAAGTGGTAGATTGAAATAGATTCTCAGTGGGTAAGGAAAACTATTTGAACCATACCCCAAGACCCCCAGGGTAGCAGCAGTTGTAGAAAATATATGTAAGGCCTCTTTTAAAAGGAGGTGCCTAGAAGGATTGTGGTCCAGCCAGGACTATCCATGCCTTCTCTTCCCTGAGCCTTTGGATAATTCTGGAGCTTGCATAAGAGCCTCGGTCACCTTTAACAGTTAGAGGGCAGTTATTACTTCAGAGCTGTTTAAGCAAAGGAAAGATTTCTCCAGCTGCATAGCATTTCCTGTTTGCAATGTCTGACTGCAGGGTATGTGGTCAAGTTAAGGATTTATTTTTAATTTTTCTTTTCTTCTTCCCCCTCAAATGAGAATAGCTAAGAAACATGCAGGTTGGATCTGAATTTATAGCTAACAAATTATGTCTCAAGTCGCCTTTGAAATACTGAAAAATGTAGAGAGCATGAGTATGTTCAACAGGCAATTGGCAGCCCCTGGATTATAGAATACGTCCTAACGACCTTATCTTTTTGCAGAATGGTAATCGTAATTGGAAAGGTTTAGCATTTGATCTGCCAGACATTCCCCTCCTGTCCTGACATGCTTCACTGGTAGTGGATATTGTGAGACCTTTCATGAAATGAAGTCTATCCACGTGGATAAGTGGGAGGTTTTCTTTTCCTCTTCTCTTATAAAAAGTTGTACATGTTTACTTATAAAATTGTAAGAAATATGGGAAAATTTCAATAAAATAAAAATGATTGTATAATCCTAGCTTTTGTTAATACTAATAATATACTGTCCTTTGGAATATACTGTTTTATAGATTTATACACAGAGAAACTGATAAAATTCAGAATTTTACAGATTCTAGAGTGGTGGCAGGGTGCACATGCCACATATTGTATAACATCCCTCCTCTGACCCCCTGTGACATTTCGGGCAGTTGCTCATAGTTAAACACAATCTGTTTTCTGCAACAAAACTTGTGAATATTTACCTGAAGTGAGATGAGGACTCTGAAGAGTCTCACCTCAATTCAGGCCAGTTTACTACCACGTGAATTCAAATTAGATCAGGTTTTGCTGCCAAATGAGTTTTAGAAAAAACAAACTTGGGGCACCTGGGTGGCTCAGTCAGTTAAGCATCCAATTCTTGGTTTGGGGTCAGGTCATAGTCTGGGGGTCATGAGTTCCAGCGCCACATTTCGGGGAGTCTGCTTGAGTTTCTCTCTCTCTCTCTCTCTCTCTCTCTCTTTCTCTTTCCTTGTCCTCTGCCTCTCCCCACTCATGCACATGCTCTCACTCTAAAATAAATCTTTAAATAAAGTTTTTTAAATGAATAAAACTTATATGCATGCTTTGCAAACTTTATTTAAAGCCTGTTAGCTCTATAGGACTATACAAATAAAATTTCAAAATCACTCTAACAGACTACATAGTATACTTCATTGTATAACTAAGCTATAATCAATTCCCAGTATAGAATTCGAATTTTACATTCATTAGTACAGGGGCACCTTGTCATAAATACATCCAATATACAGAAATCCTATGGTATCCCTATGCCCAACTTAAAAATGGTTTATTTTTCTTTTGGATTTTTTTTTCTTTTTAAGGATTAACATTATAAACAATGTCAATAGGAAGCTCAGATAAGAATTGAGGGGCTCCTGGGTGGCTCAGTGGTTGAGTATCTGCCTTTGGTTCAGGTTGTGATCCCAAGGTCCTGGGATTGTATCCCGCATCAGGCTCCCTGCATGGAGCCTGCTTCTCCTTCTGCCTGTGTCTCTGCCTCTCCCTCTGTGTCTCTCATGAATAAATAAATAAAATCTTAAAAAAAAAAAAAAAAACAGGATTGAATTTCCATCTTGTAACTTTTATATTCAATGAATAACATTTTTCATTTAAAATGTATGTGTTTGTGGTTGTCGGGTGTCATTCCACTTGAAACAGACTCAGAACAGCATCTCGATGCGAGCAGAGACTTAGGTTTTAGAGCTGTGGTTCTATGAGAAAGGAATGAAAAGAAGGGAGAAGGAAATGGGGGGGAAGGAGAAAGAAACTGGTCGCTTGTTAGAGAAGGTTTCCTTAGCCCTGGGAGAGGACTGAACCTGGAGGAAGCCTCAGATGGGCACTCAGATGGGGAATGCCTGGGATGTCCCTAACATTTGCGTATCAGTATCTCAAAGATTGAGCTGGTCTCACCCTCAGAGACCTTCAGGCTAGTAAAGTTTTCCTTATTCTTATAGTTAAATGTTATGTATATAAATAATAATAATAGTGTATTTAGAGCGTGCTTACTTCAGGCACTGTGTTAATTAAGTACTTTATGTGGCTAGGATGTGGCTCCACATGGTCAGGGGGTCTTTCCTCCTCGGGTCCCACGTCTGCCGAGAGGGATCTGCTCCCCACGCTGCAGTCATGCAGAGACCGAGGCACCTGGAGGCTGCCCTGTGACCACAGGGTGTGCCATGGCACAGGAGAGACTACAGAATCATGTGAAGGCCCAACACCGCTTCCCCCGTACTAGTTCATCCCCTTAAACTGTGTTCTCAGCCCCGCTGGCAGGGGACAGGAAACAGAAGGGAGCAAACAGTATTTGGTGACGGTGTCTGTGTCAGCCTCATTGCTCCTGACAGCAGCCCTACCGGGTAGCAGCCACACTCACCCTTATCGACCAGTAGAGAAAACAGAGGCACAGAGGACTAGGGTAGGCATCGCAGCTAGCATTCACACTGAGGTGATCTACTCCAGAGCCCGTGCACTCGACTGACTCAAGAATGTGGGCATCCTTTTATGGGCCTAATAGAAGGTTCACTTTTAATTTATTTAAGTAAAAAGTATTGATTTAAAGGACAGCAAGGGAGACTGTGGCCCAGGTGCTGTAGGAGTAAGGCAGACGCTGTTTTGAGATAACTACCAGCCTTCTGTGCTCGTGATCTTGGTCCCAGAAGCCCCTAGAGCTCCTTTTCCAGGCCCAAATCTGGAGGCCATTGTGAAAAGCAAATGCAGATATTTTCCTTTGTTCAGAGAATTCCGCCAAACTCAGCTTCACACACCTTTGATCGCTGCCACCCTTCCTTGTTGCCCATTTCCCATCCTAGGCCTCACCTCTTACCTTGATCCTGCCATTCCGTCCACCTGGCAGAGATTACCTGTTCTCTCTTGAACTGGATTTAGATTCCTCTGCAGGATGTTGCCTCTGAGTTTCTCCTCACCTCCGCTTCCCGTAGCTTTCGGATGAGATGACCCACTCCAGACCCAGAGTTTTGGGCAGGTACCGCCACCCAGCTAGAGCACCTTCTTCTGGGCTGATGTCAGCACCAGGGACACAGATTAGTGAGTGGAGTGTGGCTGGTGGCATATACAAGTCAGGTGGACCTTTTAAGCTACGTACACCTTATGCAGCCATGCGTGGTGGCCGTGCTAGGCCTAGTGCATCTGGCTCCCTCTGCCTGGGAACACGAATATCAGAATCTGAGGTGCCTTTCCCTCTGAGTTTTTCCCCGAAATTCTAACTCCATGCCACCTTTTTTGGTAATTGTTCCGGATTGAAAAGTACTACATATTGCTCTTGGGAATTTGCAGTGCCCTTTTGTGAATTAAAGGCTTGGAGACCTCCTATTATCAAAGAGATCTGTACAGTTCCATTTTTTTTAACCTATTTGACCACAGATATTCCTGTATAAGAAACATTAACTTCCCATGGAACCCCTTTGAGGCATGCTGATTTAGATGTTTTCTGGATCAGGTGATCCTCTTTCATGTGTTGTGTTTGTTTTAATTCTATCCCATTTTATATCTGCTCTTCTGGAATTTATTTCTTGTTTACATTTCAATATGTAATTTCTGGTTATTTAAGGTGGTTGCTTCTTTACACTTTGCTTCTTTCAGATTATGTCCTTTGGTGCCTTTTGGTACCTTTAGGTGAACCATGAAGAAACAGGCTGCTGATCCAGCCTTGAACTAGTAGCTTACATCTTCTGCTAGATATGAATAGGCCTTTTTATTGACTGGTTGCCCAGATGTGTTAAGCCATTGAAAGTTCTGAGGGCTAGCAGAAAGGCACGACTCTGAAGTCAGATAAAACTGAGTTCACGTTTCTGTTCCACCATTTCTCAAGCTGGGTCCCAATCATTTATTCAGTTACTCACTCATTTATTCACCTAGAAAATAAGAGTATCAAGAAAGGCTTCCCAGAAGAGACACCTTGAACTAAACCATAAATAATTAATAGATGTTTATAAAACTCTTCTCTTAGGCTTGCAGATGGGCTTTTCCTTAACTAGAAGCATTAAAGAGCATTAAGCATTGGTTGATACATTTGATAGTTAGAGAATGAGATAAAAGTCTATATTCCAGTGGTTTTGTTGTTTTGTTTTGTTTTTGCTCGTTTTAAAAGATTTTATTTATTTAGAGAGAGCATGAGTGGGGGTAGGAACAGAAGGAGAGAGAATCTGAAGCAGACTCCTGCTTGCTCTTGCTCGGAGCCTGAGGTGGGGCTCATTCTCTAGACCCCGGGATCATGACCTGAGCCAAAATCAAGAATTGGCTCAACCATCTGAGCTGCCCATGTGCCCCTGTTGTGTTTTGTTGTTTCATTGTTTTGTTTTCTTTTAAGTAAAGACTTTCTAAATTGTCTTGACTTAGCCAGCGTTTACTAAATATCCACCCTGTTCCGAGCACTGTGCTGATCTTAGCTGTCACTTTCTGTTTAAGAGACTGTTTACACAGACTATATTTTAATAGTTTACACTAAAGCAGTACTTCATTTTATAGAAAAAGATGAACATGGGGATGCGCCCAGGTATTGTACACGTCCTATTTTTTGCTGCCTGCAAATAAAGAAAGTGTGTGTGTGTATGTGTGTGTCCTGGCAGCAGTTGGCATCACAGGCATAATATCCAAAAAAGATTCTTTCTCTGCAAGGCTGGCCTAGAAATATATCAACTGGTAGTGAATATTACAGCCACCATTGAAGCAAATTATTTGGATTGGTATTTTCAATGAGGATCAAGCTTTGCACGTGACAGTATCATAGCCAGTGAGGTTTATCTGAGGTGCGATTATTGCTAATTGAAGCATTTTCAGTGAGGATCAAATGTAGCACCAGATACAGAGCAAGCAGACAGAGTAGGGCGGTCCAGTCAAAGGGAGCAGCCCTTCTCTGCTTCCCTGCTCTCCCAACTTGGTTAAATGAAGACAGTGTCTTACAATGAAGCATTGCTGTGTCCTCCTGTTACGACATGTGGTGAGGCCTGAGTGCTTGCACTCATTTATTTTATATTTTTCAGTGTGTTAGGAAGGTGCTAAGTAAAAGTTTATTGTTGTCAAACATACAGTGTGTGATAAAGATGTTCGGTGAAGGCAAGGAAAATGGAATTTGATGTCACCTACAGTATGGTTTTGTTCTAGTTTAACCATAGCAAATTGCAGATGACATGCATGGAAATGAAATTAAAGGTCTGAAAGTTGATGGTGAACCAGTCAATCGATCGTTTCAAGCACAACAGAGAAATCCTTAGGGTCGAAATGTCTTTTTTTTTTCAGCAAAGGCCTAGCTGCCTGGGCCTTTTTTCCTTTTGCTTTCCCATTTATTTTGGGCTTAAAAGTCTTAGCTACTCCCCCTTTTCTTATAATTATCCTCAAATGGAATCAGATGCTGCACATAATGCAAGGGATAATAGTGCTTTCATTTTCATTCTTGATGTAGGAGATCTAACCTTTCATTTGCTTAAATTGAATTAGACAAAATATAATTGCATTATTTTACATTAAGGAATTCCCATATTCCTCACACCTACCCATTTTTCTCCATGAAACTTCCAGTAGAACTCTATTTTTTGCTTTAATTCAGTCTTGTCAGTTCCTGATGCCTGTAGCATAGTGGTATAATTTGAGCCCCCCTTTGTTATAGGTCTTCCTCCCCTACACCCAGAGCAGTCACTCCTGTGTATTTCCTGTGGTGATTACACCTTAGACTGCGCCTCCATTCTGTTTTCATGGTAATTATGCCTTAGACCTTGGACAACTGATTTCCATATTTTGACTGTAGATCTTACCTTCTCTAAAAGAACTTTGGTTTTCCTTCTACTTTGGACAGCCCTTAGTGTGAAGCAGTGGTACCATCATGCCTAGAAAGCTGTTTTCAGCGTGGTTGTTGGGTGCCCCTTCAGAGTGTCTGATTAATTCGAATTGAGATTTCATTTCTAACAAGTTCTGGGTGATGCAAACACCCAGTGGTTGGAAGACCAGACTTGGTAAGGGAAGGATGGTCATTCTGGACAGAGATACAGAATTCTAGTGTTGCAGAGAAGAAGCTGTCATTTTTCCTGCCAAATTCACTTCCTAATTCATTAGTTTTATTTTTATACCTACCCCCTGGCTTCTATGTTGTATTAAGAAGTCAAAAAACAAGTTAAATGAGAAATCGACTGCTGGTTGATTATATCGCCCTCTTGTGTTTCTGTGTCGTATTTCTTTATAATATTCTAAATACAAAAATACCAGTTCATTGTTGAAAAGCTTAGAACATACAGGGAAAAAAAACACTGAAATAAAAATCACAGTAGCCTTACAATCCACTGTGTATGTGTTGAGATAGAGCTATCTGTATCTTCTAACCTTTTCCTTATTATAAATCTTTTTTTGTACGTGTGTTTATTTCCGTAACTTCTTAACCACATTGGTTTCATACTATAGTGCTATTTTATAACCTGATTTTTCATTTATTTATATATTTTGAAAATTTTTTCTGGTTTTGTAAAGCCCTGTAGCCTCAGACCTTTGCTTAGTTGGAAGCATACAGCCTCTTAAAGCATAGTTACTGTGGTTGAGATGAGGTTAGGAGCCTAGAGCCTCTCCCATGGTTAGTGACTGTCCCTCAGCAGGTCTGCAGAATCCCTCAGTGGTATCCACGACCCCGTTTCCAACAGCTCCATAGAATGTCCATCATTTATTCGCGCCAGGATTTATTTACCCAGTCTCCTACTTTCAACATCTCCATTATTGCCATGTTCTCACTGTTGAGAACAAGAGTCGAGGGCATCATTTGAAATTTCTACATGTGCTGTGACAATGGATTATTTCAGTGTCAGCCTTCATTACTATGTGAATTCAGTTCATGTATTTATATTTCTCCTTCCTTCACTATAGTTTGAGTCAATCAGAAAATGGGAAGAAACTACCTGGAACCCAAGACCCTGGTAGTCCCATCTGTTCTTGCTCTGGTTAAAGAAGCTTACTTTTCTTGAGATATTTCAGACCTTTTCAAAAGGGTCTGTTTATATTGTGCCAGAAGTTTTATAGTAGACATTACAGACAATATAAAAAGATCTATATAAACTGACCCTTCTAACTCTTCTGCATCACTACAGAATTGTGTAGTTACTGTTTTTGTTACTTTGTTGGTGGTAGGGGGACAGTGCCATATCCTGCTTGTGAGATAGTGTGAGTATCTCTCTCTGGCTGCTCTCATTCAGTTGGTCTGGATTTTTTTCTAGTGCATTCAGTAGTATCTCTAACTCATTTTAAGCTACAGGAGTACTATAACCAGAAGGTATATTAGAGACCTTGTAGACCTCTTGTTTTATCAGTGGCAGAAACAAGAAGTGACTAGCGAATACCCACAGAGCCAGGTGGAGGCAGGTTCAAGTCTAGAACACCCTTCTTCCCCAGTTGTCAAACAAAGCCTGGTAGCTGCTGGATGGAAGGTACCCTTGGTCTGATCTATCACCCCCAGCCATACTCTCGAAGCAATCTTCTGCTCTTCTCCTAAATGTGTCCCTATGTCCCCACCTTCTAATCTGGAAGTACAGAGTGCTCCTGGAAGACCAAAATGGGTTCAGATTCTGTAACACTTCCGAGCCTTGGAATAGCTTTCCCAGGCATGGAGAGGAATTCATTTGTTCAGCCATTTATTCAGTCAAAAACATTTTATTTAATGTGTCTGTGCTGGGACAGCTCAGCTGTTTAGCGCCACCTTTGGCCCAGGGCGTGATCCTGGAGACCCGTGATGGAGTCCCACATTAGACTCCCTGCAAGGAACCTGCTTCTCCCTCTGCCTGTGTCTCTGCCTCTCTCTGTGTCTCTCGTGAATAAATAAATAAAAATAAAAATATATAGTGTGCCTGTGCTGTCCTAGGGGTTTGATGTAACATAGTGGTAGGCAAAACAGCCATAGCTCCTACCTTCAAGAGGCTTTGCTCTAGACACTAAAGAAACAATCAAGTGCCCGTAAAATGCACTGTTCTCTGAACGTGAGCCTATTCTGCCTAATTGAGACTAAAGGGAAATCAGGGAGGAGAGAGATGTGTAGAATGGGCTCAAGACCTCACTGAAGAGGAGGCATGGAGACTAGAGTAGGAGACTCTTTGTCCGTAGCCAAAGGAAGAGTGGTCCAGGCTAAGGGTAAAGCATGTGCATAGGGGGAGAGAGCTTAACTGATCAAGAACCAAAAGAAGGGTGGCATGATGGGCAGTGGGAATGGGTAGAGGGGCTTCAGACAGGTTGCCAGGGCCAGACTCCGCCTGGAGGTTGGATTTGAGTCTGGGTCCATAGGAAACCATTGATGGGTTCTGAGGAGTAGAATGATATGATCTGATAGTCACTTTAAAAGATCACTTGAATAGTAGGACTCAAAAAATGAGAATGGAGGGGATCCCTGGGTGGCTCAGCGGTTTAGCGCCTGCCTTTGGCCTAGGGTGTGATCCTGGAGTCCCGGGATCGAGTCCCACATCGGGCTCCCCGCATGGAGCCTGCTTCTCCCTCCTCCTGTGTCTCTGCCTCTCTCTCTCTCTCTCTGTGTCTATCTCTATCATAAATAAATAAATCTTAAAAACAAAAAAGAAATGAGAATGGAGTCAGTAAAAATGTTAATTAAAAACCTAATCATCTGCATATTTGCTGTTTGACCTTGGGCAAGTTTTTTAACCTCTCCGAGCCTGTTTCCTTGTTAATTGGGTGAGACCAAAAATCATCTTACTGAATTGTTGTGAGCAAAAACTTTAGGTAACATATGTTAAACACAGTACCATCTGTCACTTTAATAAATCTAATTCAGGCTGCTTTGCCTGGATTAGAGCATGGTATATAATAGGATGCATTACCTTACATTTCGTAGAGACTCTCTTGCAGAACGAACCAGGGAAACAACCATAAAACCTACCATTGGAGAGAATGTGGTGCAACATGAAGGACATTTGGGAGTCCTCCCGGCCTCCACCCCAGCCTCAAAAGATCTATTCTAGAATTTTAAACGCTATCATTGTATTTTTTCCCACTAATACCTCTGAACTTTTCAAGCGTGAGAAAGTAAACCTAGTTACATTTTTTAAGAGTCTGTTTTATGCAGGATTTCACATGCATAGCACCCAGTATCTGTACTGTAACACTTTTAAGCAGGTGCCCTTATTATCCCCACTATAAGCAAGGAGAGCGACTCTCTAAAAGGTTGAATGACTTGTCCAGGGACACACCTCATGAAGTATATGTCACCTGCTTGGCCATGTGAACACTGGGCACTCCAGTAACTGTGAAACGTCAGTTGTTACCGATGTGTGAGCAGTGAGTGAGGTGGGAACATGAACTCTCATCTGTGTTGGATTTGTAAGTGCCCTCAACCTGTGAGCAGTATTCTTTGTTTCCCCCTAATGCGTATGCAACCAAATACAATAAGGCTTATTAGTTCAGTAGGTCAGTCAATGCTGATGAGAATTGTCCATTCATGTATGTAGTATATCATAGTCTTCAAAACATCGGTAAGAAGCATAGTCTTCTGCTAATTGGCAAGAAGATAGTGCTGTAGACAGTTCACTGACTTTGGAGGTAGCCCTGGTTTGTGGTTTGATCCCTCCACTTAACTATCTCAGTGTGTTTGAACACGTTACTTAATAACACATTGAGGGTTATCAGGAGCAGAGTGGGGTAGGGGCAGACAAACCCGTGGTCTGCTGCAAAGGGGGAACTTTGTTGGTATCCATTCTCCTTGATCCTAACACACCAGCCTGAGCTAGTGGAGGAAGGTGCCAGGACACCCATTTTAAAATCAGAAAGCCGAGTCAGTAAAGTTAATAGTTTGCCCAAAGTCACCCAGGCTGAGAGTGCTTAAGTGGCCACATGCTTCCTCTGGGCTTCTCAGCTCCCATTGAGAACTCTTCCCCTGTGTATCATCACACCCTGGAAATGGCCTGACCACAGGGTGCCCGTGAAGGAGTTAACACAGTAGACGGAATACCTAATTTATTCCAGGGAATCGTAGACTTAACTGCTGGGAGCTGGCTCATTATTTTAATTGGATTTTCCAATGTGTTGAGCAAGTCAGCACATTTGCATTAGCCTTACTTCTCAGCAAAACTTTCTGTCTGTAGAGAGGAAGGAGAGAAAACCAGTGGGCAATGGAGAAGGAATGTCAGAATTAATGCAGGATGACAAAGCAAGCAAATTCTGTCCTCGTTAATTGATACAGTGCCATGTGCACGTGGGCGTCGTGGGGCACCATTTGTAGAGAGCTGTGCTGCTCTCACCATGGGGAAGAGAAGGATGGGCTGCTGAGTCACTGCCCCCTCTACCTGTGCTTCTGGGGAGGTGGCGGGGGGCCTCACAGGCCCACAGGCAAGCCAGAAACAGCGTGGTGACCTGCAGCTGCTTTAAGACCTGGTCGGGGATCCCTGGGTGGCGCAGTGGTTTGGCACCTGCCTTTGGCCCAGGGCGCGATCCTGGAGACCCGGGATCGAGTCCCACGTCGGGCTCCCGGTGCATGGAGCCTGCTTCTCCCTCTGCCTGTGTCTCTGCCTCTCTCTCTCTCTGTGTGTGACTATCGTAAATAAATTAAAAAAAAAAAAAAAAAAAGACCTGGTCGGTTAAGGGACAAAATAGATGAGATGCCTCCCCTTAATTAAGAAGCACACCTTTTAGGGACCCTGAGTGGCTCAGCGGTTGAGCATCTGCCTTTGGCTCAGGGCGTGATCCTGTAGTCCTGATTGGAGTTCCACATGGGGCACTCCCTCTGCCTGTGTCTCTGCCTCTCTCTCTCTCTGTATCTCTAATGAATAAATAAACAAATCTTAAAAAAAAAAAAAAAAAAAAGCATACCTTCTGGAGAGGAAAGACAGGTGGTATAAATCAGTAAAGAAATAGGATGATTTTGTTTTGTAGTAAAACTCTAAAGGGGTTAAAAAAAAATCAGGGCAGATGCATAGAAGAAAGCTGTTCATGAAGTCCTCTCTAATGTCTGAGATGACGGGGCTGTTTGTATAATGTCTGGTGGTGTCTTAGCAGTTGTAAGGAACAAGTGGTTATTTTGATCAAAACCAGTATTAATTACAGTTTGTTTGCTTAAACAGGCCACTTCTGCATAATGAAAGGATAGACCTCAGCCTCCTGTCTTTATTCCAAATTTCTATTTGGGCTTGATGTATACCCTCACAGGGGATGTTTCCTCTTTGTGAGGAAGGAAACAGCAGCTTGTTTGGAAAACAGATATATTCACCACACTCAGACATCATTCCTGGAGGGCTGTTAATGCATTTGCTTAAGAAAATGGGAAAGAAGGTGCTTTTAGAAACCTGCCCTTTGGCCTCATGTTATCTTGACTCATGGGAAGAGCTGAGGTTAATTCAGCTTGATCATTAAAGGAAAGGAAATAGGTTGGAACTTGAGTAAATGGGGATGGATTAATCAATAGAATTTTAGTAAAATTAATGGGAAATAATGATATAATAGATTTGAGAGGCTTTTAAAAAAATCCACTGCAGATAATGAAGGTGATACAGGAAGTCTGTCCACTTGTTTTATTGCTGTGTTATGTCGGCCTCCTCTCGGTCGCCCTGAAGACGCTTTTGCTACACATCAGTTTGCAAGCCTTGCTCAGGCCATGGGAAGGATTCCTGAAAGAACTGGAAAATAAAAAAGCAGGAGAATCACAGAATCCTACAACCATGAGGCCCTGTAGTCCATTGCTGTCACACGACAATTCCTTCAAATATCGGAGAAAATAGGTCTTCTCTTCATTGAGGGAAGGATATTTGGTTTGGTCCCTCAGTAAATATTTCTTAAAAGTTTCCTTTTCTTGAAATTAGTTTGTCTTCTCTTTGATTTCACTCCATATCTTCATAATAACTGGTAGTTATTATTCACTTTGTACTTAAAACAGTCTCCCTTGGGGGCACTCGGGTGCTCAGTGGGTTAAGCATCCAACTCCTGGTTTGGGCTCACATCGTGATCTCAGGCTCTTGAGATCGAATCCCACAGTGAGCTCCACACTCACCATGGGACGCGATGCTTGAGATTCTCTCTCTCTCTCTCTCTCTCCTTCTGCCCCTCCCCCAGCTCACGCTTTCTTGCTCTCTCTCAAATAAATCTTCAACAAAACAAAACCAGTCTCCTTTGCCAGTTTTTGCAACTTAACCTGCTTTTTCCTGGGAAATAAGGTGAACAAAGTTTAAGTTTCAATTTTTTTTTCCTGGGGCCTTGTCCTAGGCTCATCCCTGGGAAGATTCTAAATTCATAATACACGATATTTGGCCTTCTTGGTTTCTTATCAGCTCCCAAGAGTATGTGTGTGGATAACCACAGAGAAATTCTTAATTCTTGGGGTTTTCCAGCAGTGCAGCTACAGCCTACCACCCCCTGCCCCACGCCTGACCACAGCGGCGTCATTGAAAGCTTACAGCTTGTGTCTGTTGTGTGGTCAATACGTGGCTTTTGAGGGACCTTTCCTTCCGAGCAACTCCCATATTCAGTACTAACCACAGAGTTTCATAATTCTTTCATTGTTGTTTTGCAACACAGCCTTCAGACCAACGTGGCAATAATATTAATGTATTTTTTTTCCCTGCTTCATTTCACAATCAATTTGAGGCATTGCTGAAAACCTTGATGTAGGACTAAGTTAAAAAATAGCCTATAATCACTATTGCCTCATTTTTTGTTTTAGAATTTTTCCCCTTTTTTGGACAAACAATACGGTACATGATACAAAAAATTTTTTTTATGCAGAAAGGTCCACAGTAAAAGGTCTTTCCCCTTCCCGACCTTACACATCCAGTCTCTATCTCTGCAGGGAACCAGTACCAGCAGCTTACTCTCTCGTCATTTCAGAAATAATTTAAACATAAACCAGTTTTCTTGGCTCTTTTTCTTTTTCTTTAAGTTTTATTTACTTAATAAGTTTAATCTCTGCACCCAGCATGGGGCTTGAACTCACAACTCTGAGATCCAGAGTCATATGTTCCACCCACTGAGTCAGCCAGGTGTCCATGTTCTTTTTTACACAAAACTTTGTATGCTATGAATGCTGTTTTACACTTAGCTTTTATCACATAACAATTGGGATCCCTGGGTGGCGCAGTGGTTTAGCGCCTGCCTTTGGCCCAGGGCGCGATCCTGGAGACCCGGGATCGAATCCCACGTCGGGCTCCCAGTGCATGGAGCCTGTTTCTCCCTCTTCCTGTGTCTCTGCCTCTCTCTCTCTCTCTCTCTCTCTCGCTCTCTCTCTCTGTGACTACCGTAAATAAATAAAAATTAAAAAAAAATTTATCACATAACAATTTATCTCGGAGATATTTCCAGAGTTGGATATAAAGAACTTTCTCATCTTTATGGCTATTGTTTAAAGCTTCCGTAATTTATTTAACTAGTTCCCTGTTGACAAGCACTAAGCTTTGCCTCAGTATAAATGGTTAGGGATGGTAAATGTTTTGAAGAAAATAACAAGGATATCTACAAACCAAGAAAAGGTAGATGCTGCCTAACTAGTGGGGGACACGGATGCCCCTGTGTCACCACCATCCACACACACCCCTAGTGGTGCCTGGGTGGCTCATTGGGGTAAGTGTCCGGCTCTTGATTTCAGCTCAGGGTTGTGAGATGGAGCCCCATCTTGGGCTCTGTGCACAGTGGGGAGTCTGCCTGAGATTCTCTCTCCCTCCCCCTGCTCTCTCTCTCTAAAATAACTAGGCCTTTAAAAAGAACTTTAAAAAATAAACAGTCCTACAGAGAAGAACCTTGTAGTCACGTGATGCTGTATTTCCTTCATTCTACAAATACTTCTTAAGCACTTACTCTGTGCTAAGCAGTGTTCTAAATTCTGGAAATATGACAGTGAACATACAGACCCTACTATCAGAGGACTTGCGTTCAAAAGGAGAATACACAATGAAACAAATATATGTGTAAATGGTGAGGGATGGTAAATGTTTTGAAGAAAATAACAAGGATATCTACAAACCAAGGAACTGCCTAACTAGTGGAGGGCACGGATGCCCCTGTGTCACTTACCACCATCCACACAAACCCCTGGAACCCGCAGGATAGTGGGGTGCAGGAGGCTTGTATTTCAGGAATGAGCTTGCTGAGGATTCAGAGCAAAATACTATTGCAGCTATTCATCTGTGGCAGAGAGTGAGTGCTGTTAATCTTTATTTTTCCCATCTCACACCCAAGGCCATTATTTGTTTTACAACTTTATTTTTCTTTATTATTATCTGCAGACTGCCCCACCCCATCTCAGGGAGCCTTTTAAAGTAATTTTTTTAAGATTTTATTTTTAAGTAATCTCTCTACCCGATGTGGGGCTCAAACTCACAACCCTGAGATCAAGAGTGCCACACTCTACTGACTGAGCCAGCCAGGTGCCTCTTCTATTTTTTGACTAATCGCTTCTCCCGTGAGGTTTTAATAGTACAGATACACTCTACATCAAGTTTATGTACTCTGGCCCTTTGGAGAGCCACGGCCATTATTATATCTAACATATTTTTCACCCCACTTCCCAGGAATCAATGCCCTTGACCTCACAGCACGGCAGACTCTGAATCTGTGGCTCTCTCGCCGTTGGCACCTGCCACCCAGGCAGATTCCTCTAGAATTGCATAGATGGAATTGTCTTGGTTATTCAGAATCTCTTTGTCTTTGAAAGAAGAGTGAGTTAGTTTTTGATACAAGCCCCCTAGTGGTGTGTGCCCTGGACAACTTCTCTTGTGTTCATTGGTGGCCGAGGAGGGCAGAGGTAGAATGGCCAGCTTCAGGAAGCCCAGCATGAGAACAGTAGGCAAGAGTTGGTTGAAGGTGTCCCTGTCCTCTCCACATTGCCTTATTCTTATCTTACCTCTTATTTAACATCCGTTTGGACTTTAAAAATAAACGTGTATTTAGCACTTCCCAGGTGTCTGGGAACAAGCTAGCGCTTGTCAGGTATATTAACTAACCCCTTCACAGCAGCCATCTGCAGTAGGTTATAGCATCCTCGAGTTACAGATGTGGTACAGTGGGTCCTGCACAAAGCCTGCAAGTGTCAGCCTTGATCCTTCCACCTCTGTACAGCACATGTAGTACCAAGAGTTGGTTGCGTGCTCTGACCTCCTCTGTCACTGTGATGTGAGTCCTCTCAAGACAGGTGTGGTGTTTTATTCACCTTTGCCCAGCCGGCTGCTAGCATGGTAGGTGTCACAAAACAGGTACTCCATAAATGATCGATGAAAGGATGGCTGGCTGGCTGGTGGCCGGACTAATGAGTACATTCCTACACAAGGGTAAAATTATTTCCCGAATGAGGCGCCGTGCCCACTGACCTCATCAGCTATAACCTGGTTCTACAGGTCCCTCCCTGCGATCTTGGTCCTACAGAACTGAACCTGGTTTCCCCAAAGTGTCTGGAGTCTCCTTCACTCTTTAGGACTATGTCATAAAGTGTTTTAGGTCCTTGTTTTGCTCACTTTTTCCTCACTTGACCATCCCTCCCTTGGTTTCCGTGCCACTCTTCTCTCTAGCTGAATGCCAGATTCATCACCCTCTCCTCTGCAGATCCCTTTTTGTACTATCTTAAAACCAAGGACACGCAGGCCACTGCCTTGCAACACTGAAAGACCTGCACCCTTGCTCTACATTGTGCTTCCTGAATATCTTGTCTTTTTAATTGATCTAGGCACAGCGAGTAGGACAGTCGAGGTCCCTGCCCTTGTTGAGGTTCTGTTCTGGTGGGGGACAGAGAGTATACATATAAGCCGGGTAATTTCAAATAGTGACAGATGCCATAGAAGCATATGAATAAGCCAGTAGTGTGGCTCCCTCCTTCCTCTGAGGCAGTTGAAGAAATGTCAAATTAAGGTCAGCCACATTAGTTGGGGAGCAGTGACAGGTCTACAGATGACAGGTGCACGCATGCTGCTGCATGGTCATTCAGAGTACAGGCATCTCTGCCCGCATGCTGGACATGATGCTGGTCTTACTGCCCACCTCAGGGCAGCCCTCAGGGCCACGGAGATGGTGCACGAGAGCCCCTTACACAGAGCCTGCCATGTGTAAGATGCTCAGTCAACAGTAACGGATTTTATTATTCTATATGAATTTCTCTCTAACCATCTCCCCTCTTTGCTTTGTTTTCCAGCTCCAGGGTCTGAGCCACAATGTGATCTTCACCTTGGACTCCTTGTTAAAAGGAGACCTGAAGGGAGTCAAAGGAGTAAGTGTTCAGGAATTTGATTTTCACGTTAATTGGAAAGGATTGATTTTTTTTTCTTTTAAGATCATAGTGGTACTTGTATTTGAAAGGTACTCGGAACATTTTTAGCATTAAAAAAGTACTTGGAAAACAATCATTGTGAAAGAGGCGCCACTTCACATAGTGTTATTGACGGAGAAATAAGATGAGGCACTTTCCAGAATCTCGGGGAGAGCCTCCGTGGGTGCAAGCAGTCTGCGCTGAGTCTTGGCCACGCTACCAGCAACCCTGGGGCCCAGTCCCTTGGAGCCGCTGGGTCCTGCTTCACGGGCATCGCCCAGAAGCTCACCCTTCCTGCCTACACAGGCTTCTCATGGGTGATCCTGCTGTGCCGTGCGTGAGAGTGTCTGTGCCAAGCTTCCCATGTCCTATAAAGGAAAGAGCTTCTGCTGAGATATTATTTCAGGATTATTTATTTGCCTTTGAGCAAAAATAAATTCGATCTCAGTTTCATTTTCTCTTTCCTAAGGATCTCAAGAAGCCATTTGACAAAGCTTGGAAAGATTATGAGACAAAGTTGTAAGTAGTTTTCTGTTTGTTTTTTATAGTGTTCACTTTCTTAAGACAAAGTTAACTGGAAGAGCCCTCCCTTCTGAACGACTTGTGTAGTACATCCGTGGAAGGGCTGAGGGTTTGGGTGTGCCGACCTAATTACAAGTGGCTCATCTCCTGTCTCATTGTCTGGAGTGAGGTGTGCTGTCACTGCCGAGGGTTTCAGCACTCATGGCTGCTGGTACGAGCTATCAGGCTGTGATCTGACTGTTGCAACTTTTCTTTAATTATAGTTAGCACATAACTCTAGACTATTGACATTCCCACATAGCACTTAGGAAATAATAATAGCTAGTGTTGATGACATCCTTCTACCTGCCAGGGCCTGCACGCAGTGTTCTACATGCGTGACCTCCTCACGGTGACCTCACTGTCTGTGTCTGGTTTGAGGAACTGAAGCCCAGAGAGGCTGAGGGGATTGCACAGGGTCGTAGGGCTAGGTGGTGTCATGCTGGCCTTCACCAGAGCTGGAGCAGTGCCTGGTGGGATTTTTGTGGGGATTGTGGAGATGATGCACGTGAGATGCATGATATGGGCCTGGCTAGTCTTCATACTGTACGAATCATGCTACCTTCCTGTGTTGTTGTTTTTTTTAAAGACTGTGTTTATTTATTAGCACAAGTGGAAGGTAGGGGCAGAGGGAGAGGGAAAAGCAGACTCCCCACTGAGCAGGGACCACCCCTGCAGTGTCCTCCCCCTATGCAAGGCTTGATCCCAGGACCTCAAGATCATAACCTGAGCCTAACCCAGCTGCTTCACTGACTGAGCCACCCAGGCACCCCTCCCTTCCTTCATTATTATTGCTTGGAGACATCTGTATCACCATGAGGTAGGGTGGGAGGAGAAATATATTTTAAAGCATTTAATGAAAAGCTTGGCTGTGAACTCAGATAGCTATAAACATAAGAGAATAAAAGTCATTTCCATCGACAGCAATAACAGCAGAAGGAAAACACAAACAAAAGAAAAACAGATTCAAGATTAAATTTGGTTTTTGGCAAACTACTTCTGTAAATGCTTATGTGAGAAGTGCATTGCTGCAGACTTGTTGCCTTAGGAATACTTTTATACACTGATCAGTTATAAATGCAGCTGAGAAGAAAAAAGGTTCTTTTTTTTTTTTTTTTTTAGGAAAAAAGCTCTTAAAAATGGCCAGTGATGTAAATGAATACCGTGAGCCAGCCTGTCTTCTGTATGAAAGAGGATCATGAATGCTCATGCTTGTGATCTTAGTACTGCCCTGTCCAGAGGCAGCTGTGTGTGCTGGGCTTGGGTTGGAACTGAGTACATACTAAAGGGGCTGGAGTCCACAAAAGGGAGAGAGAACCCTTTGCTCTAGACTTGTGGAATAGATCTCTTTTGTAGGACATGGAAAGGACAGAACAAGATATAATATGTGCTTTGTCCACTAAAGTACTACCCATATTGGATGATATAACTGTATTTTTATGCAAATCTTTGTGTTGGGGTAAGACTTTAAAGTACCTGGTGGTCGGTATTATGAATATCATCGAATATAAGCCATTCTCGGACGATCCAGATGCCCTTCCCTCAACTGTATTTGAACTTGTCCGGCCGTTCACTATTCTGAATTGTCCTCCAGCATCTGATCTTGGTGAGTGCAGTGACCACATCGTTTGGTGCTAATCTCCCACAGCCTAGCAGAACCTTGGACACACCACTAGTGCATAGGGAACAGTTACTGAAAGGATGAAAGAGTTATTTGCATCTGGAAATGTATACCAGGAATCATGTTGTTAAGTGGGTCCTGATACTCGTATTTCACCAGAAAGATTTTTCTTTTTCTTTTTTAATAAATCCCTGGCATCAAATTATTTTCCTAAGATAGGCTTCTTCCTCACTAGCTGTAATGGTACAGGAAGTTTAAAAAAAAAAAACCACAAATATTTGATTACTTGATGTGATGGGACTCATTTGATTATGAATTACAGAAAACAAACAATATAGAAAAAAAAAAGTTAATTTGTTAGCTGCAAGAACCAAGGGGGATGTTCTATGGTCTTCGGTTAGAACCCAGGAGGCAGTGAGCCCTAATGGTTTCGTGGAGAATCAGAGACTGTGGGAGAATCTGGGTGGTGCCACTTACCCAGTTTTGTGACTTTGAGCCGAGATACTTCAATGGTCCTCACTTACAGCTTGTATTGTTGTAAAACAATAGAAAAATCACCTACGTCTCAAGGCTTCTGAGGACAAGATAACATAGTATGTTGAAGCACTGCTATTGCTGTCGGGTATACAGTTGGCACTCAATCAGTAGTTTCTAGCAAGTCTTTTAATGATCAAATAATATTTAGTCAAAAACAATAACCAGAGAGGAAAAACTAAAACAAGATGAAATCAGAGAGGGAAACAAACCGTAAGAGACTCTTAACTCTAGGAAACAAACTGAGAGTCACTGGAGGGGAGAGGGTGGGAGGGATGGGGTAACTGGAGGATGGGCATGAAGGGCAGAGCACGTGATGTGGTGAGCACTAGGTGTTATATAAGACTGATGAATCACTGTTCTCTACCACTGAAACCAATAATATATGCTAATTAATTGAATTTAAGTTTAAAAAAAAACTAAGCCCATACATAAAACATTAAACAGTACTTGTGTCTGTTAAGACTTACTCTATATAAAATAGAAAAGCCCCAATAATTGGCTTTGACAAGAGTTTCTCAGAGGATGTAAAGCATCTAGGGCACAGCAGGTGCCCGTCACAGCACTCGTCACATGCTGTTCAGATGTCTGTCCTGTCCCCCAGAATCTGAGCTCAGGGAATTTGTGCTGCCTCGATAATTCAGGTTTCTTTTCCTAATGAGCAACAGGAGAGGGAATCTTATGCAGGCAGTAGGCCTGCTTCTCATGGAAAGACACAGTGGTCCTCAGCCCACCCCTCCCGTCCTTCTCCACCTCTCTTGTCCCCACTGCTACCTCTCCCCAGTTGGTTTGTCCCAATGGTCTTCCGTGTTCTCTTGCCATTCCTTCCTGGTTCACCCGATGTGCTGTTACAGCAGGTGAGGGGTGAACTCTCGTGCACAGTCACCCCCATCCCTTCCCACCCTTACCCTGTTCAGCCAGTGTGGTTAATACAACAATCTATGGATAAATCAGTTGTCAGTGTTTGAACGTCCGTGAGTGCAAATCTCCAGTGTCAGTCCAGTGGTGTGTCATATAATGGGATTTCCATTCTTACAGCACCATTTTGTGCTTTTCTTAAATAAGTATTTCATTTGCCTACTTCTGTTTGAGTGTTTTGTAAACTTTTGTTATCTCTTCGGATGTCCAAAACCTATTAATAATGTTTCTGTTTAGAAAATACACTGTAGGGGATCCCTGGGTGGCTCAGTGGTTTAGCGTCTGCCTTTGACCCGGGGCGTGATCCTGGAGTCTTGGGGTTGAGTCCCCACATCAAGCTCCCTGCATGGAGCCTGCTTCTCCCTCTGCCTGTGTCTCTGCCTCTCTCTCTCTGTGGGTCTCTCATGAATAAATAAATATAAATAAACAAAATCTTCAAAAGAAAACACACTGTATACATTGTAACAATGATTATATATGTATTTGCCTTAGGTTCTCTGTCAGTTCCTTCCTTTCTGTCCTGGAGAATCCTTCCAGAGCTCTTTAGATCAGCCATGCAGCCGTTGTCCTGGGCTGCCCCTTCGTGGTAGCTCTCCTGGTTCCTCTTTCCTGGCATAGTCCCATATTTGGCTGGCACACTACTGCCAGTCGTTTCCAGGGAACAGCTCTAAAGGAGGGAAGTTTTTCAGATTTTGGCATGTCCAGAAATATCTTCATTCTGCCATCACACAGAACGAGAGTTTGGCTGAATGTAAAATCCTAATTTTATAACCATATTCACTTGAGATATTGAAGGCATTGCTACACGGTTTTCCTCTTACCAGTGTTCCTAATGAAAAAATCTGATGCGTCTTTGATTCCCATTTCTTTGTATGTGGCATGGATTTGGGGAAGTGGGGTTTGTTTATCTTCAAGTAGAAAATACTTGTCTTTTGGGGCACCTGAGTGGCTCAGTCAGTTAAGCATCTGACTTTTGATTGTGGCTCAGGTCATGATCTCAGGTCCTGGGATCAAGCCCCACGTCAGGCTCCATGCTCAGCGGGGAGTCTGCTTAAGGCTTCTCCCTCTCCCTCTGCCCTTTCCCCTGCTCGGGTTCTCTCTCTCTCTCTCAGATAAATACATCTTTGAAAAGAAAAATCTTAGACTTTTTTTTTTTTTTTTTTCAAACGTTCTGCAGAGTCTCTTCATGTGCCATGGTGTGTGCATTGACCTCTTTGCAATTTTTTAGTTCTTAAGTTCTGGAAATGTTTCTTCTTATTCCTCCCATGTGTCCATGTGTTGCTGTTGTTGTTTTCTGTTTATTCTCCTAAAATGCCTCACCGTATCGTGTTGGAGTCACTAGGTGATTCTTATCATTTCCCTCTTTTTCCTGTCCTATTTGTCTGTTACGTTTTAGATTATTTTCAGCCTTTTATTCCCACTGTTTGTCAACTTTTTTTATTTTAGCTGCCGTATTTTAGATTTCCAAAGCCGTTTTTCTCAAGTCATTGGGAGTTTTTGGTGGTCTCTTTATATTTTCTTGTTGTTTCATAGGTATAGTATTTAGCTCCCTGAAGATTTGATTATATTTTATAAAACATTTTCTCTCCTACTGCGTCTGGTTCCCCCACTCCCACCCCCAACTTGTTATTTTGATCTCTTGCTTTCATTTTGGAGCCCTTCCTCAATTATCTTATCATCCTTCACTGCCCATTCATATTTCAGAGCAAAGCACCAAAAATTGATGGAAAGCTCATCTGTGTTAGCAGCGCTTGTCAAGAATGCAAGGTTTTAGGTTTTAGGATGTGAAGACAGTGCCTTTCTTTTCTTTTCTTTTTTTTTTTTTTTTTTTTTTTTTTTTTTTTTTTTTGCCCCAAGCAGACTCCCCAGTGAGTGTGGATTCCCAACATGAGGCTCAATCCCACAACCCTGAGTTCATGACCTAAGCCAAAATCAAGAGTCACATGCCACCTAGGTACTCCAAGACAGCTTTTTTATCAGGAGTATTGTAAATGTCAGTATCCAGAGGTGTGTCCTCTGGCACGATTCAGCTCCCTCAGTCCATGTCTAGTGATCATGTATGATGGTATTCTGGAAGCAACAAGGGCCATGGAGTCAGGGAGCCCTGTTGTTTGTACACACTTTCTCTTTTTCTCTCTGTGCACCTGCTCTTCCAAATATTTGATGAATTCTCTCATCCTTTTTTGTCTTCAGTTCTTGTCTTTGTGAGATTATATTTTTTTATAAGTTTAATGTCATCTTAGTGCAATTATGGAAGGAAGAAGAAATGAAGACATGTGGTCAAGTTATGACTCTAACCCAGAAGTTTATTCTTATGGCGTAATGCCTGCTTCTTATATTTCTTTTCAAATGTCTTTAGCTTCCTGCTTCTCTTCCCACCCACACCAGTAGAGAGAGCTGAGGCTTGTTCTCTATCTGCTTTCACGCCTGCTTGGTGGCCTACATGGCGTGGTAAGATACGGCATTATGGCGTCAGAGGAATCCCAACCAGACTTGTAGTAGATTTTCCAGTGGGTTGATTTTCTACCATTATTTGTATATAGACAAGGATATTGGCTTTCCTTGGGGTCTGATTTCCCACCACCACAATTTAAGAGAAGATTTGAAGGCTAAATCAGTTTGTCTTTGCATTCACAACTAAAATCTACATTGACAATCTACAATGTCTTTCTGACATTGGAAGTCTGTTTTCAAGTTAGATGGATTTTCAGAAAGAGGGTTGTAATTGTGGTGTTACTGTACCATCTCTCATAGCCAAGCATTAGCCTCAGGCAGTGTTGGTTTAATATGGGCCCTCCTTCTTACTCATGTGCTTCCCTCTTGGCCCTTCCCCACTGAAGAACATTTGTATAGGATTCCAAGTTATAGACCAGGATTTCTCCCATCCTTATTTCATAGAATCCAATTCCAGGTGGTTGAATGATTAAAACGTGTTATGGGGATATGGCAATGGCCCAGGCTTAGAGGAATATTGAAAATTACCTTTGACTACTTTTTGTATGCGTTCTTTATGCCCTTTGATTGTCTTGAAATAATTCTCAGACTCGTAATTTGTTGGTAATCAAGATATGCTTCAAGTCTTTTTCATCATAAAGTACTTTACCCAAGAAAAAGTCAACTGTCAAAATTTTATCATGCCAACCAAAATATGAGGGAATTTATAAGAATTGATCCATGTGGGGGTGCCTGGGTGGCACAGTCAGGTAAGCATCTAATTCTTGGTTTCTGCTCAGCTCATGACCTCAGGGTTGTGGGATCAAGCCCCGCATCAGGCTACACATTCAGTAGGAAGTCTGCTGGAGATTCTCTCTCTCCATCTGCCCTCCCTCTGTGCACACGCTCTCTCTCTCTCTTCCCTCTAAAATAAGTCCATCCATGTGTAAGATCAAAGTTAAAATTTAAGAGGTTTCCTAGGCGAAAATCTATAGTGTGTGTGTTTTCTTTGATTCTTTCGATCAGTGTTCCCAATGAAAGAATTCCTGCCTCTTATCTCTAGTAATGAAGAAACGATAAGTGCCTCTTGTTAAAGGAAAGACATAAATTTTTTTTAATGATGGCATCTGCTTTAATTACAGTACAAAAATTGAGAAGGAGAAAAGAGAGCATGCAAAGCAGCACGGGATGATCCGCACAGAAATCACAGGAGCCGAGATCGCAGAGGAGATGGAGAAGGAACGGCGCCTCTTTCAGCTCCAAATGTGCGAAGTAAGAACAGCCTTTGCAAACATTTGCCTGGAGTTTCATTAACTGTGATCTTTCCTGCTAATCAGGAGTTTTTATACTTAAATGCAGGCTGTTTGATTATTAGAGGAGGGGACTGTTTCTTAAGGGTTCTCATCTCCATTTTTCTCCAAGCCTTTTGGGATCCGCCATTTCACTGTTGTCTCATATTTTGAGCCTTGGTCCTGTGGGGCTCTTTATGCCAAAACAGGATTCTTTGGTGAGAACTTTAATGTTGCTTGTGAGTGAGTGTGGAAAAAAAAAAAACATTTGGTGAGGAGTAACACTGGTGAATATGAAGTCTTACTGGTCCAGGTTTAGAGCATGTTTTTTGTTTTATTAACCATGTGTCCAGTTTGAATGAAAACTTAAGTATAGTTGTCATTAAGAAAATCTGAGTTCATGAAAGAAATGTAATGAAAGCATGCACCCTTAGAGCAGTGGTTCTCAAACTGGGTTCCCAGGGAACACTGGCACTCCTTGACCTACAGTCCTGCATATTCTGATACTAACGTTGTATCATAGAGTTCCTTTCACAGTTTTTCAAAAATAGTAAAAATGGATGGAGTTATCTCAATTTTAACAGATTTTTTTAAAGTATTTTTTCCCTTCAAACTTTTAGCTTCTTTCATTCACAAACACTTCTTCATAGTAAAATGAGTGAAAAAGAAGCAAACAGTATCAACAGATATCTTGGCCACTAGTAAAAATCAGACCTAGTAGTATTAGTTAACTGCATAAATCAATAATGAGTTATTTTCATTTTTATTCTTTCATTCTTGAGTACCAAAAATTTGAAGTTTCACTATCTTACGGCATACGCCTCAAGAGAATGCTATTTTACTTGTTTTCTATAAAGGACAATCAACTATTTCAGGTTTTGACCATGTGAACTCTTGAGTTTGAGATCCACTGCATCCGGGGGAAATAATCAGTTATTCTAGAATGTTTTGCTATGTTTGATTTCTGCTTGTCATGTAAACTAACCTTGAGCATTTATAAAATGCTAACACTCTAATAATTTGTTTGTACACTTGTGACTTTGCCAAATCAGCATTTCCCAAATTAAATTCACACTGTTTGAAGGTAACCAAGGTTGAGTAACTTGTGTAGATTCTTGATTGGTATTCTGCTACCCAAACCCATGACTGAAATACTTTGTAACAATACATACAATTTTGTTTTATTTCCACAGTATCTCATTAAAGTTAATGAAATCAAGACTAAAAAGGGTGTGGATCTGCTACAGAATCTTATAAAGTATTATCATGCACAGTGCAAGTAAGTAGAATATCGTGATCATAATTATTAGCCCAAATAAGACCCCCTTCACTTCTTTGCTGTTCCTAATCGTTTCTTTCTCTCTGGTTTTTATTTGGTCACTATATATAGTGATATTATAACCTCCCAAAGCCACATGATAAGAAATAGCATGTATTATCTTCCATCTTCTTTGCTTTCTGTAAATCAGGAACTCAGATTAGTACAACTCTCTGGCTGCTCAAAAGTGCTGTCTTATTTACGAATCCTAACAATGGCCTTGACAATCTGCAAAGCTCTTTACAGACAGATGCATCCCTATCATTATTACCCCCACTCCCTCCTCCCTTACCTGACATCTCACTTATTATTGGGTCACGTATATCTACTTTGAATTTTTTTTTTCTTTTTCATCTAATTGGATGAAATTAAATACTTTGGGCATTAAGAATACTTTGCCTTTGTACTTAGATCCCTACATAATTGGTGGTACCTCCGCTGTTTATACCAGCACCATTTTTACTAACATTGCATTTTTATTATGTTTGAGATTCTGTGGCATTACTTTTGTTTACTTCTCACTTACTTACTAGATTAGCTTTCATAGGCTTTCTGGTAGAGATTTTATGTGAAAATGTGCCCATTATTAAAATTTTTAATGTTCTATATAAGAATATCTTTGTGTTCAACTGAGACATTTCAGGAGGTCAGTGTTAATATTGTGGGATGCATACAAGGCATGAGTCAGAAAGATGAGTTCAGACCGTGGCTCTGTACCCAGGTGACCATGTGACCCTCGTCAGGTTCCTCTCTAAACCTCAGTACCCTCATCTGTCAAGTGGGGTTAAGGTTGGTAGTTGTGAAATGAAATGAGATAATGCATATGGAGTCTTGCCTGGTACCTGCTATATTGCCTGTGTTTGCTGCTCTGAGGATTCCAAGTGTCACTGAAATCATTCATTCATTCATGTATTGTACAGAATTGTTTCTCTTCAGGAGAAGCTTTTAATGATCAGAATCTTATTTATATAAATTTGATTTGTTAACTTTTTCCTGCTTTTCAAAGTAAATTCCACCTTGTATAAATGTGTTCCACATATAAAAATAATACATTGAGGTGGACACAGTTGCACATTTATAAGATAAATTTTGCTTGTGGAAGCATCATACTGAAGACCTGGTCTAACCTTTGGCTTCATAGCTTAGTGGGGCACATAGGAGACTTTGAAATGTGTCATGGTGGTCCCTAATTTTAGTTTCGGGTGGAATTATTTTTCATCAATTCAGTTTTCCTAGAAACAACATTGCTTTAAAACCTCTACAGAAAAAAAGTGAGCCGCTCTGTCTTTTTTACAACACTTTGGCAGCAAATATGATTTTACCTGATTTTAGAAATCTCTCTTTCTCTCTCTCTCTCTTTTTTTTAAGTAAGCCCTGTGCCCAATGTGGGGCTCAAACTCACACTCCCAGGACCGAGAGTCTCATGCTCTACCAACTGAGCCAGCCAGATTCCCCTAGAAATTTCTTTTGACATCATGTTTCCTTACCTGTAGAAGGGTTTAACCTCCACAAACATGAATTTTCCAAAATGTAAGATGTTTTGTAAACCATACAGCTCTTAACCTACGTTCATAAAGGTGAAAAGAAGAGCAACTCTGACCCGGATAGCTAATGTATCCTCCCTTTGTTCTTTCATTCCTGGCTTTATTCACTTTCCAGAAATATATATCGGTCTCCTGATAAAGGCCAGGTACTTTGTAGGCACCCTTGAGAGCTAATTCTTGTATAGGGAGTAAGTTGGGTCATCAGTCATCACAATGGGCCTAGGAGATAACTGGTAATATGGGCATCAGGAGGAGAGATTTTCATACTCCTTGAAGGGGGTGGCAGCAGTAGAGATTAGACTTAGGAGATGGCTAGCATCTGGCCATTGGAATCTGTGTCTCCCCCGGGAGCAGAGGGATCAGCAGATGAAAACCTCCTTGTGGGGAGTGGTATTCACAGACATGGGTCATAATGGGGTTCATCCCTAGCTGCTCCATGGTTGAACCTCAGGAATGCCTGCACAGCAAGAAGCTCGGTGTTCTTTCAGGGAGACTCTTTTCTTTCCTATTTCAGGCAATCCCTCAAAACCCTTAATAGATAATGGACTTGCAAAGCATTTCTACCTAATTCAAAAAGAGAAAGAGATTTCATATCCCAAGTACTTACTCCCCAAATGCTTTTCAGTTCAAAGTCAGGGAGCGCCTAAGAGTAAGTTCACTCCAGTAATACCATGGACAGTCCCAGCACCTCAGTGGGGATGCAGTTGCCTCAATGGAACAATAAAGGGAGCAGAAAAGAAGAGCTTTTGACTTTCCATTACCCTTTCCAGCTCACCCACACCAGCTGCTCATCACTTTCAGACTTGAACATTGTGGGAAACATGTTGCCTTCAGAACAAACATTATCCTACTGCTCACCCATTCCTTTTACCACCTAGCAAATATCATTATGATCTGCAGGATCACAAAGCATGTACAAACATTACTATATTGTCCTTGATTTAAAAACAATAATAGCTAACATTTATCAAGAACAATCAGGATATTGTAGCTCTGAAAGGATGAATAACTTGCCCTAAGACACATTCACTCATTTAGTAAATACTTAATAAACATGTCAAAATGGACAAAGCAAAAGAAACCAAAGGGAAAAAATAGATAAATTGAACTTCAAAATCAAAAACGGTATTGTGCATGAAAGAACATTATTAAGAAAGCAAAAAGACAACCCACAGAATGGGAGGGGAATATTTGCAAATCATTTATCTGATAAAGGTCTAGTATCCAGCATATAAAAAGGACTCCTACAACTCAACAACAAAAAGATAACCCAGTTTAAAAATGGGCAAAGAATTTAAGTAGCTATTTCTCTGGAAAAGATACACAATGGCCAAAAGCACAAGAAAAAAACTTCAGCATCATTATCATCGGGGAAAATACAAATCAAAACCACAGTGAGATATCACTTCACCCCCACTAGGATGGCGAGCACAACAACTTAAAAATTTAAAAATCAATAGCAACAACTAAAGGGAAACTAGGTCTTGGCGAGATGTACAGAAATTGGAACCCACAGTTCATTGCTGAGAGAAATGGAAGTTGGCGCAACTACTTCAGAAGAGCTTTTGGCAATTACTCAAAAAGTTAAGCCTAGAATTACGTGGCCTTGCAATCTTACTTCTAGGTATATACGCAAGAGGATTTAAAACAAGTATTTAAACAAAAATGTGTTCAGACATATTCATAGCATCATTATTCACAATAGCCAAAGTGTAGAAACACCCAAATATCCATCAATTGGTGAACGGACAAACAAAATATGGTATAGCAGTGCAGTGGAGTATTACGGGGCGTGTAAGAGAATGAAGTATTTAGACAATAGACATGACTGCTGATTGGCCCATGGGCTGGACCCTGGTGCTCAGAGGCTCCTCACCCCCACCCCTGTCCTTGCAATGTGGGTTCTGCTTGCCTTTCTCACTCCCAGAGGCTGCTCCAGGAATGCAGCCTTAAGATGGTGATGTGTTGAAAACACCTGCATGATGTATACATGACTAAGCACAGTTAAGGCCTCTATAAACTTTAGGGATTGGGAGGACAGTTGTGGGGATCCAGTCTTATAGCTGCCACCCAAGATGACATTCAAACGTCCAAGCTCCCTGTGCTGTTAAGGAAACTGCCACCTGCCAACCCGGAGTGACCTGTTGCTTCTTTAGGTCTCTTGCTCCCAGGAGGGTCACAAACTGACATACATGCTACGACATGGATGAACATCTAAAACATTATTCTAAGTGAAAGAAGCCTGATGTGGAAAGCCACATACTATATGATTCCATCTAAGTGAAATGTCCAAAAAGACAAATCCACTGAGATAGAAAGCAGATTATTGTTTCCTGGGGGAAGAGAGGAAGTGGGAACGATTGCTAACAGGCGATGGACGTGTTCTGGAGTTAGTGGTGATGGTTGCACCAGGTTGTGAATATACTAAAAACCACTTAATTGTACATTTTGAAATGGTGAATTTTACATTACATGAATTTTATCTCAATTTTTTTTTTAATGCACAAAACAGCCACAAAACAAAAACAAAGATCATGCCCTCATAGAACTTATATGTAGAAGGTGACAGAACCAAGTCATTCACCCAGGTCTCTATAACTATGCTCTTACTATGTCACAAATCTAAATTTGATAAGCCTGGATTTGAGCCTAGACATCGCTACTTCTTAGAATCTCCATAAGTGAGCACAACACATCACTCTCAGCTAGCTCTTCGACCTGAACTGTTGAGATGTATCCGTGGTTCATTAGTACTTCTGCTGATTAACCCCTGTACCTTTAAGTTTCTTAAGCACCACACACTGGTGTGTGGGATGTGTCTAGGAGGAAATGTCACCTGGCTAGCTGGAAATCAGTATCTAAAGTTTGGAAGTAAGCTTTCAGGAGGGGTTGGTGGTTGATGCATTAAAGAATCACTTTAGGGATGCCTGGGTGGCTCAGCGGTTGAGCATCTGCCTTTGGCTCAGGGCTTGATCCCTGAGTCCTGGGATCGAGTCCCACATCGGGTTCCCCGCATGGGGCCTGCTTCTCCCTCTGCCTGTGTCTCTGCCTCTCTCTCTCTGTCTCTCATGAATAAATAAATAAAATCTTTTTTAAAAAATCACTTTATTTTTTTATTTGTTTTATAATTTTATTTGTTGTAAAGAACCAAACTCTCTATGATATTATAGGGTATCCTGACCTCTTTTGAAAATAATCTTATGTTCCCTGAGCATTTCAGCCTTTGGCCAAATAGCACCTCTTTCTAAGCCAAGCAGTATATGTGATTGGGGTAGCAGGGAGATATTTCTGTCTTTCTTTGAAATTAAATTAAAAGCAGAAAGAATATAGCATCTCCCTTTCCTGTCATTATTTGGGTAGAATAAGAAGTGATGTATATAGCAACGTTCTTAGGTTAGAGAAAACTGCCTGATGGACAGGTGACTGTTGGACGCTCATGAGCTTGCTCTCTGCAGCTGTGCGTGTGTTATAGTCTGTCAGGATAAATGTGAGGGGTCCTTCTGCCTATCAGTTGGCAACTTACATCTTTCTAGCACTCTAGGCCATTGAGATATGGTCATATTTCTTGCAGGCTGCTTATTTAAAAAGTGAAGCCAATGCAGCTGTGTCCCTAAGGTCAGAGAAATAATGAGGCTTATTCTGCTGGCCTGTGGCCATCAGGTATTGAACTGCTTCTCTGTACCTGGCATTTTAAGAACATTATTGCAGTGCTCACAAGAACTCTCCACGGTCCATGGGATCATCTCCGTTTCCTGTATAAGGACCTGGAGGTGCAGGGATTCAGAGATTATGCCGTTACTCAGTGAAAGAGCCAGAATTTGGGCCTAGATCAGCCTGATTTGTTTATCTACCTGTGCTCCAGAGCTAGGAATACTTAAACTCAAATCCCAACTCTGTACTTAATGACTTGATGACCCCAGTTAAATGACTTGACTTCTCTGGGCCTCAGTTACCTTGTCTGTTACAGGTTAATAGTAATAATTACCTATTTTGTTGGCTTCTAATGAGACTTAAAAAGGGATACTTAATTGTGCATAATAGTGGGTGACTGGCACAGAGTAAATAGTTGCATGCCAGCTGTCATTATTATTATTATTGTTAATTATCATCTGTTTTCCAAAGATCTCATTATATTTCAGTAATGTACAGAGAAAGTAGCCAAGGGACAGGTTTGGGTGTCAGAGAGGTAATGTGGCTTTCTATGGGGAAGGCTTACATGTTTGGGTGGAGTGACAGGTGATCAGAACTGACATTTGTGCTTTACTTTCCAATTAACAGAACACTTTTATCTGTAGTGTCTCTTCTGGCGCTCCTGGAGGCCAGAGAACGTCCACCTTTGGAGGTGATCAGGCTTATTTTCAGACAGAGTCCATAAACTGCCCAAGGTTATACGTACAGTGAGATTGAGAGCCAAGACATGATACGCTTTTGACTCTGAAGTTTATGCATTTCCAGTGAACCAGAGCCAGGGGAACCAGAGGGAGGAAACAGGGAACAGAGGAGCCAATGCCCTCAGTGAAATGTGGCAGATGATGTGTGGCTGTGACTCACAGTCCCCCCCAGCCAGTGGCTGAGACTGAGCTGCCCAAGTGGAGGACGGTCAAGCACAGAGGGGAGGTCACAGACGGACAGGGCAGTGGACCACGTTGGCCTCTGCTTACTGATGACTGTGTTGCTAATATCAAGAGTGATGGTCTCCTTACAGCCTGTCCCCTGCCTCCTATTCCCATTTCTCACCAAAAACCAAAAGTTAGCTGGAACATAACTTTCTAGAGAGAGGCTCAGCTCAGCCTTCTCCTTCCAGACTAAATGTCAGTTCTTTTCTGTAATTTTGTTTTGCCTCATGTATGAAAATATGATCTGTTTTAGCAAATGAAGTTAAGAAAACCTACAATTTTCACTCAGAAGATGACTGGATTTATGTATATGATTTGTTTACAAGAATTGGGTCAGATTGTAGATTAAAATGATTTCTCATTATATTAATTTTTCCTAGTCTGTGTTTGTAACATTCTGAAGAATTCTGAGGTAGGAAAACAGGCTTGTTGGGGTCTTTCTTCAGCCTTTGAATTGTAGGAATTTGACCCCCTTCCAGCTTGCTTTCACTACTGGTAAATAACTTTAAGAGTGCTGTCTCAAACTAAAACAGCTCCCTTCTCCTTAAAATGTCTGTGTTTTATAACATTCCTGTGTGCTATTCAAATCCAAATTTGCTTATTCAGTTTGTCCAGTAGAACTTTCCTGCCATGATGGGAATGGAAGTGTTCTCTACTGTCTAACGTGGTACCTACTGGCCATGTGTGGAGTGAGACTTTAGGAACTGAGGCTTACATTTATCTAATTTTAGTTAAGTTGTTAGCTGCTAGTGGCTACCCCATTGGAAGACACAAATCTAGAGAATTATCATTTAAACTCATGTTAAAAATAAAGAGAGATGAGGCAGCCCCGGTAGCTCAGCGGTTTAGCGCCACCTTCAGCCCAGGGCCTGATCCTGGAGACCCAGGATCGAGTCCCATGTCGGGCTCCCTGCATGGAGCCTGCTTCTCCCTCTGCCTGTGTCTCTGCACCTCTCTCTCTGTCTCTCATGAATAAATAAATAAAACCTTTAAAAAAATAAAAAATAAAATAAAATAAAGAGAGATGATTAAATTTCCTTCATGTTGAAAGTGAAAATGAAACACAAACATATCTGCAGTGAATCCGTATCCCTCTGGGAAGGACAGGACTCCTTACCTGATAAACCCGCGCTGTCCAGGGAAGGAAGCTAACATGCACTGAGCACGTCCTAACTACCCAGCGCCTTGCTGAGTGAGTTCATATGTGTCATCTGTGTTATCTGCCCCACTGAATACAGATAACACAAGCCGAAGTTAAGTGACTCCCTAGTGCCCCATTGCTAGTAAATCCTCAAGCACAGATTCTAGGCTGTAATCCTCTGACCCTGGAGCCCTTACTTTTTCTGTCGGAAGGAGTCCTAATAGCATCCACCTTACACTGATATGTTCTACCTTCAGACTTTTTCTCCAGAAATTATTTTATTATCAGAGATCAGAAGTGGTTTCTCTAGGATTGACTTTGTGGCCATACTTCTGCCTCCTTCGCACACACTTTTTCCCACATGTAGATGATACTGGATCAGATTGATGTTCACAAATGTCCTGTCCTGGACAGAAGACAGACAGCTGCTGTAGGGCTGGCATTAGGCCTTGGCACAAGCCAATGCCGGAAAATGCCATCCCCTGGATTGGCAGGACCAGGGAAAGCTGCTGTGGGAACTATAATAGAAGCGTAGTGAGGAAAAGCGTTTCAGCAAGAGGGAACAGCATATGCAAAGGCCAGGTGAGAACTGGAAAAAAAAAAAGTGACATGATTGGAGTCCCAATATTTTTTAAAGAAGATGGTAGGTGATAAAACCAGAAAGATATTCAGGGGCCAGAACATAAGTTGTATTCAATTCTGTACTGAGTTTAACTTTCATCCCAATAGGCAGGGGTGAACAGCTGAATGTTAGAAGAGTTTAAATGTAGCTCTCCAGTTAAATGGTTAACCAAAAAGCCCTCCTTCCTCCCATTCCTGTTGTGGGTAGACTTTCTGAAGACGGTATTTCTCTTCCTTACGTTAGTAAGAGTTCTCTCATCTTTAAGATGTCAACCTTAAAAAATTCCTAAACGTGGGGTTTCAGTATGCACTCTTGGAGGATCAGTTCTGTTAAAGATATATTGTTACCATTGTATTGTTACATTAAGCTAAAAGTACATATAAATATAGATCCTAAGATGTGTCCTAAAACTTCTTGATAATGCTGCAATCTTGTCACTCACTGAGCATGTGCTTGGTGCTGGGCCCCCTGCGATCCCAAGATGAGACAGTCCTCATCCTCAAAGACCTCATTCTTTTGTGAGGAAACAGCAACAGAGGTGGGCAGGGTTAGAGAAGCCTCCAAAAGTGTAGAGAAAATTAAAAACACTGAAACAAGTAGGACTCCTGAGTGGAGGCATCAGACAAGAAATCTCTTCGCTTGGTCGTCATGAGCAGGGGTGTCCGAATCAGAGCCTGGCTCCAAATCCCAGTTTTGCCACTTATTAGTTGTGTGAGCAAGTTATGTACTCGCCCTGGGCCTCAATTTATCCTCTGAAAAGGAGATGAGATTGATGTGCTTGTGAACTCATTCGGGTTGGGGTAGGGAGTGAATGAAATAAGTAAAATGCAAGCATGCTTAGCTAGTTAGGCAGGCTCGGTGCATGTCAGTGCTGAAAATTGTTCAGGGTGAAATGGTGCATCTGCTTGTACACATGCCGGATACCATCGATCCGACCTCCTGATTTCGAGCATGCGCTCGGGGGTCTTTGGAGAACTGAAAAAATGGCCAACTTTTCGCAGTCTTTGTTTCGAGAAGAGTCTTCTCTCTCCTTAGAGTGTCTCATTCATGCTTGTGATATTTCACCGGTTATCGTGTGTATCTCTCTCTTTTGAATTCAAATATGGCACAACCAGGAGGAATGTTTCTATGAATAGATGGATATGCACATGAAATCACTCTATTGGGGCCGCAGCTGTAATTTGCACTGTCTATGTGACAGCTGCTAGCACATGTCAGATGGTGCCCGTAATCTGTTTGTTGGTGCATCTTTATAAAAACACTGAAATTCGTTTATAAGTGTTTTTATGGAGCTATGTGGGTAGAGAGTAAATGTATTAGTATTTTCAGATTTTACAGGTAACTAGGGTTCATTTTTTTTTTATGCTTCTGATAAATCTCTGATGTTCTCCATCATAGTTTCTTTCAAGATGGCTTGAAAACGGCTGATAAATTGAAACAGTACATTGAGAAACTGGCTGCTGATTTATATAATGTAAGTATTTTATAAAATAAATGCATTTTAAGTTGCTTCTGTAGGTAAATATCAGTAAATTTGAAATCTGGATTAGAAGAGCTCTAAAGAAAAGAGGCAAGAATAAGTGATGTGTCAGTATAAACCTAGTGCAGGTAAGCCTCAGTTGAATTCAGAAGTCCTTAATGGACAAATATTCTAGAGTACATTTTGGGGCACAGGAGGAACAGGGATATAACCATTGGTTCTGGATGGCCCTGCAGTCAGCACTTATAGAAAGAATGTTTAACCCTGGAAGGATAGAACCTAAGACTGCCTCAGAGTAGGCAAGTTTATGAATTTTTGGAAGGGGGTTTGCTTCTATATTTTCTCTTTTGTCAGATATGTAGATTTTGCTTTTATGTTAGCAAAGTCACAAAAAACTTCTTTGAGAAAAAAACCTAAATGCCAGAGTAAAAATGGCCAGTTTGTTCCCCATAATCTACTTGACATTGAATAATATTAAAAGTATGGCTTATGAGTATAACTACATAAGTTGAAAGAAGGTTTCAGAGTTACAAGTAATAACTTCTATTTTTTATGTAGCTTTAAAAACATATAGCTGGTGGCGCCTGTGTGGCTCAGTCAGTTGGGCATCTATCTGCCTCAGCTCAGGTAGTGATCCCAGGGTCCTAGGATTGCACGTCGAGCTTCTGCTTTTCCCTCTCCCCACTGCTCACGCTCTCTCTCTCACTGTCTCTCTCTCAAACAAATAAAATTTAAAAAAATAATAAAATAAAAACACATAGCTGTGTATTTTTTCCAACTGTATTTTTTTTTTTTAAGATTTTATTTATTTGAGAGAGAGCACAGCATGAGGGCCAAGGGAGGAGAAAGAGAAGCAGACTCCCTGCTAAGCAGGGAGCCCAATGCTGGGCTCTATCCCAAGACCCTGAGACCATGACTGGAGCTGAAGGCAGACACTTAACCAACTGAGCTACCCAGACGCTCCCTGATTGTCTTTTAATAGTTAACATGATTCAGATTGCAATAAGCTCCAACTAATTAAAAAAAAGCAGCACCAGTGCTTACCCCCCCCCCCGGGTGCCACTGTGCAAACATTCGTGTGTGTGTGTGTGTGTGTGTGTGTGTATATATTAGCACATTGGGTTCTGGTCCTTTTTAGCATTTTCTTTTGGCCCATTTAATCACATCATGGGATTCCTGCTACCATTCTTTGAAAAAAGCAGAAGCAAGTGACCCAGTGTTGTTTCTTAACTTTGTTTAAAATGGTACTTCAGGGGATCCCTGGGTGGCGCAGCAGTTTGGCGCCTGCCTTTGGCCCAGGGAGTGATCCTGGAGACCCGGGATCGAATCCCACGTCGGGCTCCCGGTGCATGGAGCCTGCTTCTCCCTCTGCCTATGTCTCTGCCTCTCTCTCTCTCTCTCTCTCTCTCTGTGACTATCATAAATAAATAAAAAATTAAAAAAAAATTAAAAAAAAATGGTACTTCAGAGTTATTTGCCTCACCTAGGTATATTATTTAATAAGGAAGCATTTTGCATTAAATCACTAATTTCAGAACTCACTGATACTTTCATAAGGGGAGAAAATCCTGCCTTTTATATAAAAAAATGAAACTATGGAAAAGACTTTAATAAGAAAATCAACTATATAATTGAGCTGTTTGATGACTGATATATTTGGATAAATTAAACTCTGCCCATAAGTGTATGAAAGTGATCAAAGTCATGTTTTTCTGCCACAGATAAAACAGACCCAGGATGAAGAAAAGAAGCAGCTAACCGCACTCCGGGACTTAATAAAATCCTCTCTTCAACTTGATCAGAAAGAAGTAGGTGATATGCATGTTTCCAACAGGGTTAACAGTATGAGTGTGCTGGCCTGGGCTGGTGTTTGTGTTTCCTGATCTGCAAAAAGGCATGTCACCAGTTTCCTGCCACCATGTTATGGGACAAATGAGATATAAGATACAAGTGCATACCTACTGCATTGCCCTGTGTAGCAACTGTGCTTTATTTCCCCTGCCCTCCTCGTACAAGATGTTTTTAACGCCCAAGCTCCAATGCCAGGACCCTAGATTTGCCATTCCAGCTTTGAAGACATGTGCTTCAGAAATACCGTGTCCTCTCAGGGTGAAGTGCACACCCATGTCCCCTCTAGGTCATCTGTCTGGGCAGCCAGAGGTGGGGCAGAATCCTCTAGAATCATCTAGTAAGGAGCCGGCTAGTGGCTAGTCACATGAACCAGCAGCCATATCCTAAGTGGTATTGGTGCCAGAAGAAATCTGCTGGGAAGTGCCATGCCACAGAGGGAGGTTACGACCCTGAAGGTTCTCTTGACTAAGTGAAGACAGCCCTCTGGGTTTTCATTGAGCAGAGTTTACAGCCCTTTCACCTTGGTACCCAGTGGCCAGGAAGGTGTGGATCTATGTTGTCCAGGGCCTCAGCTAGCATGTGTACCTGTGTTTTGAGGCCTCTTTTGAAGGTGCTTGTTACTGGCATAGACATCCTAGGAGAGGTGTTACTGGCATAAACATCCTAGGAGAGGTGGTCCCCTTGAATGACTTCTCCATGTAAGAGCCATAGAAAGACCCAAGAGGAAAGGGGGGGCGGGGAAGAAGTAGATTGTTGTGTAGGGAGAGAATCGCGAGGTTTTGTACTTACCGAAATGCACTTAACCACTTCCTACCTTTGCTTTGTCTTGCAGTATTATGACCATCCTGTATATGGAAACTTTCTTAGGGGGGAAAAAAAAGACTTTTGCGGTCCCTTTTTGTTTTGCATAGAGGCTGATGTAATCTGCTCCCAGTTAGCTAAAGAACAGAGTTGCATATAAGCTAGAGGAGTGTGTACATAATAAAATGCACATGATTTTATTTAAAGCCACCCCAAATTAGTAAATGATTGCCTGTTCATTAGCACCATGTCCTGAGTATTTTACAAGTAAAATTGATCTTTCACAGCATGCCTATCCCATTCCCATGCTGTTTATCATCTCTCATTGCAAAGTAAGGTTACTAGGTAATGATTTCTAATGACTCAAATAAGAAAGGAGACTGTTGACCTTAGAGTTCTTACCATAGCACTACTATTTGAGAAGACTATAAACTAATCTGATAAATGACCTGACAAATTAAAGCACCTAGGAAATTATTTAATCTCTCTACCCCTACCAGGTTCTAACTTGACTCTTTTAAACTCTTTGAAAGGACACTCCAAGAATGTGAGCTGTCAATAGGACAGCTCCCCACATTTTTGGTGGACTTGTTTTTTCTTGTCAAAATTCTTCATTGACTTCTGGCAGATGTTCTCTGAAATAAATTATTGTAAGCTTTTGTAACAGCCTAACTTCCCAAGAGAACTGTTCGCTACCCGACTATTTTTCGGGTTTAAAATATTTTATTTTTAATAATGATACCCGTAAATCTTGCCCAACATTCCAGCGTTTTGTTTGAGTATCTCTCAATAGCCTACCATAGCGTGGTTTGCAAGGTGTTTAAGAGATTTTGTGTTTTGCTCATCTCTGTCTTTGCAGTATCTGACACTATCTGGTACCCAAAAGGTACTCAATAAATATTTAGTAAGATGACACAAGGAATCCTTTGCCCATTCCATGTATCCCTTACATTAGAGATTTGAAGCTTCCATAGTTAGTAGAGGTTCGTTTTAGGTTGGATACCACAAATGTTTATAACCCCCTTAAATCAATGAGTAATTGCTTGCAGTTGAAAAAGATGTGAGGTATTTTTACTCCTTAATAATTTTATATGTTAATATAGTTTTCTAAGAAGAAAGGAAGGTGATTGGTCCATATTGCTAATAGAGAATAAGGAATTGAACTAAAAATAATAACACCATGTTTCATTCTATAGTTTACATTTCTTGGCTCACATTATGGAATTTCTCCAAGGTTTTATTTTAAGTTCATTGTGTAAGTTTGGTTTTATATTTTTTGCCTGAATGAATTTCTCACTTGCATTTCTCTTTCCTGAATCCATGTTAATTTTTATTATGCGTTCAAAGGATTTAGAACCTATTGCATTCCTTCCATTATGTTTTGTTTTGTTAATTATTAGTGTTAATTCTCCATGATTTATTCCCCCCCCCAAAAAAAATATTATCTTTCCGTTTATCTAAAGTTCCCTGCAGAAAGCAAGCTAAATGGCCATCATTTTTCAGAGTGCAGAAGTAATTGTAGGACACTTTAAGCCACAGAACTCATCAGTAGTTAATGTAGAGTTGTCAATGGTATATTTCTGAAACGTGCTGCTTTTTTCCGGCTCAGCTTTATGGAGGCAGAGCCTGGAGGTCAGCCACTGTATTCACCTTTAAAAGCACATTTGTCTGATGTAAAGCAAGGTCCATTCAAGTTGTTATTCGGAACTTAATTTAGGCTAGTAGTAAATATGTGTAAGGAATGTCTTAGAGGCAGATTTATAGAATGTGATCTTTTTTTGGAAGTTATTAACATCCAAATCCTTGCTTTACAAAAAATTTTTATTTTTTTTTTTTTTTATTTTTTTTAGTACTCTTTATTTTTAAAACTTAAGTTTTAAGTTTTTATTTTTATTTTTATTTTTATTTTTATTTTTATTTTTTTTAGTACTCTTTATTTTTAAAACTTAAGTTTTAACTTAAATTAGCAAACAGGCTGTTAGAGGTGCATAATAGTTTTAAAGCATTCAAACCAACCTAGAAATTATATGGGCGGACAAAGAGCAGTTCCGTTCACTGGAAAGCATTCCAAGGAACAGAGTTATTCTTTTAATAAGAGTTTTGATCCAGGGAGATTTCAGATTTTGTTTTTAATGCTGCAGGGAGGTAGAGATGTGGGAACAATCCCTGATTCCAGATCCAGAGTTGAGTGGTTTTCACGCATTGTCATTGGGTGGAAGCAGAAAGCTCCGTGGATTTCATTTATCCCAGCCTCTTGTTTTGTCCCATGCCTCAGTTCTCCACCACCTAATCTAATCTTCCGTCCTCATTGTTCTTTATTAGTATTATGGACACGTTGCTGCCTCCTTCAAGAGAACTGTGTGTGTTGCTGCTGTTTTGGGGGGCTGTCATGGAGGCGCTGGTGGAGGATGATCTGTAGCAGAGTCCTGCAGTCACATCTCCGTCCACAAAGCCTGAAAGTGGCTCTCAGGGAGGACTTAGGAGCCAAGATACTATAAGTGCAAGGCTGTGGGCCCTGATTAGAAGTAAACATGTAGAAGAATTTCTAAAGAGATTCGAAAGCCCAACCCACTCCCTACCACTCCCCAGGTGATTGAAATGGTGCCTTTAGATGTTTCAGCTGGAGGGAGTCTGGCCAGTTAAAGACAAAAGACTTAGATTTAAGGACATGACTAGAGCCTGTAACCTCTTCAGGGTGAGTCTGCTTGCCTGGTAAAGCAAGCATTCAGGGTTCAGTTACCCCTTCACGAGGGAGCAGAGAGATGCATGGTCAGTGTTGCACGTGCCCACCTTGGGGACAGGGGTCTGTGCTCCCGCTCTGTGTCCTCAGTGCCTTCCCGGAACATACCACTTGGGTGTTCAGGGCGTGATTTTTTTTTAAAAAACATTTTATTTGGGGATCCCTGGGTGGCTCAGGGTTTGGCGCCTGCCTTTGGCCCGGGGCCTGATCCCGGAGTCCCAGGATCGAGTCCTGTGTCGGGCTCCCGGCATGGAGCCTGCTTCTCCCTCCGCCTGTGTCTCTGCCTCTCTCTCTCTCTCTCTCTTTCTCTCTCTCTATCATAAAATAAATAAATAAATCTTTTAAAAAAAATAAAAATAAAACATTTTATTTATTTATTCATGAGCGACACACAGAGAGGCAGAGACACAGGCAGAGGGAGAAGCAGGCGCCATGCAGGGAGCCCGACGTGGGACTCGATCCTGGGTCTCCAGGATCACGCCCTGAGCTGAAGGCTGTGTTAAACCGTTGAGCCACCCAGGCTGCCCCAGGGCGTGGTTTTGAACACAGAACTCAAATGTGGAATAGCCTCACAAGGGAATGCTGTCCTAGAGATCTTCCTAACTATTATTAGCATTAAGTTTGCATCCACTGAACCCATACTGTTTGGTCCAAAAGGATCCTGGATGCTAGAGAGAGGCCGTCCTGACCCTGAAGGGATCTCATACACTGGCCATCTGTATATAACCGGTGGCTAAAATCACTTCCGGTTCTTCACCATCACGTTGCAGGTGTTGCTTCTGAACTGGATTATTTTTGTTATGTTCTCTTTGCTTGGAAAACTAAATAAGAATCCTCCTACAACTTTTGGTTACTTTTAGATTTTCTAAAGTAATCTGGGTTTCGCTGAGGTGTTGGATTCCCTAGACACACACTTGGAAGTTTGTCACCCACTTTGTCTTGGTGAAGTGTGTACCTCACATTCTTCCGGGCGGGTTTTCTTCTGTTTTCACGCACCTAAAATAAAAGTTGACGAATAAAACATTGTTTTATTGTCTCATCACCTGAAGTTTATCATGATTCTGAAGGTAGCGTGTGTTCAGGTGTTAATTATCTTTACAGTGGTGTTTTCTCTGTTATAAAAAGTGCTTAAATCATGAGCTATGGCTATCCATGAAATTAACTATGTTTTCAACTGTTCTGCCTTTTTTCTCTGTTGCTTTTGCCCTTCCTGATCGAAGTCTAGGAGAGTAAGTCAACACTTTCCGTGAGAATGCATTGTCCTACGTCTGTGTCTAAACCTCTAAACCCCATGTTCTCATCCTGTAGTTTGCCATTGTCAGTTTATTTCCAACATTTTCAATGTGGAATGGCTGTCTCTTGTCATTGCAGTCTTTAGGAACAATGGGGGAAGTATCAACAGAGTGCTAGTGTTAACTTTAGCTGGTTTGCATCTGTCTTATTCTGGTCCTGGTCACCCTTTTGCCCCACCATACACTTTTCATGACCAGAGAATCCTCTTTTTTAATTAAAAGCATGCTCAACAGCTTATTTTACAGAGCCCTTGTTTAGTTACAAGCCAGAGATTTCTAACAGTTCCCAGAACCTCACTGAGAAGGTGCACTTTTTATTGTGGGTATTTTAGCAGAATATGTGAAGAGAGAGAAGGTGTACCTGAGGGAAGAATGCATTCAGGTTGCATGCACTTCGTCTGTGAGCCTCTTAAGATCTTTCTGCCTTCCCTGTGCTCATCTGTGCCGCCCATAGAACCTGGTTCAGTCCCACGACGCCCTGCCACTGCAAAGGGTTGGAAGCACAGCCGGGGTCCCAAACTATCAATGAGTTCTGGGACTCAGGCCCCAGCCTCGGACTTGCCTGTGACTCTGGTGGTTGTTTCCCCGGTCCAGTTTCCTCTGAAACAAAGGCAAGGACCTGACGGCCCATAAAGGTCCATAATTCTCTCCCCACACTGACCAGTACACAGAGACCCAATGGCAGAACAGAGTCAAGGACTTGAGAAGTGTGTCCAGCATCCGTCTAACCTGTGGCTTCTCCTTTCTAGGATTCCCAGAGCCGGCAAGGAGGGTACAGCATGCATCAGCTGCAGGGCAATAAGGAATACGGCAGTGAAAAGAAGGGTTACCTGCTGAAGAAGAGCGATGGGTACGTGTAAGCTGTCCAGGTGTCCCTGTGCGCTTAGCACTTGCTGGGTGTTAGCACCCTAGCAGCTTACCACCTGCCAGCCAGGAGAATATCCTTCAGAGTTTTCTAATGTGCTGGCTTCCAACCTTGAGCCCACTGGTTCTCCTCAGGTGGTTTAAGCTGCTGTCTGGACAGAAAGCAGGCCCCACCCTGTGGGCCATATGTGACACAAGGGGCTTGCCGTCTCAGGAAGGCAGATGCTAAGTGGATGGGGAAGCAAGCGAGTGGCTGGAAGACTTCATGCTCGCCATGATTTGATTCATCGCCCTTTTCTCTACTGGGCAAGCCTACCTGGCCACCCAAACCCAGCCTTGGGGATCAACTCTGAGTCCCCACCTTCCTCTTACTTCACAGCCAGTGTCACTAACAAGCTTTTCCGTTGCTAACAGGACACAATGCATTTCTTGCCATCTCTGCTGCCCTGCACACAGAGGAACCACTGCTGTCTCTCCTGGAATATTCAAGTAGCCCGCTAACTGGCCTCTCTATGTCTCTCCCTCTTCTCCATTGCATCTCTACACAGCACCTAGAGTAGCCTCTAAAAAACATAAAGCATGGCAGGTCATGCCCATGCTTGACGTGCATGCAGGGTCTGACGCCTGCTTCTGTCTCCAGCCTCATCTTATGCCGTCTCCTGCCCTGGCCCTGCCACACCGGCTTCTTTCCGTTGCTGCAGTGGTGATTCTGCTTCACAATAAGTGCATAAGTAGAATCTTAATTATTCGCTTTACTAACTGTCCTTTTTGAAATAAAGCTTCTTGTTTTCTGATTGCTTGTAGGTATTTACCTTCTTGACTTTATCTAAGACATAGACATTTTTTTGTTTATTAAAATTTTAACCATTACGTCTATAAATTACAGTCCTAAATTTCTGATCATAATCAGTTTTGGTTGTCATTCTACTCATGCATCCAACAAATGTCTTTTGGGAGTTTTAATACATGTCAAACACTGTTAGAGACACCTGGGAATATAGCATTGAACAAGAAAGATAAGGAAGTCCTTAGCCTCACAGAGCTTACATTGTTAGATAAGAACTATATGGGAGTTCAGATGGTCACAAGGGCTATGGAGAAGGATAAAGCAAGGCAGGGGATTCTGGGTGTGTACGAGTGGTCCTTACCTGTGGTGGGCAGGGAAGACTTCAGTGAGGAGATGTTTGAGCAAAGACTTGAATCATCTCTACAAAGGGGATCACCTTTACAGAGATGTATTGGGGATGATCCCCTCAGGTGATCCCCTCAGATCTCTGTGGAGATGGCCAGGAACATGCTTCTCATTGTGATACAGAGAGGAGTTAGGCAGAGCTAGGGCAGAGTGAGGACCTGGGGGAGTCATAGGAGACAAGGTTAGAGGGAGGAGGACACCAAGCCAGGAGGGCTTTGGAAGCCACTAGTGAAAGATGAGAGTCATTGGAGAGTCTGAAGCAGAAGAATGCCATAATTTGACTCATTCGAAAGTGTCTCTCACTGCCCAGCTGAGAATAGCCATGTAGGATATAAGAGCAGAAGCAGGAGGCCGGGTCACAAGTGAACCGGGATCAAGGGAACAGCCACAGAGGGGTAGGAAGGAGTCAGAGTCTAGATAATGCAGGTAGGACCACCAGAATTTGTAGATCTGGGTGTAGAGAAAGAAAAGCATCCTAGCATATAGCACAGAACCTGGCTCTCTCTAGAAAGTCAGTGAATGTTGGCTATTAAGTCTTGTAAAAAGTAAAAGAAGAAAAGAAACACCAGTTACCATAATCAGTATTAAACTGGACTCTCAACAGACACAGTGACCAAATTGTAGTCCAAATGGCAGGGGTATCTAGTAGACATAAATTATTATAGTTTTAACACTACTCACCTAAAAGACAAAATGGTTTTCTTGACATCAGAATTGACTGTTTCTAAGTGAAGTGATTAATCTCTAACTGTTCAAGAAAAGTCAACAGGGTCTTTGTGTAGATATTGTTTGGTTCAAACCCTAAAATGTTGAGAGGAAGCATCACCTTGTGAACATGTGCTGTGTGCCTGCCAGAGCTCTCATTCAAGCCAACACATCCAGAGAGGTTACATAATTTGACTAAGATCCTACAGCCAGCAAGAAAGCCCAAATTCTAACCTGGGTCTTAGGACTTAATGCCGGGGTATCTCCCCTTCATATTTCAAAGAAGGCATCACTGCTGCTGATTGTCCTTGGGGTACGCAAGGCATTAGATGGCATACACACACCTGACTCCATTCTGCTGGTCTGTTCTTCATTCATGCACTCATTCCACACACATTTATTAAGCACTGTAGTGTTTCAGGCAGTCTGCTGGGTGCTGGAAGGCTTTTACCTTCCAAGAGAGGTGGTCACAAGAGAGGTGGGCCTCACCCGAGCCTTGCCTACAGTCTGTTGGGAAGAGATAAGGAAAGCACTCTTGCTAAGGAGGCTGGAAGTCCAGTGGGCCAGCCTCCCATAATTGCATGGGCTGCAGAGGGTGAATGAAGATAACCCAGAGTGGCCTGTCACTGGTATCTCTGGAAGAGAAAAGAACTGAAATGCTTCTACATAGAGACAGACTCACTTGCTAACAATGACTGCCCTTTGTGTCGTGTGTTTTTTCTCCTAAGGATCATTTGCTTTAGTAATTTTCGAGCCTAGTTCTGGAATACTCTTTGTTACTTAAAGGATTGTTAGGCAATTTGAAAAACACTTTAAATTTTTTTTAAAGTAATTTTAAAGCTTTATGACCCAGAGGCACTCATTGAGAGGCAAATAGCAATTGTTTTACATATATTTTCTCAAAATAGCCCTAGAGGATGGGCATTAATATCTTCATGATGCAGATTAGGCAAGCAAGGCTTCAGGAGGTCATTTACATGAACACAGTCCCATGGTTGGTGGGTGATGGTGCTGGGATTGAAGCCCAAGTAATCGAGCATCAGAACTGGTACTTGTGTAGTTATAATAGGCCATCTTCTAATAGAAAGTTCCTTTTCTGAAATTCTGAGGTTAGGGCATGGTGTAACTGGTGTTCTCTCTGGCACTATCTGAATAGATGGTAAAAGTCCTTGGTATGTCCATTCAAGAGCTTTTCAGGCAAGCATCCTTAAAACTTTGGGTTCAGAGAGAAAAGCACAGGCGTTGAGGCAGTCCCTAGAAATCTCCGGAATAAAAGCTCTCAAAGTGTACAGAGATGGGACTGTACAAAGGATTGACTTGATTTTGCTCCCTTTTGCCTGGTGACCTGGGGGCACCACATGAGCAATGTCTATTAGCCAAAAAAGATTACTGCTTTTGTGTTTTCCCTTGGCTTTATTACTAATACAAAAGAATACGGTTTTGTATTTGATTTTGTGTTTCCTTAATCCACATGTGGAAAAAAAAACACTAAGGACTAAAGATTTTACTAAGTAAAATGAATAAACTGAGTTGCAACAATTTCCTAAAGATTGACTAATTTGTTAGGTTGATTGGTTGATATCTTAAAATGTGTTGAGAGAGGAGGATGACACTCCCTTGGCTTTAGTGTGTACAGGAAACAGCTCACCCATCTAGCAGGCTTTTAGAAGGGTAAGGTGGAATGCAAAACTGCTGCAGCATTGGTTATGTTAACCAGATGCAGGTATGATCGTGGGACAGATGTCACCTCTTGTCCCCCATTTCCCTAGTCAGTGATGCAGCTGTAATTCAAGGGTGTTTTATAATTGGTAGTTCTGCATTATGTCCTGAAGATACTAGCAGTGTGTACCGTTTGCTTTTGCTCAGATGGTATCAGATTCTTGTTTCCTAGGGCCCCTGGGTGGCTCAGTTGGTTAATAAGCATCTGCCTTTGGCTCAGGTCATAATCTCAGGATCCTGGGATTGAGCTCTGCCAGGGGCTCCCTGCCTCCCCCTCCCTCTCCGTCTGCCCCCCTGTACTTGTGCTTGTGTGCTCTTTCTCTCTCAGATAAATAAATAAAATCTTAAGAGAAAAAGGTCCTTATTTCCCGCGTGAAGCATGTAGAATAAACTATGCTACTAGCAGTAACGTACACAAGAAGACAACATTATCTGTGTTCGGAGTTGGCTTTACATTCATATTGCAGCAGGTTTCTTACAGGACTCATTTAAGAGGGGGAAGGACACATACAGTGATCTTATTTTAAATGCCCAGGAGAAGCAACAGCCCTCTCCTGTGATGTTGTCTGTTTCCCTAAGAAGCCTTCACCTAGCCCAGGGAATCGCTGTTCCCTGTACGTGTCTGTTTTTTCAGGGAGATGCTCTGAACTAGTACATTTGTACCTGCCTGCACATGTGCAGATGCACCTCACAAAGGCTCACCTGGAACTGGACCATCCTCGAAAAAAACCTTCCAAGTTGAAAGGAGTTCTCTTTGACTTTTTCCGACAAGTGTCAACTTTCCCAAAGAGAGGTGTACACATTGCCAAAAATGTTGATCCATGACTCAGAGCTCCTTTCTCTATAGCCTGAGGCAGCCTCGCTCCTACTCCTCCTTGCCTGATGGGTGTTTTGAGTTAACTTTCTTAACTTCTTTAGCTTTCATTTTAATTACAGAAGCAATAGATTAATACAGCCTTCTTGTAGATGAGTCACAGATACGGTTAAAAACTCTTTAGTACCACCCCTCATACAGGTCTGGGCCTCCTTCCCAGAGATGGTGAATGTACTGTGCCTCTTTCCAGACCCTATTCTGTTTATTTGTACATATATTTACATCCCCATAGAAAATGTAGAGCACCATTTTATATGTGGTATCTTTTGGGTTTTTTTTTTTTTTTAACATTACTAGAGCATACCTGAATTCTTTTAAAACAGCTTGCTTTTTTCAATCAATATAGTAGGCTTTAGAAATGTATATCAGCACACACACATAGTTAATTGATTCTTTTAAACTCCTACATTCTAGTCCATAGTATGAATGTAACAGTAATGCGTTTATTCATTCTCCTGCTATTAGACTTCTGGTGTTTCCCACTCCACTATCAAAAACAGTATTATATGCCTTCTAGTCTGAACTGCCTTCCACCTGGGATAATAAAAGTGATAACAAAATGTGCTGGGGTTTGTGGGGTTTGGGGTTTGGGGTGGTTTTGTGGTGACTGTTTTATAATATTGTCATACATACCACGATACAATTGCATGCCACAGAGTGAACCAGCTGCTGTATCAGGTTGTGTTTGACTTGTTTTAGGCTCCGGAAAGTGTGGCAGAGGAGGAAGTGCGCTGTCAAGAACGGGATTCTGACCATCTCACATGCCACGGTAAGCATGTCTGCTAATTTACTGTGTTGCGCCTGTAAGGCCTTTAGCCACATGGACTAGAAAGCAAAAATGTGATGTAACCAGCACTAAAGTTTCCCCCAGGTATGTGTACTGTATGGATTTGGGTGAGATAGTGTAGGATATTCCTTTACAGAAGAAATTGGTCTTGTCTTGTCCTAAGGTGTCCTGCCTCATTCTGTTGCCCTTCCAAAATGTCTCATGTTTGTTCCCTCAAACCAAATCAGGTATTCTGTTATCTTATAATCTTATCTTTCGGGAAATGTTATTGGTGTTTGTGAAAAAAACCTAGTTCTCTGAATTATAAAGATGACAGATGTTTGTTGCATGAAATAATAATTAGGAAATTAAATAATATGTATATAGTATGTTTTTTGTTTTTTACTATTTAAATCACTCCGAAAATCCATCATTATGTTAAAGAGCTAAAATGTATATAAATAAGATAGTGGAATAATAAAATTGCCTCAATTGTGACTCCCCTTTCTTTAAGAATAAAGGCAATTCCATGGAAAGAGAAAATAAGCTACTAACACTTACATTCTGTTTTCTCTTCAGATTGTCAGTTATATATGCATATATATTGCATCCTTACAGTTGACACTGGAAGTCTAGCTAGAATTTTTATGTTTTGGGTCACCCATTTTCAACTACAAGTCCTGTACTGGGAGAATTCGTATGCTGTCAGAAAAGATTCAGTCTAGTGGTAGTCAAGGACATGTGCCAGAAAACAAGTAATTACTCTTTTGCCCTTTTAACACTAGCAAGAAATTACTTTTTGTTCTGAATAATGTAAAGATGAGAATGGAAAGTGTATCAAGCAGGACTGGAAACAGCTCAGTGTACTGAGAGTCTCTACAAAGGGCTATGCAGTTAAACCCAGCAATCCCAGCTTGGAGGGAAGCTTCAGTATCCTGTGCCAAGTAATGTCTTTGAATTTATGATAAGCAGTTAATTGCTAACAGGATGGTAAAAATAAAGGATGAGCATTTATTACACTGGCAAGTTTTCATGATTCACAGTCGAGATTAGATTTCCCTCTGTTAAAAAAAAAAAAAAAAAAAGATTTCCCTCTGTTGAGTAAGAAGTACCACTGAATAAGCACTTCTTCCTACCAGACGCTTCATAAAATTTATTTCACTTAATCCCTTCTACAGCCCATGTGGTAATCTGACCTTCATTTTGCAGATGAAGAAACTAAGGTGCAGAGAAGCCCAATGACTTGGCTAATAGTAGGCAGAGTTAGAAATTCAGATTGGGGTTTGACATTACTCCATATGCCCCTTCCATTCTGCCCCTCTTCCTGCAGGACTCTCATCCTACTAGACTGTATGCTCTCTTGGGGCATTTACTAGGTCCTGTTCATCTTTCTTTCTTTACACACCCCCTCTCCATTGACCTTGACACATGGAAGGTAGTCAGTACATACTTGTGGCCAAAACCCTCCTGCTGGAAGATTCCATGCATCTTAACAATTATTGGACTCTATGGAACTTGAGCAATTACATTATCTCTGTCCTTTGCTCCTTGCAGAGCCCTTGGAGTGATTCCTCAGAAGTCCTTCGTTTCCCTCAGCCCAACAGGGATTTTTAAACTATCATGCCAGTTGTGACAAGCCACCCATCTGCTCCTGGAAATCCTGCAGGCAGACTTAGATCAGTTAGTAATTATCACTGAGGCTAACAATTATTCATTTATCTAGCAATGTTTCATGAAGCTTCCCCTCCAGGTGCTGTACTGGGCATCACAGATACATGGAAAATGAGTTAATTTTGACCTGCTCATTTTCAATTCCATGCACAGTTACCTTATGAAATGGTTCTATCAGTCACAATAATATTAGTTACCACTAAGTGAGCACTTTCTGTGAACCAGGTTGTATGAAATGCTTTACGTGTATGACCATAGGTAGTTGTTGCCACAACCCACCAGACAGATGCTATTACTAAGAGAGGTTAGGTAATGTGCTCACCTCACAACCGGTGAATGCTGGGATTTCAGTCTTAAAACCTCCATGAGTGCTTAATGGTCAGTGTTTGCTGGCCAAGCAGGGATCTACTCTGCTCATTATGTTGATGATTAAATACTCAGGGATCTGTCTCAGAAGAATTTCAGTCACATGATTCAAGATCAGAAATACTGATGGGAATAGATGGATGGCATTATTGAGTATTCTCCATCAGTTGGGCATTCATTGTTCTGAGGACATTACCACAATCTGTTTTATGTAGCTTCTGTTGCTCCTATTTGATAGACAATGAAACAGTTTCCATTTCTAGGCCATGTTTCTCTCTATGAGAGTGAAGATTCCCACCATCTGATTTTTCCTTACTATCACACCTTCATCCCTATCAACACCACCACCATCATCACCACCGCCGTCATCACCACCAGCACCATTGCCATCATTGTGGCTAATATTGTTGAATGCTCACTAGGTGATAGGCATTCATCAGCTCAATGCATTGTAACATTTAATCCTCACAACAACTTAAGTTATAGGCAATGTCACCTCCACTTTTCAGATGAGGAAGCTGGGATTCAGAGAAGTTCACTTACAGGTTACATTGCTAACAAGTGGCACAGCTAGGAATCTGATATAGGTTAGAATTCTGCTCTAATACCTTCCCACACACTCCAGAACATTCTCTCCTCCTCACTTGCAACTCTAGTTCCTCCCCAGCATGGGATCCTAGCTTAGGCCATCACAGACATAGTTACCCCTAAACCAGGAGTACCTAGGAGTCCGTGTGTGAAAGAAGCACGTACCTACATGTGCAAGCTAGAATTCTTTGATGGCCCGAAGTAGGGTGTGAATCCTGGGAGGTGATTCATTCATTAAGAGCAATACAGCCCTGCACTTCTGTAATAAAAACTAGTACGGCCTCTCCTGGGTCAGTATCCTGACTCTTGGGGAGCTGCAGGGTTGACCTGTCTCTGGGCAAGTTCCAGAGTTATCCAGGGTTTTCAAATCCTAAACCCCTACAGCAGCTAGAATGGCGCTCCTCAAGTATCTAGTGTCGTGAGAGGTGTTTGAGCTGCAGCTCTGCATGGTATAGATGGAACATGAGATTGGCAGTTGCCTGGATGTGATCATGCTTGTTCTTCATTCAGCTTTCCTGAGCCAGATTTGTGTCTGATTACTGTCTGATTTTATTAGCTGAGTTGGGCCTAAGTGGTGGGAGTCTAAGCAGAGACAAAACCCAGAAAAGACCCAAGGAACTCCTCCACACCCAGGGAATATTCTTTGGGTTAAATATACTACAGTGAAAATTTCTGACCATTTGACTTTATGTAGATTGGGAGCTTTTAGTCAAAGATTTGCTACATGTACCCTTTCTTTACTCTCTTCTTCCCTTAGATTCATTTGGCTATGACAGTTCTCAATAAGCATTTTGACAAGTTCTATGACCTTATTACGTTTCATCGACTTGTGTTTCTTAAGAACCTGCAGTGGGAGGCAGTGCATGTGAGGAAATCATGGAGTTAACGGAGTTGAATCAGTGGTAGTCATTGCTAAAAATAAAAAATAAGTTCTCTTCCACCTTCTTTTCTTCCTGCCGTACGCATAGCTGTGGCCCAGCCAACTGTGTCAGTGCTTTATTAAGGCTCTAATCCACAACAGGTATCTCATCAGCCACATTGTTCAGTGGCCATGAGAAAGGACTGTGGCATCTGTCAGATTTGAGCCTGAATCCCACCTTTGTCATTTACTGAGTGACCTTGAGAAAAGTATTTGGCTCATATACATTATAGTGGGGATAAAATGAGATAATGGACTGTGTGTGAGCATCCAGTTAACAGGAGTCATTGATGTTAGCATTGCCTCATTGGCTCTCCTGGTGATACTGAAATCTGCCAATGGGTAGGCTCTGCTGCTGCAAACATTAGAAATTTTGGGTCCCCCTCTCCTGCCCCCAGAGCAGCCCGGGGGTAAATGGGTTCCTCCACCTAACTTCAGATTCTCTCCCACTGGTTGGTGTTATTCTGTTCCCCACTTTTCACTGGCTTTGAGCCACACTCTTTTGCAGCCAGTGACATCACACATAGTCCCATCCCTGCTTCCACAGAAAGGTCTCCAGAGCCACTTTTCCTGACTTTGCAAACACTATTGATTCCTGAGAATCCAATTGAAAATCAAGTCTAGGAGCTTCCTGGGAAAGCATGGGATTGAGTCATCTTTGGAAAAGTGGATAAAAGAACCTTTGTTTTCACAAAATTTAGGGCCTTTGTTTGGGACCCCTTACCAAATGGGAATTCGTCCCATTTGAAGGGCCCCAGTTGGTGTCACCTATCAAAGTGACTCAGAAGAGGGTCAAGCATGCATTTAGATGGATGAGGCATGGTCTTTTGGGTTGACCGTTCATGAGTGATCTGCGCCAGGGGCCAGTCATCTCCTCAGCTTACTATTCAAGGAAGAAATACATTTCTCTGCGTACCTGCAAGGTGGGCAATGTGCCCTACAAGAGTTAGTCTGCAAAACACTGCTTTTCATATGTCTGTTGAAAGGCATACATTTTTTTTTATTACTATTCAAAGTAATACATCCCTATGGGGATCAGATTCAGTGAGAGTCTCTGAATTTGCTATCACAATAATGTTGATAGTGGCTCCCATTTATGGGCCATCTAGTGTGCTCTGAGCAAGGTATAAAATGCTTTAATTTTGAAATACCAATTCTAAGAAAGCTCCGACAAACATTTAAGTCGGCCTCAAAGCTTAAGGGTGAAGAAGTTTATATCAAGCCACTAAACGATTATAAATAAATGTCTATGTTTTTGAATTATTTGCTTGCCCTTTTCAGTGTAAGCGTTATAGTATATAATAAAACTAATAAAGCAAACTATGAAAGAATATAAGAATTATAGTTGAAGTGAAAAATTAATGTCAAAAGCATAAGAGGTTTTGTTTCTCAAAAACCCTTATTTGCTGAATTTATTAACCTCAGCATCACATACAGTTCAGAAAACAGGTTGAAAAGAGAAAGATAACTACCATTTACCATTTACCAATCACTTAGATCATGCTCTGAACTCTGTGCCAAGCTAGAGCTACAAGACAGATGTCACTGTCTTTACTTTGCACTGGTCTACAAGTTCTTAGGAGGTGGAAAATGCTTGCCTCTGATCTCTCAGCACCTAACACACTGCCTGACATGCAGTTAGTGTTCAGTGAATACTTTTGAGTGAAACTACTCTGTATAGAAGAAGAAACAAAGGGTCAGGGAGATTAAATTCCATGCCTAGGGTGATGCAGTTTATAAACAGCTGGACCCATTTTCAAACCTTAAAGCCTCTGCGCGTTCTAGTACATAAATAAGCCTTTCCTCAGATGCCAACTTGTTGTTAAGTCTTTGAAAGTCTCTTGAATAACCGTTTTATGAAGTAAGGAAGCCCTTATCTTGTCACTGAATCACCATAGGGTCTTAGGGTTAGAAAGGTCTACCAGGGTTTCCTGGAAGGAGGAAATGGAAAATCCTGATTGTAAAGATACTACACAGCATCCGTGAATTTGTCCGAAGACTGATTTTTTTTAAATCTTAATTTTTCAGATGCCTGCAGATGCTCTTAATTTAACACTTTAACAGTCATTAAGTTCATAATCACTTTTTCTCAACCAGCCAACACTAAAAGTACTTTCGTAAAATAATTTTAATCAAATAAATCAATTTCATAAAATATCACACAAACATCCACGAAGAAGGTTTGGTGTTTTACTCAAACAGGCTGAGAATCCAGCGGGACTAGACCAGGCAAAGCCTCTTTTAGAGGGTGTTCAATTGGCTGAATATTTTAAAAGTGTGAGGGGGGATCAGGAGTACAGTCTTCTGAGGCGCCCTGCAATTAATGCCCTTCCAGCTACTTACTGTGTGTGACTTTGTTAGAACATCTAAGTTTACTCCTCATCTGTGAAATAAGGTAATAACAGTGCCTGTCTTACAGTGTTGAGAGAATTCAAGGAGTGGATGCATCTAAAGCTTTGTGGAGCCTGGACCACAGTGGGCACTTCATAAACTTAGTGGCTACTCTCACCATCTCAGGGGTGAGATGTGCTGAGTTGGGTCACAGCATCAGATCCTGGAGCCAGACTGCCTGGATTCGAATTCCAAGTGGCACTGAATCCCTATAAGGCTTTCCCTATCTACATAGAATAGGACCTTAACAGTGCCTGATTTGTAGGTGGGTGTAAAGATTTAAATTAGCTCATTGATTATAAGCAACTAGGACAGGATGTGGGGCAGGATTAGTGCTCAAAAAATGTCAGCTGTTATTACTAGTCCTATTATCTTCTTCCCTGATGTGTTACTACCTCTATTTGAAACTGGGACCTATTGGAGTTTTTTTTTGGTATTGCTCTCCTTCCTTCTCAAGGTCTCTATGAACCAGGTTCAGGTATCTGTCCTCACAGTTGTTTCACTTGCACCCGTCAGAGGTTAACAGCATCTCTGGCACCTCCGGGGCATTCCACCAAAGCCCAGAGCTTGAGGTCTGTCCCTGCCTTGGGCTTTTTGGAATCCACAGACATTTCCCGAGGACTGTTGTTTTCAGTCCAATCCAGAGCCCTGAAGACAACATTGGGCAGCAAGAGGTTTATTTAGCAGGTGCTCTGGGCGTCTGTCAGAAGGCACAGGGCAGCCCGTGGAGCTCTCCCCTCCTTGTCGTGGGTTTAACAACAGGTTTCTGACCGGCCTTTACGGTGTTCTAAGGACTCCTCATCTCTGTCACCAGTGTCACTGCAAGAGAGTATTTTCCTTTCTCCAAGAGATTGGAAGCAATACTGAATTATCAAAGGACAGACTTGGGAGCCCCTGAGTCCTGGGCTCAAACCCATGAACAAGCCATAGGACCTTGGATCCTCCATTTTCTCCAGTGTAAAATGGGTATAATTTACTCATGAAACATTTTTCTGATTCCAAGCAGCCCCTGAGCCAGGTGCTAGAGAAGCAGGGATGAGTTAGCAGCTCCTCACTCTGGAGCTTGGAGTGACCCAGGAGAAATGAGCAGGACGCTGCGGTAGAAGATGAAGGGGAAGCTGCCTTTGTGTGGCCAGGGAAGGCTTTTCTGAGCAGACAGCAGTAAAGCAAGGGAGGAGGAGTGCCAGGAGAGGGAGGAGGGGAGTCCCCACTCCTGAGGCCAGAAAGCATGTTCAGGGAGCCCAGGAGAAACCAGTGTGGGTGGAAATGGTATCACTTTCCTTACCCTGTTTTAAAGAGTCTTTTGGAGGCTTAAATAGCACAGTCTTTGAAAGCTATTGCTATCTATATATTCTGGGTTCTAAAAAAAAAAAAGGAAAAAAAAGCATTCAAGGAGGAACTTAAAAACTACTTTATGGTTGAAATAGCAGAAGGTCCAATTAAGCAAGAACCATTAAAGGCATAACAACATCCTGAACCACTATTATTGTAAATCTCTTTTTAAAATGCTCTCTCCCCCACTTGGCTGTTCATTCTGTTTTATGTCTCCTCTGCCAGCTTCAGGTGATGCCATTTTTCTTCACCTGATCACCCAGTCTCACCCTGCTGCCCTTGTGACAGGGCACCCTCAGCCCGACCCTTTTCTTTACAGACCAGGACTGACTTTAGAGTGCAGCCTCAGGTCCCCCCGGCACTGGTGTGGAATCCTAACTGTCACGGTCACCCGCAGAAGAAACACGGCCATTCCACTCTAGATGATGTTATATGGACATAGAAAATAAGCACCACCAGTTCCAGAACTCAGGGGGTCACCATGGATTCTCTGTGGGCTTCTCCCTCATTGCAAATGCAGAACCAAAGACATTAGTATTTATTGGAGGACTTCGACTTCCCAAGTTCAAGTTCCCTGAAAAGTATGTTTAGAAGTATGTCTGGTTGTGTCTTACGGGTTATTTATGCTTCTATCAGAAATTTTTACTGTATTTAAATCCCAGGATGATATATTAGCACCAGCAGTATAGAGTTTATTTCAGATGCAAATACTAAATAGTTTTTATTCAGGTGCCAGCATCGGAATAAACTTGAAAGAGGCTGCAGTTGGCTAAATGAATCCAGTGATTCTCAGCCCTGACCACAGAGTAGAACCGTTAGGTTCCATCCCCAAAGGCTCTCATTTAATTGATCTAGAGTTGAAGCCCAAGGGTTGCTTCCCTGGTGAAGAACCACTGAGCCCATCCCTCGTTTGCCAGTGTTACAGTTCAGAAGACCAGGGGGCAGGTTCTTACAAAGAGGTCTGTAGACATCTGCAGCAGATTGCAAGGCCTTCTGCAAAGTGCGTGAGCTGGCTTGTGGACCTCATTGATAACTCAGCCAGTTTGAAGTCTGACTCTCACCACATCCCTCTTTATCCACAGAGGGTCCTGTTCATGAATGAAATAGTAAGATCAGCAGGGGGCAAGTCTCCACAGCCTGAGTCCCAAGCATTTCTGGGAATAGCTCTGACCCCCTCACTCCTACTCTGTCTGCATGCTCTGTGTCTTCACATCTGCCCAGGTTCTCTCTGCTCCCCCACCCCACCCCACCCCACCCGTGGCCCACGGCCACCAGTTCACCCTCTGCCACCCTCCTATCAGACAAGATTTGCTGTTCTATTTGAACCTGAGTGATGTTAATGGGTAACTCTCCCAGAAGTGGTTCCACTTTAACAAGGAACACTTTTATTCTACAGAGAAGTGGATGACAGTAGAATTTTACATACCAGGTATATGGACACCATTAGAAAAGAGATCTGGGAAATCATTAGTAAGCTTAAAAATAGTAACAGTTACTGAGCACACACTACCATGCTAGGTGCTTTATGTAGGTTTTCCCACTTAATTTTTATGACACCCTTGTGAGGTAGTTGCTGTTACTTCCATCTAAAGGGACAAGTCTGGAAGTCCCCTAACCACCAGGTGCTGGATCCAGATTTGACCCCAGGAAGTTGAATTCCAGAACCTGGACACCTGCCACTTGGAGGTGGGGCACCAGATGCTTGTGCATCGCCTTGGTTTATTATCACAGCAAAGCAGCATCGTTTTCCTTCTTTGTGATGAAGAGATTTGAACCCAGGAGGGTGAAGCTACTGGTTCATGGCTGTTAGCAAATGGTTAGGCCTAGACCCAAAGCCAGGTCTGATTGTCTCCAAAATTATGGATTTTTCCTCTATTCTACTGTATACCTTGTAGTATGAATAAATTGCCTTTGTAAATTAACAAAATATTGGCATTGCTCCAGACAAAAGGGCAGGAGCCTCGGTTCCCCGAACCCTGAAGTGTGGCTCCCAGGTACTTTTTTTTTTTTTTTTTAGAGAGAGAGAGAGAGCACATGCACAGGAGCCAGGGGTAGAGGAGGGCAGAGGGAGAAAGAGAATCCCAAGCAGGCTCTATACCCAGTGTGGAGCACAAGATGGGGCTCAATCTCACAATCTGAGTTCACAACCTGAGCCGAAATCAAAAGTCAGACGCTTAGCTGACTGAGCCACCCAGGCGCCCCAGAAAGCCAGGTATTTGGGGTAGTTTCTCACTGTGACTTCGAAGACCAGCAAGCATCAGTTTCTTGATTCCTTCGAGCAAATCTTCCAGAGGCACAAGGGCCTCACGGTGCAGATGCTGCTGCCTAGGATTTGAGGAACTGCCAAGTAAATCTGCCTCATGTTGCAAGGAGCCTGCCTGGAGCTTCCTCAGGGAACTGATTTCTTAGATGAAGAAGAGGGGGTGAAATTGAATTCAAATGTAAAAGAGGTCACAGATCAAAAGCACCAGCCTTGCAGGTTGTGAGGGCTGAGCCTACACAGTCCTTCGGGGTCATTCTGTGTGCATCTGACATGACTGGAATTCCAGCAGAAGAGTGCAGTAAAACCTTACTGGTTTAGAGCCCACAGATCCAGAAAGTGTGCCTCTTTGGTTGCAGTATATGTGACTGGTTCTTAAAAGGTAAAAAGACTAAAGAAAATTCTGATTTTACAGATTTGAAGGTATAAAAGAAATGACCTGTGCTCTGAAATTAGTGGGTTTACATGTTATTCCCTACCCCATCCTCCCCAGGATAAGAAATAAGGGAGTCCTTAAAATTATGTTTTACCTTCACCTAACATTCTGCTAGCTGTGACCTTAGGGCAAAGTTACTTCACCTTTTTGTGCCTTGGTTTTACCATCTATTCAAGTGGGGGTGATAGTAAGTGGTACTCACTTTAGGTTGGTTTTGCAGATTAAACACATAAATATATGTGAAACACCTAGAACAGTGTCTTGTTACAGGGTCTTTGTAATTGTCAAGACACTTATGCTTCCCTCACTTTAATTACCAGGTATGTGAATGTAAGGGCAATAGAAATCTGTTCTAAATGTTTGCCTCAGCTACTCACTGCCCATTTTTTTATAAAATATAATGAGAATACTTTTTAAAAAACATAGCCTATAGTTCGGATGTTTTATCATCAAATTGCTCCATTTTGTAGAATTATTTTAAAAGGTTTTTGGTTGGACAGCCCTGGTGGCTTAGCAGTTTAGCACCGCCTTCAGTCCAGGGCCTAATCCTGGAGACCCGGGATCGAGTCCCACATCAGGCTCCCTGCATGGAGCCTGCGTCTCCCTCTGCCAGTGTCTCTGCCTCTCTCTCTCTCATTCTGTGTGTCTCTCGTGAATAAATAAAATCTTTTTTTTTTTTTTTAATGTTTTCGGTTTACAAGCTCTAGTTGGTTAATAAGGCATGGATTACAGTGGTTACTATGGTTACATAGGAAATAAGAGTTTAAAAGTTCTTGTGCTGGCCCATGGGGCACCTGGGTGGCTCAGTCAGTTGAGTATCCAACTTGATTTTGGCTCAGGCCATGATCTCAGAGTTGTGAGATGGAGTCCCGTGTCAGGCTCCACACTTAGTAGGGAATCTGCTTGAGGTTCTCTCTCCCTCTCCCCCTCTGCCCGTTCTCTCTCTCTTTCTCTCTGTCTCTCTGTCTCTCTCCCTCTCTCTCACTCGCTAAAATAAATTATTTTAAAAATAATAAAAATTTTTAAAAATTAAAAAAATAATAATAAAATAATAAAAATAAAAGTTCTGGGTGCTGGCCCAAACTCTTTATCTGGCAAGTAGAGACACTCAGATTAACAATTGTAGAAATTAGTAAATGAAATAACGTGCAGCATGTTTGTCAGTTGCAGTAACGACAACATCAGCCCCACTTCTTACCAGAAGCCCAGACGAACTCTTTTTTCTATTTACATTATAGCAGATACTCTCAAAAGTAAAGTGACGAGTTCCTTATCACAGTAAGAAATTTTCAAGAATGTCTGCATATTCGAATATGTCTTTCTCACACATATATCTGCCAACTGGAAATGAGTACCATGGTGTAAATGGTTGGGAGGCTTAAGGGAATCCATAGTTATGCACACTCTAGAAAGAGTTATTTCAGTTAGATGGTACCTTCTCCTCCCCTAAGCTATCTGAAAGACTGCTAAAGGGGAGGAGAACTTTCATTGTAGCCACAAGATAGTAATTTTGGAACATGGAACATGTCCAGAACTGGTGGGATTTTTCAACAGAAGTATTAAGTGTTTGGAGGGAGATAAGGGGACCGGCCATTCCAGCATAGGAAGAACAAGAAAAGGAAAAACAGGGAAAATGTTTTCACATACTATGCAAATGTCCCAAGGGCTTGCCTTGATGAGGGAACAGTGTAATAAATGGGAAGAGCTCTGGGAAGAAATTTGTTCAGATCTCAGCTTTGCTTTTTACCTTCTGTAAAACATTGGTCAGTGTACTTTTGCCTTCCTGACCCTCAGTTTCCTCATCTGTGAAATGAGTACATAACAGTAACCCCACTATTGAGACAATTGCAAGAATTCCATAATAAAATTTACTAAAGTATCTAGCAGTTTAGGTGCCCAGTAAATGAATACTCTTATCTTGCCCCCAAATAAACCAAAATATTTTCCGAAACACAGTAGTGTTAATATACTAAAACTTCAGAGATAAGATCTCACTTTAGGTGTTCAGTATGTACCTAACACGTTGCTGGAGGATTATTGTGTTTATTGACTGCATGCCAAATATACGTGTGCCTCTAGGGCAGAGTAGGTGTCTAGATAAGTACTTACTGAACAAAAAGTTTGAAACGACCATAATGATCAGAACAGCCCTGTTACCAAATATTAGCGTAGAAAGTGAACAGAGCTTTATTATTTTTACCTCTTCCCACACAACGGCCTCAGGCTGCTGAGGTCAGGCTCATTCCCCCAAGTAATTAATGATGTTCACTTGTTGTTTGTGAAGCCGAGCAATTCAATACGGTGATGGAGGGAAATCATTTCATTTCTGGATACTAATTCCAGTAGCAGCTGCTTCCTGCTAACAGAGAAATACGCCTGTGCTAACAACTTCACACTTCCAGCAAAAACATTTCACCGTGGTACACACTCAGCTGTTTGAGGACAAATGTGGGGTGTTTGTTTTCTTCCAGGAGACGCAGAAACGTTAATCAGAGTTGACTCATTCCGTTTCTACAGGCATTTCTACTTACATGTCTGATGATTTTCCTAGCTGAACAGCATTTTCTATTTTGAGTGGCAGAGCATTATGTCAGAGGATAATATCTTCATCACTTCTGCTCATGGAATGCGTCCAGAGCTTCCCTAGTTGGAGCATTTTCAAAAGTGAAAAACTCGAGGGTGGTCTTGCCGTGTGTGTGTATAAAATGAACACATCTGTGTATATTGGTAATTGAAAAAAAGTTTGCAAAACAATATATACAACTTGAACCAACCCCAAATTTTTTTTTGTAAGATTTTATTTTGAGAGAGCACTAGAGAGAAAGCGAGCAAGCACAAGTGGGGGACAGAGGAAGAGGGAGAAGCAGACTCCCTGCTGAGCAGAGAGCCCGATGTAGGGCTGGATCCCAGGACCCTGAGATTATGACCTGAGCAGAAGGTAGACACTCAACCAACTGAGCCACCCAGACACCCCTGGACCCATGATTTTTTAAAACCGACATCCTTGCTCACTCGCTCTCCTTCTCCCTCCTCTCTTTCCTCTCCCTCTCTCCCCCCCTTCCCTCCCTCTCCCTCTCCCTCCCTCCCTCACATACATACATTTGTAAACTCAACTGGATTAACTGTTTTGTCTGGGTATAAAGTGAGATTAACAGGTAGCGTTTAGTTTCTTCTTTGCACCATCTGTGTCCCCTAGTGTTTCTTCAGTTAGTATCATTCTTATAATGAAAAGTGAAATGTGTAAGAGGACAAGCCTCAGAGTTTCAGGGAACAGAGCTGTAAAATCTTTGATTTTGTATTTGAAATAGAAGCACCCATAGCTTTTGAAAGCTGCTGCTCAGCAGCAGACCTGCCTTCCCTCCACTCACTGTCCAGATGCCTGGACTGAGTGATACACATACTATAGAGAGGTAGCTTTGGAATAATTGTTTAGAAACCTCATCTTTTTAGCAGTATCTTGAGTCCCCAGCCCCCATTACCATGACTGCAGCTTTGATTCAGGCCCCCATCATTGCTCATCCATCTCACGGCCTCGACCTCCTCCCCCGCCGCCCTCCTGAATGCATGGGACCTACTCACTGCTCTGGTGGACCCCTTTCAAGAGATTGCCAGAGCCACTGGGGCAGGAATTTGAGCTCCGGAGCACCCCAGGCACTTCTCCCAACCCCGCTAACCTCCCTATAGGCATCACTGCTGCCCTGGTCTTTCCCTCTGCCCCCCCCAGGTGCCTGCACCTGTTCCTCCTCACTGTTCCCCCTCCCTTCCCCCCTCCTTGTTCAGACTCCCCCTCTGGGTCCTGCAGGGCTGAGGCTGCCTCCGTGCAGCACTCCCCAGTCAGGATCTACATTCTAGGTCTGTGCCTCTGTGTGTTTCCTGTAGCTGCTTGATGGCAGAGTGCTTTCCCTTTGTGCTTGGAACGTTATAGAGGCTCATTAACTATTTAGCCAAATAAGTAAACAGGTATAGCAAAGAGGCTTCTAAAATTTCTCATCAGTTACAGGAGTAACTGGGGGAAAAATCAGAGGACCTGAGAAGACAGAAAGTAGAAGTTCATCTGGGGCACCCTCGCTCTCTTTGTTTGTAACCTAGATGTGGAAGGGCCCCCAGCACCCCCTGGGGTGTGAGCCACAGAAGGGAGGCCAGTGCCCGTCACGCCCAGCAGAGGGAGCTGCAGGCACAGTGGCAGGAGCTGGTCTGCAGGAGCCTGGAAGCAGAACTTGGAGTCGTGGTACAGACTGGGGTTTTTATTCTGCAGGAAGGACGTAATAAATACATGCTTTCTTTGCTTTGTTTTTTCTTTCCTCTACTAAAACAATATGAAAGCATTTCCTAAACTGTACACAGTGATGTAGCCCAGGGCGATTCACTTAGTCTTACTTTGATTTTAGTCTGCCAAAATGCCAAGAAGATTATACCTTCCTTAATCAACATGCCTATAAATTAGTACTACATGTTGAGAAAGTGCTTTGAAATTTTGGGGAGTCATACAAATCAGAGTTTCTATTATTACTCTTGTTTATTTCTGAGCCTTCTGGGGCCTTGGTCTGCAGACTTTGGTTGAGCATACCATGCTCTACTTTCTGATACTCGTGGGCTCAGATTTGGCAATGTTGGCTGCTTCAGCGGTCAAAAATTGTGTTCTTTGCTCCTCAAATTGACATTTGGGGTGACAGGTCATTTGTCAGATATCTCACGAGCATTTGGGGGAAGAACACTATATTGTAGGCGAGATGTACCTGTGTCAAATGAAGTGCATGTTGATATGATAATGGTGGGCCGGTAGGCTTGACAAAATTCCAAGGGAAATAAATATTCTACATCCTCATGATTGGAGTTGTGGGCCAACCGTGAAATGACTCAAACTGTTTAGAACCCTCATCATCACAAGCTTCCCGGTAATATATACTCTGAGGTCATCCATGCTTAGGGATGAGAGGTGAATAGTACTGTTTAACTTTTCTGAATACTAATATTAAGTATTTTTCTCCCCTCTGAAAGTTTTATATATGTTGGTGAAGTTGTTTATTTTTATTTTTTTTTTTATTTTTTTTTTTTTTTTTGGTGAAGTTGTTTAGAAGTACTGGAGTAACATAGATTTGGGGAGGAAAAAAAATCATTCACATTCAAATGTGAATGGTATCTAAACAATTCTTTAAGTCTTTCTAAGAGATTTCTCAACTTAGGATAAGAAACCTAAACTTCTTATTATGCATAATCATCTTAAGCTTGGGAAGTTCTTCCTTATGTCTGGCTCAGATCTTGCACGATGTGAGTGCATTTCTTCTTCATCTGGGCAGATGGAAAACAGCTGTCCTGCCTGCCCCTGTAACCGCCTTTCATGTTCTCGAGGATGGTCATTAAATCTTTCCCTGGTCTTCTTTCCCCAGAACTAAATAGTGCCTTCAACCAATCTTCAAAGTGCCCATTTTCCACTGCTTTAATCATCTCCTCATCTCTCCTAAGCTTTTCTCCATCCCTCTTTAAATGCGGATGCCAAATTGGAACACAGTATTCTGTGGAAAGTCTCCCAGTGAACAGGACCACTACCTGTTCAGGCTGTCCCACATGATTGTCATCTTAGCAGCATCCAGAAGGATGAGATGCAGGACCATTCCTTTTGCAGTAGGGGGCTAGGGGAGGGGGACCTCGAGGTGGCTGCAGCTGTGGGTTTTGGAGTTGGGCCTGTGGCAAACCAAATCCCAGATCCATTCTGAGAAAGCTTTGCAGGCCTGCAAACCCCTGCCTCCTGCTTCTGGGTTTGGCAGCCAGTTCTGTAGCACAGGACTCCCTGCCCCAGTGCTCATTCCTCTGAGGCAGAACTGTCCCATGAGGGATTTCCTGGCTGGTGTCCATGCCTGAGTCAAACCATACGTGCAGTAAACATGAAGTCCCTTGGGGTCTCTCACTTCCAACCCCCAGACAGCTTGCTTTGGAATAGATTCAAGACAAGAGGGATTGTTTTCTGTGTCTAATCTCATTGAAGTCACAGAGGGAGGAGGATCTCAAAAACTGTTGGGCGAGTGCAGGAAGGTAAACAATGTAATTGCCCGGTGTCCATCATCGAGAATGGGAGCCGCGGCAATGGGAGTCATTGACGTTGTCTTGATCATGCACCATTTCTGCTACTCGGGACTTCGGGTCACTGGCATACGACCTTTCCTACACTCTCCCTCTTTGTTTTCCCCCCAAATTTAAGTTCCTGGGGATGTAAATGGTCCTGACATGGGGATTTTCAGGATCACAGCTATCAGTCTGAGGCAGGAATACAGGAGTAGGGAGTTCTGTGGCTTCCTTCAGCAGGCTTGTATTCAAGTGAAGGCCATCCTGGGCACATAGACATTTCACTCTTGGTCAGCTCCTCTAGGAAGCAGGCATGCTGGCATCGGCCACTGGCCAACATGTGACCTTACAAATATAGCAGGAGACATGAAAGAGTTTTGACAGAGTGAGTCTGCAGCAAGACTCCCACGTAGGCAAAGCCTAAATTAGCATAACTATCTAAATCCTGCAGGGTCTGAATGAGTTATATGTGTGACCAAGAGATTTGCTGATAGATGATATGAAGTCCTTATTATATTTTCCCTCTCTCCAGATTTTGGGGCTCATTAAGCAGTGTCTCACAGGTCAATTATCTTTGCACGTTTGAGAAAAGTACTAAATTTTCCATTGCAACCAAAATCTGCGGATCCGTGAGATGTCGGGTTTGGGCTGATTAATAACTGGACTCATTTTGAATCCGCTGCATTTCACAGTATGGTTGAGAGTGCCAAAGATTCGTGCTTGGGTGTGTATAAGTTCAGAAAGGTGCGTTTCCATTGAGCATGCCCACTCTTCATTGCAAGTGAGGTGGATTGTCTTAGTTCCATTCTGATTAATCACCAGGATATTTATATACAGTTAAACAACAATTGTAAGATTTTTTTCCTTAGACGAGATTCAGAATTCTAATGGAGTAAATGAGACTCCATCACATGTGCTGCATGAGACTGTGCACCTGCCCTACAGGGCTCTGATGCTGAGGGTGAGAGGGCAATGCAACGTATAACTCCCTCACTTTCTCTTCTAGTCTAACAGGCAACCGGCCAAGTTGAACCTTCTCACCTGCCAAGTAAAACCAAATGCCGAGGACAAGAAGTCTTTTGACCTGATATCACGTGAGTCCTTTTTCTCTCCAGGTCATTCGCTGTGGCTTCTGACCCTGGGCATCTCCACGTCTGGGCGTGGAAGCAGCAGCAGCTTTCCCAAGGCCTGGCCCCTGGTATTTCTGCATGGGCAGCTCTCTTCATTTTCCCTGAGCCCACCCACCGCGGGGAAGGCAGAACAGTGTCAGATCTGACCTTCAGTAGAATCAAATTGAGATTTATACATTAAACTAGACCAGTTCTTGACCATGAGCCTACAGCTTTGTGCCCTTGGAGAGATGTTTCTAAGGAATTTCAATGTCACTCCTAGATCTGCTGAATCACAGTCTTTGATGTGAAGGCCGGACATAAATATTTTTTAAGAAGTCCCAGGTGATTCTGATGTGTATCTGTGGTTAAGAATCTCTGGCATAGACTTGAGAATGCAGGTGTGCCACTATAACCCTATAAGAGTTATAACCATGCCCAGAGTTTTGTCCCTGCAAAATAGGGCTCTTAAAAAATCATCTTGCTTCCAGGTAGAACTGCCTTCCCACTTCCCGAACGGAAGACACTGCATCCCATCACTCTTTCTCTTTTTTTTTTTTTTTAAAAGATTTTATTTATTCATGAGAAACACAGAAAGAGAGGCAGAGACAGAGACAGAGGAAGAAGCAGGCTCCTTGCAGGGAGCCCGATGCGGGACTCGATCCCTGGACCCGGGATCACGCCCTGAGCCGAAGGCAGATGCTGAGCCACCCAGGCATCCCCCCATCACTCTCTTAATCCATGGGTCATTGTGTGCTTTTCTCTTGTGATGAGGGCACATAATGATCCTCCCATCCTCCGACCTATGGCCTGTATCCTCGTGGTCTTCAGAGAGTGAGGAAAGATTGTTTTCCTCTAGACTGACTCCCTGTGCTTACACTGATCCTGGGCATGCACTTATGGAGTACCTTCAGGTACCCGAGAAGGGACGCCTTTTTATAAAGGAGGAGGATGATAGTGCCAATAAGGTGACTCACCTATATTATGAATCTCTGCACATTAACTTTCAGTATTCTTTCTTCTCTCTAAAGCCCCATAGGGCTGTCCAAGAGTGCAAGTGCATGATCTGTGTGCAGAACACCGAAACACTTTCCTGCCCCTTGAAATCCTTCTGATGTAATTGGGTGAATGGAAGCCCCAAAACAGTTTCAACCCAAGGGACTGAATCTTTCATGAGACCTTTTAAATTTTTTTTTTTTTTTTTTTTTTTTTTTTTATGATAGGCACACAAGTGAGAGAGAGAGAGGCAGAGACACAGGCAGAGGGAGAAGCAGGCTCCATGCACCGGGAGCCCGATGTGGGATTCGATCCCGGGTCTCCAGGATCGCGCCCTGGGCCGAAGGCAAGCGCCAAACCGCTGCGCCACCCAGGGATCCCTCATGAGACCTTTTAGATGGAGTCCAAACTGGATTATGCAGCATCTGTTAAAGTTCAGAGTCCCCATGATTCTTTATGACCAAGAAATTTATCAGGTTATTGATGAGAAAGAAATATGAAAATTCGGAGTTATAATATGACTTTGAAAAGCTAAAACTCCTAGAAGTGAGAACCTGTAGGTTATTAATAACACCCATCAATCACTGAGCATCTGATATGTTCTAGGTGCTCTATATACATTATGGCCATGCCTCACAAAAGCCCTATCAGATTCCTATTTTATGGAAGAGGAAACTGAGGCTCAGAGATATTCAGTGACTTACCCAAGGTCACACAGCAGTAAAGAGGTTGAATCTGGTTCAGCCAAGCCTCTTGGGCTCACTGTGCATGGCGTGTTTTTGGACAAGCATATTCTTTGCTTCTCTCGAGGAGATGAGGGGTGTGAGTACCTGACCTGGAATAGACATGTTGTGAGTGAATAAGGAAGAGTTAGTTCAACCTGAATATGAAGATTCTAGCAAATCTTGAATTTTAAGGAAGAGCCTCCCTTGTGTACAGCTGCCCAAACTATCCAAATTAGCCTGTTCCCTCCTGACCTGGGCAGCAGCTTAAAAGAGAACCTTGAGCAGAGTCAAAGCCCTTCCTCCCTGAAGCCTGATTCAGCCAGAGAGTAACATGGGGCAGCGTATGCCTATTTGGTGGAGCTGCCCCGTGAGTTAATGAATCATTTCAGAAAAGTAATCTTTTTTTTTTTTTTTTTAGAGGAAACAGTAAAAGACACATTGAAAATGAAAAGTCAGGGCACCTGGGTGACTCAGTGTTTGCATGTCTGCCTTTGGCTCAGGTCATGACCCCAGGGTCCTGGGATCGAGTGCTGCATCGGGCTTCCCGCAAGGAGCCTGCTTCTCCCTCTGCCCGTGTCTCTGCCTCTCTTTCTGTGTCTCTCATGAATAAATAAAATCTTCAAAAATAAAAAAGAAGAAAATGAACAGTCACATACTGAACTGGTAACATACAGTCTCTAGTTGGTCACTGACATCCGCTATGATCATGAAAGATCTATCCCTCTTTCTCTTTCTCAAAAGAAGTGCCAGATGTTTGGTATTTGCCATTATTTTATTGTACTCCTGTTGCACTTCAGAAAAATAATATTGACAAAGTGGATTGTAGAACTGCTAAATCAGAATGGTGTAAAAATAATATTAAAACCTTACTTTTGCTGTGATTTGTTTTGTTTTTTTTCCCAGAAACTTTCAAAATTTACATTATACCTGAAGATATTCCACTTTCTAAAGTTTCACTTATTTTCTTTTTTGTATTTTAGATAATAGGACATATCACTTTCAGGCAGAAGATGAGCAGGATTATGTAGCGTAAGTAGTTTTTGACATAATGGCACAATATCTTCAACTGAAAAGATGCCTCTATCCTGTGCACCGTACCTTAAAAATGTTATGTTAAAAATGTTTTGTTTCTGAGAACCTCTCCTGAGGGTTCCACATGCTTCTGTCTCACCTCTGGACCTTCACAGCCTCTCCTGTGTCTGTCCAGGTGCTCAGTAAATTCCAGTACTTCCTGCAAGATTCAGCTCAAGCCTCACCATCCCAGGGCTCTGTACCTTCCTCCTACCCCTGGGCCTCCTCACGTTCCTCAGTGATCCCCTGGTTCAGTCTGGAGCCCTATAAAGACAGAGAACTCTTGAGGGCAAGAACTGTGCCATACTCACTTTAATCACACTGCCTGTACTCAGGAGGGGCTTACCTGGTACTGAGCCTGTCTGCCTGGATACTTGGCTCTTAACTGCAAGGGGGGAGGAGAGCCTGGCCCCAAGGGAGCAGGATGGGCAGGTGACTCCTGTGGGTGAGCCTGGCTCAAGAGCCGGGGGTAGAGAGGAGAACTGGCTTTGCTGTCACACTCTCCTGGGTAGACTCCCACCTCACCTGACCAGGTATGCAACCTCAGGCAGCTCCCACTGTCTTTCTTCATATTGTCCCTAGTCCTGGGCCATCCTCATTCCCTCTTCTTCCTGTAGCCTGCCAGGCAGTGTGGAACCATTACATCCTCAGCTGCTTGGGAGAAAGGGAGGATGTTTGTGTTGGAGCTGGCAGATAGGCCTTTGTGTGGCATTCCCATTTTCAAAGCCCTGTCCCATTGGTGACACACAATAAATGTTATTTTCCTGAATTTTTCTGGAGAGCCACAGAATTCTGTTCACTTCCTTCCTCTCTCCCTCTTCCCTCTTTCTTCTTCCTCTGGAGAATCCCACTCTTTCCCCATTTCAGGAGAAATGGTAAAGGGTCAGAAAGAGAATAAGGAATGGGTCAGAAAGATGCACAGTTGAGAGACACATAGCAAAAAAAAAAAAAAGGCTGAGGAGGCAGCTCTGAGAGGGAAGGTAGGAGAGGTGAAGGAGAAGAAGGAGAAAAGTCTCGGACCCATTCATTCATCTGAAGATTTCATGAACCCTGATTCCAGACCCAAAACTGCAAATTGTGAGACTACGGGGCTAAGTGAGAGCCCCTGCTCTGAAGAAAGTCGGTCTGTGCTGGAAGAGAAGGCAGGGGACAGGGTGCTGTGGGAACACAGGGACACGCACCCTCTCGGGTGGTTCTTGGGAGTGTTACTCAGAGATGACTCCCAAGAGGAGAAGAAGCAGCCCAAGCTGGCTGCTGAGGGCGCGGGAAGGTTATAAATACTCTGCAGGCTAGGTGCAGGTTTTGCTGGCCTGGAAGCAACAGAGAGGAATAGAAAGGAAGCAGTTGATGTCTATTGCTGATCTGAGGTTGGCCAACTGGCAAGTGGCTAGGAAAGAAATAAGAGCAGGAGGGCTGGCCTTCCACCCGTGGACTCAGGTAGTATTTACTGAGATCATACTGTGCTTAATGCAGACCTTGTCAATCCTCACAACGACCCTAGAAAGCAGAGGCTATTATCTCCAGTTTGAAAATGAGGGCTCTGAGAGGCAGTGTACCCGTGGTCACAGTCCCAGGAGCCTGGGGGGCTTATGGTCAAGTTAGGGAAGAAGGTCCTTCGGCCCAGTGGGTGTCTCGTCGCCCTCAGTATTGGTGCTCACTGTGAGCCAGCAGCGCCTCACTCACCATATCTTTACTCATTTCAGTCACGAGCTTGGCTTGTTTATGCCCATTTTGCAGATTAAAAAAACTAAGCCAGGTTAAGGGACTTGTTTCACTGCTTCTTCCTCTCTTTTTTTCCACCTTCCCTGAATCCCTATGCGGGAGAACAGGTAAGAGATTGGTGTGAGAGAGGGAACGCATCCGCTTCTTTGTTCGAATTTCAAACCCAAGCTGTAGTATTGTCTTTACTCGGTGACTTAACAAGAATTCAGTCCCAGTTTGATGAAAGAGGCACAGGCTTCTCACCCGTGGGACTTAACACCCGTTAGTAAAAGGCTGGCTTGGCCCATCCAGCAGCTGCTGCACATTTGCACTTGGCCTTCTCTGGGGCTGGTGGTGGTGACAGGAGGTTTCGTTTTGAGTGATGTCGGAGGGAATGGCATTCTGCAGAGGAAGTGCACACACACCCCCAGAGGACGCTTCAGTTCCTCATTTACTTCCATGCTACATAAAGACAGCTTCAGGGTGTCACTGAGTTTCTTTCTCATGTGAAGGTGTCCAGTAAAATTAAACATAGAACTGCGTTCTCACTGAGGGAGCAGGAAGATGCCAGAAATAGAGCAGCTGCATCTTTTTTTCTTTTTCTTTTTTTTTTTTTCTTTTTTTAAAGATTTTATTTAGGAGTGCCTGGGTGGCTCATTTGGTTAGGCATCTGCCTTCAGCTCAGATCATGATCCCAGGGTCCTGGGATCGAGCCCTGCATCGGGCTTCCTGCTCCATGGGGAGCCTACTTCTCCCTCTTCCTCTGCCTGCTGTTCCCCCTGCTTGTGTGCTCTCTCTCTCTTTCTCTCTCTCTCTGTCAAATTAATAAATAAAATGTTTTTAAAAAATAGAAAATAAGGATTTTGAAAATGAGAGAGAGAGCACCAGCACAGAGGGAGAGGGAGATGCAGAGAGCCCAGTGTGGGGCTCCATCCCAGGATCTGGGATCCTAACCTGAGCCAAAAGCAGATGCTTCACCAACTGAGCCACCCAGGAGCCCCTGCATGTTTGTTTCAAGTCAGGCTGAAGACTTCTGGTCCAGACTGCGCCCCTAGTGGCCTTTTGAACTTGAGCGGATCATCCCACCTCAGCCTTGTCAGTAAGAAGGGGATTACAGACCTGGCTCCTCACAGGGCTTTGAGACTGGAGATACAATGCGTAAAACTCCTAGTACAGTGCCAACATTATTAATCCTGTAAACTCAAAGCAACCTTACAATCTTAAAATACAACGATGCATTATTTTCTTATACTTTTTGGCATGCTTGTTACTTTAATTTTAAAAGTTTATTTTTTAATTGTCAGAGATGGCTTTGGTTCTAAGTATCAGTACCAACTTACGTACGTACGTACGTATTTATTTATTTATTTATTTGTCCGTCTGTCCTGATCTCTTGAGTGAGGAGGTAAATGTGGCATCATGAAGGAACCCTGGAAAGGGGAATCAGTGCAAATGTCTCTGTCCAGTGTGACACCGGTCCTGCTGGAGGACCTTGCAAGTCATAAACATTTCTAGGCTTGTGCTTCCTCCTCTAAAAGAACTGTCACCCCCAACTCAGAGGCTTGCTGGAGGATTATATCTCAAATATCATAAAGGGGAGACGCCTGAGTGATTCAGTCGATAAAGCATCGTATTCTTGATTTCAGCTCAGTTCATGACCTCAAGGTCATGAGATAAGCCCTGTATCGGGTTCTGTACAGGACATGGAGTCTGCTTGAGATTTTCTCTCTCTCTCTCTGTCCCTCCCCCCACCTCTCATGCTCACACTGTCTCAAAAAACAACAACAACAACAAAAAAAACCTAAGTCCTTGGTACGCAGTCGATCAGATCCTGGTATATTAGATAGCTGAAATGCCCTAATACTTGAGGAAGGCAAAGCAGAGACTCTGCAGACAGACTGAAAACTCCAGTAACATGGTGCCACTGGTTAAATACACTGTTGAGCCCAGTGTTTTGAATTGTTTTTAAAGATTTATTTATTTATTCATGAGAGAGAGAGAGAGGCAGAGACATAGAGAGAGAAGCAGGCTCCTCGCAGGGAGCCTGATGGGGGACTCAATCCCAGGACCCAGGATCATGCCCTGAGCCAAAGGCAGACACTCAGCCGCTGAGCCAACCAGGCATCCCTTGAATTGTTTTTAAGAAGACAATTTCTAGTTTTTAGCTTGAGACTAAATGATAGAAAAAATATAATCTAGAAGGTACTGAATGGCACTCCCCCTCGCCTCCATTCCGAGGCTGTTGGTTTTGAGGTGTTGAGTGTTTGCAGCACAGTGGAAACGCTGAGCTGTACAGATGTATTTCTTCCAACACACAGAAGCTTTGCGCCGCCTACAGTAGCCGGCGTGCCTTGCAGTTCACACATTCCAGGTGATTTGGCTTGTAATTCTCTTTGCTCTATTACTTATTCAACACTTTTTGTAGATAGCCCTTTGGGTCATATCTGTGTCCTCCGACCAGACACACAGAAAAGCCAGAGCCTCCGTTCTGGACCTCTGTGTTCTCTGCTGGGAGCACTTACTAGCTGTCCATGCAGTAGGTGAGAACACACTGGTTTGGAAATGTTTTTCATTTTCTTCTTTAAAAAAAAAAAAAAAAATGAACTTAGCTTTTTTTTTTGCCCCCCTCAATCAATCAGGAAAGTAATACAAACCCATTATAGGTTTGGAAAATTATTGACAGGCAGAGTCAAGCATTCTATCTGTCCATTATTCCTACAGAAAATTACTCAGAGACAGCCAGTATTAACATTTTGGTGAATTTCCTTGTAGCCGTCTTTCCCCCAAACAGAAGTACTTAAACCCTATATGCCTTTAAATTTGGCATTATATCACATAAACAGTTTTTTTCTTATTTATTTCAGAAAACATGATATTGTCAGCATTTCCCCAGTGTCCATCCAAAACTTAGTTGAAAACTTTGTCAACTAAGCTTCGATTCTAAAAGATCAGTTTAGAGGCACCTGGGTGGCTCAGTTGGAGTTAAGCATTTACCTTTGGCTCAGGTCATAATCCTGGGGTCCTGGGATGGAGCCCCACATTGTGCTCCCTGCTCAGCGGGGATCCTGCTGCTCCCTCTCCTCCTCCTCCTGGCTATAGTTTTGCACTGTCTCTCTCTCTCTCTCTCTCTCTCTCTCTCTCTCTGTCAGATAAATAAAGTCTTTCTGCTTTTTTTAAAAAAACAAAAAATCAATTTAGAAAAACTAGTTGACAATTTAAATTTTAACACCTGATTAACTGTTCCACTCTGCGGTCATTTCATGTTAATAACAAACACTTATTATTGTGTATTGGGGTGGTTTTATGCATAGACTGGTCGCAGACAGTGGTTTTGTTCAGTTCATACTGTGATCATCCTGTGTGTGTGATTTAATAATCTGTACTTTTTATTTCATATTATTAACATCAGCATGTTTCCGTATCAATATACCTTTTCCACGAGCATAAATTCTCACGGTTGCTCATGAAACAGACTTCCAGAGAACAGATGCTGTGTGCTAAACTATCTTGCCTTCTATCCATTTACTGCCAGTTTTTTCTCATCCTTGCATTGGGTTAGTCCCACTGCGAGTCCTCTTCATTCTGACATTCACTTTACTCTGTCCAAGTGGAAATGCACCCACCTCATCACCCCTGCGCGTCCTCAGTTGACCTGATTTTACCTCTCTTCTGTTCTTCTCCCTTGTTTTGTTTTCTTCAACGTGTTGCTTTGCATTCTTTTGACTTTCTCTTTCCTTTGGATTTAATTTCTTACATTTTCCCTCACGTTAGGGCTAGGGTGAACAGGAATCTCTTGGTTGTTCTTGACGAAAAGGGATTTTTTTTTTTTCAGTAGGAGGAGAAAACGGTGGCTGTGCTCTTACGTCTCCTTCCTTTTATTTTCAATAACAGATGGATATCAGTATTGACGAATAGCAAAGAAGAGGCCCTAACCATGGCCTTCCGTGGAGAGCAGAGCACGGGAGAGAACAGCCTGGAAGACCTGACAAAAGCCATTATTGAGGATGTCCAGCGGCTCCCTGGGAATGACGTCTGCTGTGATTGTGGCTCGTCAGGTATTTGCCCCCAAACCTGAGCCAGCTTGTTCAACAGCCTTTCTCCTCCCATAGAATAAAAATGAGCTAGTTATTTAAGTCTTTATCTCCTTATGGGCATAGATATACACCCACCACACATTTCCAACTGGAATGGTCCTACCTGTGAGCTGCTCTAACACATGCTATTTGCTCAGCCTGGCAAACTCCCACCTGCTCTCCTCAAATGCCCCAAATGGCTACCTGCCCAAATGCTTCCAGTTAAACAAGCCCCATGGATATATGGAGAGAGCACTGGACATGGAGTCCATCATCCTGGTGTTGAATCACCAGCCAGCTTGGATGACCTCATGCTGAGTGCCTTTACTGTCCTCCTCTTCTGTTTCCTATCCTAAAATTGGATAATAAACCTCTTTTGTTCTGAGGACTTCCTGAAATGCTACATATGAAACCATCCCAACACATTGTACATTACTTTCCTTCCTTTCTGCTCAGTGAAACCCCCCCAACCTCTATGTCACGTGGATATCCCCTTCCCCCAAGCTCCTGATTTCAGGTAGCTTCTGTATTACGTAGGTATTGACGACAGGTAACATGCATTCAGTGCTTACATTGTAATAAGGATTCTGCTAGTTGTTTTAGCCTGTATTTTCTTACTGAATCTTCGCAGATGCTCTGTGATACACTGATAACCTTGCCATTTTACAGCTGAGAAAACTAGGGGACTCTGAGAAGTTAAGTGATCTCCCAAGGTCACACATCTAGTAGGGATCAGAAGGTGGACACAAACCTGTGCTTCTTAAGCTTTATGATATACTTTCTAATGGTTTTCCTTGTGAAAATGGACTCTCCGTACAACATGCCACGAGCATCTCGGAGACAAATCTTCCAGGTTCTACTATGTTCATGTGCATGTGTGATAGTGACTCACACACTCACATAGTGAGGATGTGGCAGCGGAGTCGTTAGTACTCGAGTATTGACCTCTCAGAAACAAGCTTTCCACAGAGAGTGAACCCTGACAGTTTTGGTAACAAGGAAATACTTTCCCTGGTGTGGAGCCCTTGGGGGCTGTAGAAATAGCTTAGGCCTGTGAAAAGAAGTCTTTGACGTTCAGTATTTACAACTGTCTTATTACTGGGAAGTGCTTGTGGAGAAGCCGTGACCAGAATTGTGGGTTAATGCAGGTTGTAACTGGAAGGTTAATGACAGCTTATGCCATGTCCCCATGAGCTGCACATCAGTCTGTGCAGCTGCCAAGAAAGACACAGGTGCTTAGAGAGGATGTTTCATGGGGCTTCACAGGAAAAATCTTTCTCACATTTTCACAAGAATGAAGAACTTAATTTTGTTTTCAATTCAATATTGAAAGAAATTTTTTTTTAATTTCTTTTATCACCCATATTGCTCTCCGAGAAGCTGGTAAGCTTCATATGAGCCTCTAGGCTAAACTGAAAGCATCTGTGTCTTCCACTTAAATCTTTCCCTATTAATTCTTAACAAGGTTTACCACTCTTGTTTTCGTTTCCTTTGTAGTTGGCACAATTAAATTTGGTATTGTGTTTGTTTCATTGTCTTCAAAATGTTCTTTCCCCACAGAACCCACCTGGCTTTCCACCAACTTGGGTATTTTGACCTGTATAGAATGTTCCGGCATCCATAGGGAAATGGGGGTTCACATTTCTCGCATTCAGTCTTTGGAACTAGACAAATTAGGAACTTCTGAACTCTTGGTAAGTAGTGACCTGTCCTTGGGAATGACTGCTGTCATAAATAATACATGGCTTTGGACTGTTCTTTTTGCTGAGTACAAAGAATTGCAGTTCCTGAATTTAGTGAATTTGCATGGGTATTTAAAATGTAAATTTGTGGTATGTAATGTTGACTATTTCTTTTTCCTTTCTAAAGAACTGATGAATCACACATTTGTATAATTAGTTCACCTAAACTGGCTCTTTTCTCCTGGGATGGGCTTTTTCAAAGCTGCCTTTTTTCAGAATTAGTTTTCACATGATTGACTCAAGATGATTGACTACAAGAGCAGTAAAGGGAATTAGGTGTTAAACTCAAATAATCACTTTTCTTAGTGGCCTGAGTTACTAACTATAGTGAATAAAGAGTTTTTCTCTCTTTTCACTATTCGTAAGTTTGTTACAAGCCCCCCATGAATTGTGACCTGTTAGCTACCGCCAATAAAGCCCATCACTCGTTAACCCGAAACTTCTAAGCGGTGGTGGGTCAGTCTCTGTTGTGTTAGCCCAATTGAGGAAGTAGCAAATTTAGGAAGTATCATACTAATGCTTAACTCCTTGATTCACATCAGAATTGAAGAAGAAGAAAAAAAGCTCTGATCTTATTATACCTAACACATTCTTCTTTAGTCTGGAAGTGGTATCACTCCATCTCCTTGATTTAAGGTAATGAAACCCAGTTGACAACTAGAAATATGGATAGTCCAAATCTTAGACACTTGCCAAGTGATAAACCCAAGAATTTTCCCTCAGAGACCCGATAGCATGAATGTTTCTTAAGTTTTGCGTTGCTCCCCAAATTATCTGAACAACCAGAGGTCCTTCAGGACAGATTTTCCTGGAAGGGTCTTGAACTCAGAAACTGCTCCCTGCAGCATCTTTACATGTACCCCAAATATAAAGGAATCCTACCTCCTCCTCTGCCCAGTAAATCTTCTCAGTCTAAAAATGAGGTATGATAGAGATTGAAAAACAATTGCTACCGTTAAGCATTTAACCTAGATTCACTTGTATGACCTGCTGTCTAATCTCAGGGTGTATGGGGTGAGGGGGTTATATCCTATTCAACATTTATCAACATTGTATTTATAAAAAGTATTGGTTATCTTATCAATGGCCCTGCAAGTCTGTTGGCTCCTACAGGAAGGAATACGGTTTACCCCTCTCTTTATTTCCAGCACTCTAAGGTTCCATGCCTGGCACATAGTAGGTCTCTGTAAATACCTGTTGACCAGATGAATGGATGGTTTGTATCCTGAGTCAAATGAAGGAAAGATACACATTCACAAATCTCAAAAGCAAATCATAGGAAATGTTTAAACTAGTAAGTAAAGAGTGGCTGAACTGTGTTTTGTTTATGTTACAGCTGGCCAAGAATGTAGGAAACAATAGTTTTAATGATATTATGGAAGCAAATTTACCCAGCCCCTCGCCAAAACCCACACCTTCAAGTGATATGTAAGTACTTCTAATACACTGAATTCTTTACCATTCTTCAATTAAGCAGTGGCTTAATGGTTATAGTATTTTTTTTTTTCTCCAGAGGAAAACCCAACAGGAAAACACAAAGCAAAGCAAAGTATTTTGCAGTGTATTTCTGGAGTGCACAGATGATGTTTACTACACCGTCCCCTAGGTAGCTACAGCTGCAGCTGCTCTGTGGAGAATGTCTTCATAAGGGTGGTTATCTCCAAATCCTGGCATGTTATGATAAACAAGAGACAGACAAAAGCAGTGGCCCATTCCTATTAGATGAGCCAAAGTCCAAACGCTTACCCGTGAAGCTGTGGGGAAACAGACGCTCTGTCTTGGGCACTGCTGATGGGTTTGCTAATGGTACCCTGCGCAGGAGGAGCAGAGTCACCATATTTATCACAGTCATTAACATCACATCAACTCTGACTTTGCAGTGTCACTTCTGAGAATTTACTCCTGTTCTGTATAGGAAGAGATGAGGAACAAAAACAAGCATTTATCTATAGGCCTCTGCTTAAAATAGCTTAGGGTACAGCCACATAGAAGAACTCTATGCAGATGTAAAAAGAATAAGGGAGCTACTTATCCTGATTTAAGACAAACTCCAAGAATTACCATTAGACAAAAAAGCAAGGTGTGGAGCACTGCACCAAAACCTCCTGCCTTCCAGTCAGGGGAAGGGTGGTCAAAAACACATAAACATATTTATTTGTGTTTATGGGAAGAAACACAGGCAAATACACAGGAAACTAATAAAAGTTCGTACTCTGGGGTGGTCGTGGTCATGAGCCCTCCTCAGTAAACAATTTTTGGTATCATTTTTATTTTTTGAGTCATGTGAATATTTGAACTTATTAAAAAATGTTTTCACATTGAATTTACACTTAAAATTCTTAAGTACCATGCATGGATAGCAATACAGCTCCTGGGGATCCCTGGGTGGCTCAGCGGTTTAGCACTTTTAGCCTAGGACGTATTCCTGGGGTCCCAGGATCGAGTCCCACATCGGGCTGCCTGCATGGAGCCTGCTTCCCCCTCTGCCTATGTCTCTGCATCTCTGTGTCTCTCATGAATAAATAAATAAAATATTAAAAAAAAAAAAAAAAAAAAAAGGAAGACAGCTCCTATTCCAGCTCAACTAAGCGGGGAGCCTTTGTGAGGTAGATGCCCACTCGAATGTTTGCCAAGCCCCTCCTTGGGGGTTACTCAGGCACCACGTCCACAGAGCACTGAGACAGTTATGGGGCACAGTCAAGAAACATGATGTTTTCATTCCAAAATCATGAGATACAATCTCCCAGCAGGCCTCTCAGTGGTGGTCTTTCCTTGAATCCAACAAATGCGTGCTGCATGCTCACTGCATCCTTTGCAGTGTGTCAGGTGCTGGGGAACAGGCAAAACATAAACTAGATGTAAACTCTGTCCTCGTGATGCCTGCCATCTGGAGAGGAAGGTGGCTATTAATCTAGAAATTAGACAGTCACTTCCTTATTCCTGTGAAAGTGTCACAGAAGAAGTCAGGGAAGTTGGGCACCTACTTAATATCCTAACCCTGTCTCAGGGCGTTGGGCTTAAACAACAGTGCTCAAGCTCCGTCCTGGCAGAAACGGTTTGGCTGTCTTTCCACACTAATGAGCACAAAACACACTGAGAAGTAAAGCTTTTTCAGAAGTGAATTTGATCACAAAACAGCCACGAACAAACACTATCTGAAGTTACGCCAAAGAGCAGGAAGCAGTGAGCGCTCCGATATACAGTGCATTCCTGCCTCAGCAGCAGTTTTAAATGTTTATGTGGCCCATGCCTTGGAGGCATCACTTTAGGATAAACTTTGTATTTGTATTTCCTGCTTGGATTTGTATTTCCTGCTTCCTTCACGGTAGGCAGCCCACTCTGGCCCGTCTGTTCTGTGACCTCCCATGGTCATCTGGCTTCTCTCAGGCCTTCCCTCCAAAATGCTTGTGAGCCTCCATATAATCTCTAACGGAGTGACTAAGTTTCCAGACTACTGGAATCTTTTTTTTTTTTTTTAAGATTTTATTTATTTATTCATGAAAGACACAGAGAAAGAGGCAGAGACACACACAGGCAGAGGCAGAGGGAGAAGCAGGCTCCATGCAGGGAGCCTAATGTGGGACTCAATCCGGGGTCTCCAGGATCATGCCCTGGGCTGAAGGCAGACACTTAACCACTGAGCCACCCAGGTGTCCCCCAATTCCCGAATCTTGATCTGGGGCAAGTAACCCCACCTGTCTGTGCTAGTCTCCGAGGGTGTGGTGAGGACAGAAGTGGTTGAGTCACCAGTGCTTCGGGCAATATGTAGTGAATTCACCGTTACTGTCCCCACGACCATAGTCTTCATTATCACCATCCTCTTATTTGGCCAGCAGCCCTGAAGAACAAAGCAGATCCCTGGTGACACACAGTTTACTCCCTCCTATTCAGCAGCTTCTATGTTCCTGGCACTCTTTTAAGTGCTGATGATACAGTAGTGAACATGACAGCTCCTGTCCTGCTTACATTCCAACTGTGGAGAGGAGGGCACAAAGCATGGTAATGAGTACTTTGAAGAAAATATAATAGGGTAAGAAGATGAAGCATAGGAGGCATTGTCATCAGGATGTTCGAGGAATATCACTGAGGACTTGACATTTGATGAAGATCTAAAGGATATGAAGGACACACATGGGGTGGAGGGATGGGGGAGCGAGCCTGGGAGATGGAAGGGTAGGTGAAGATGCCCTGAGGCAGGGACGGGCTGGGCACATTCCTCACAGTAACAAGAAGGCAGGTATAGCTAGAGGCCTGAGCAGGAGAGTGGCCACAGACGCCATGCACAATGGAGATGGAACCAGCTCGCAGAGGGCCTTTTAGGTAATGGGTTGTTTGGGGATTTTATTTTCTGTGTGATTAGAAGGCTTTAAGCAGAGGGAGTCACCAGAATGCTGCTAAACATCCTACAATGCGAAAGTCAGCAACCATGACAAAGAATCATCCAACCACAGTGTCACTAGGGCTGAGGTTGAGAAACCCAGCTGTGGCTGGTCTGTGAGGGAGAGATGGAGGAGCGGGTTTCACCAAGGAGAAACTTAACACCAGGTCCACTGAGAAACAAAGATGGTGTGGACTAAGATGGAGTGGTGAAGGTGGTGGAAAGTAGTTGGATTCTCCATATGTTTTGAAGGAAGAGTCCACAGGATTTGCTGACCACTTCAAACATGGGACATTTAATTAAACTATAAATTGACACCCAAGGTTTGGGCCTGAGCGTCTAGGTAAATAGCGAATGCCATTACCTGCACCAGGGTGAGTGGGAAGGGCCAGGTGTGGCAAGGACACAAGGCAAGTTGTCTTTCATCAGCCATCAGGTAGAGCTCTGATGTCAACTTTCAGACACATCTGTTTTCCATCTTCCCTGTCACTCCATGTCAGAAAGCCTTTTACTGCCGGGGACTGTGGTGGAGCCCAGGAAGAGTTAAACATCATGCCTGTGGAGAGCTCAGCCACTTTCTGTAGCCATGGAAGTAGAGACCCAAGGTGGAAGTGCTCTTCAGAGTGGTCTGGGGCATCTCCCCATGCAATACTAGGTGCCCTCAGCATCATTTCTACCAAATTATTGTGTGGCATCTGCACGACATTTCTAGTGCTAAGAAGCCTTCCCACAGATGGTGCCACAACTTAGCTCAATACATGGAGACAGCTGTCTCAGATTTCCCTCCTATAGCTTCCTACCATCGATCCTCCCTCTACCATCTTGGATAATACTAGAAAGGAAGCTTATATATGAACCCATGATCATGTGTCATTCTTTGTTCCATATCTACTCTTGCTTCCCCGGAAGGCAGTAAGACTGGTAGGACTACTAATATTTTACAGATGAGGAAACTGAGGCATAGCTTTACCCCGGGTCACATGGCTAGCATCTGATATCGGAATTAAATCAAGCCATTTCATTCTTAAATCTGATACTTCATCTGTCACACAGTAGCTGCCTTTCAAACTTTGTAAAGTCATGTGCAGTGGGAGGCCAGAAGGCAGGTTTCGGCCAACCTCTCACATGTCTGAAAGTCCTCCAGCTCATCAGGCCGTGGCCATCTTCAAAGGACTTTGACTTGAGTATAAAGGATACCCATAAAAGTAGGATCTTAGTCACTGAGCTGAATCTACAAGTCACCAAAGGGCGTGTGCTACCATCAATCAGCTCACCCCTTCACTACTGACCCAGAATGAAATGAAGAGGCATCAGCTTGGTACACTGTGGGATGGGGGTGGGGGGGATGGTAAGAAATAGCAGTAGCCTTCACAGATGGAATACCTTTTCCTGAGCAAGAAATCTTATGTCCCATGAGTTAGAGCTTTCTCAGAAAGAAAGCACCTTATAAGTACTGTACATTCTTTAATTCAAAATACACCAATGTGCTATTCTCCCCATTTTCAGACGAAAAAGCTAAAGCTTATGAAAGATGAAGTAATTTGCCCAAGGTCATGCAGCTGGTGTGCTGTAGAACTAGGATTTGAACCCAAAATCCATTTACTGCTTTCTTATTAAGTGGCTCATGTAACTGGGAAAATCATGGGATAAGTTCAGGTATGGCCGGCTCCAGGATGTCAAACAGTATCATCTGGATCCTAGCTCGCTTCCCGATTCTTCTTTCCTTTCCTCTGAGTGGACTTCCATTTCAGCCTTTCACCAAAGGTGACAAAAGTAACCAGGGGCTACTTAGGTCAGATCCTCACCCCTGTAGCTGGGAGGTGGCTGGCCTCAGTCCCGGAGTTTGGGGCAAAACCTGAAGTGGAGAAAGGATGAGTCCTCAAGAAAAGAATAGAAACGCTTACACACACTCAGACTTAGGGAGTAACTCCCAAACTGAACCTGCAGGAAAGACAACTCCCCTTTATTCTGAAGCTCAAAAATAAGTAATAAAATAAAATTTCTTAATTTCTTTGTATACTTCATATGTATCTGAATTTGAAGTAGTAAATACCAGATTTCTCAAGCTGTTGCTCAAAGTGGAAAAGAAATCTGCTATGATCTGTGAGCTCATTAATTCTGTAACTATATATTGCTTGCACATACACTACTACATATATATGTCAGTTTCTTCATCCTGTCTGTGATGAGGTAACTTGGTTTAGAACCTGGTTTGTTTAAATCCTGAAAGAAGTACAGGTGAGTCTATCTCATTTAAAGAGAACTGTTTTGTTTTGTTTTGTTTTTTCAGAAAAATGTAGATTTTTCTTAGCTCATAGAAAATAAAAAATCTTTGTTCATGTTGTTTTGCCCTGTTTTAGGACTGTACGGAAAGAATATATTACCGCAAAGTATGTAGATCATAAGTTTTCAAGGAAGGCCTGTTCATCTCCATCAGCTAAACTGAATGAATTGCTCGAGGCCATCAAATCCAGGGATTTACTTGCACTAATTCAAGTCTATGCAGAGGGGGTGGAGCTAATGGAACCACTGCTGGAATCCGGACAGGTGAGGCTCCACTAAAACCATAAGATAAAACAGAATGTGGAAAATGAATGTAAAAGATACTGAGATTCTAATACATTGAGTGACCGTGTCTAAATCAAGACAATTTGAGAGTGAGAGGAGTACTCGTTAATAATTACTTCCAGGTAGCTGATATGAACAAAGCTGCTATAGGTAAAGTAGGATCTGCGGTTACCCTACTTACACTCATCCTGTCCTTTTCAGGAGCTTGGGGAGACAGCACTTCATCTTGCAGTCCGAACTGCAGACCAGACGTCTCTCCATTTGGTTGACTTCCTTGTACAAAACTGGTATGCTTTTCATCTTCTCTGAGTACACCTTATAAGTTAATGCAAACCAGTCTTCTCAGGGGCCCAGATCAGAAATCAACAAGCTTTCTGTAAAGAGTCAGGTACTATTTTTGACTTTGCAGACCATGAGGTCTCTATCACAGCTATTCAGCTCTACCATTGTACTGTGAAAGCAGCCATAGACCATATGTAAATGATTGAGCATGGCTGTGTTCCAATAAAGCTTTATTTAAAAAACAAATGGAGGGCCAGGCATGGCCTATAGGCTATAGCTTGCCAGCTCTGGCCTAGAAAGATATAAAATCCTGTCTCTGTCAAAACCCACTGCATTAGGAAAGATTGTAAGAGGGAAGACTTAACAGCAAGCACAGCTCCACAGCATCTATGAGTTTTCATTGTTCATAATTTCACTATAAAACTATAGTGTCGGGGTGTCTGGGTGGCTCGGTGGGTTAAGCATCTGCCTTCAGCTCAAGTCATGATCCTGGGGTCTTCGGATAGAGCCCCATGTTGGGCTCCCTGCTCAGCGGGGAGTCTGCTTCTCCCTCTCCCTCTGCGCCTCCCCACCCCCACTCATCCTCATTCATGCTCTGTGTCTCTCCGTCTTTCAAATAAATGAAATCTTAAAAAAAAAAAAAAAAAAACTGTACAGTGTGACTCAATAACTAAGTCAAATTTGGGACATAGTAATAGGAGTACAGTATTGAACACAGGAAGTTTGGACTTGCCATATTCTTCAGTGGGTAGTTCTGTAAGCCACGGATTATTAGGAGTAACTGAAGCTCATCCAAAGACAAGTGGTCAAAATAGCAAGGGGATCTGAACCCACATGTGAAGAATGGTGCCTGGACACAAGCCACATTGTATGAATGTCCACCCCTCCCCTTGGAGGTAGTACAGTGTAGTAGTTAAGAGTGTCGGCTCTGGGACAAACTGCCTTTTTTCAGATCCCTACTCCATCTTCCGTGCCATGATAGTCTTGAAAGCAGGTACTTCATTCTCTTTGCACCTTGGTGTTTTCATCTGTGAAACAAAGATGGTCATAACCTACCCCACTGGGTGGTTGTGAAGATTTAATGAGCCAAGATATGTAAAAGCTGAGAGTGTCTGTCCCATAGGAGGCACTCAGAAAATGCTGGCTATTGCTGTCATCATGTGGCTTATAAATGGAGGTGTAATGTTAGCAGCATCATCGTTTTCCTTGCTTATAAGTAGTTCTCAAACTTAACTCCGTTGTTAGCACAGAAATAAGTGATTCATCTGTAGCTTTAAATTATTCATGCCCTATTTAAATGGCATTTTAAGTTATACTTTTTTTCTGGTAACATTTTAATTCTTCAGTGGGAACCTGGATAAGCAGACAGCCCTGGGCAACACGGCTCTACACTACTGCAGTATGTACGGTAAACCCGAGTGTTTGAAGCTTCTTCTCAGGAGCAAGCCCACCGTGAGTGTCGGTAAGAGCGTGACCAAGCGTCTTCATAACAAGAGTCAGCATTCAGTTAGCTAAAACTGAGACTCGAGTGTTACATTATAATCTGATTATTGTCTGCAACCTTTTCAATATATACCTTAGATAATGATGCCGATTTCTTTCCCCCCTGTTGTAGTTAACCAAGCTGGGGAGACTGCCCTGGACATAGCAAAGAGATTGAAAGCCACCCAGTGTGAAGATCTGGTAAGCAAAATGGAGGTGGGGTATCCATTAGACACCAGCTGCCTTAAAATGTCATTCTCAGAAGCTGGAATTGGGATAAAAGAAACAGATTCATCTCTCTGAACGTTGGCTAAAGAAATTCAGACAGGCACTAAGGCTACATTTGGAAAAGTGGTAGGATGATAAATTTGCCATTCTGTGTCTTCTCAGAGCAGTTGTGACATAGGAGCTAAAAGGCATTTGAAAGATATTATTACCAGACAGGCTTATCAATTAAGGTCATGGTTTTTATATGCCAGACCCTTAGGTTTTCCCTGCAGCTCAGTAGTAAAGAAGAATTATTTGGGAGCTACGTCCAAAAACTGGGCAAGTTAAGTTCAGAATATAGTGGTTTTCAAAATATTAACTGCACGGCTTCCCCCTCCAGCCCCAGCGTTTTGACCCCATTGGTTCTTGTGTATCACCTGGACTTTAGCATAGCATGAATCTCTTACCAGTGGGGAAGGATGAGACAAAAAAATAAGTTCCATCCCCTGAGTTTCTGCCCAGTGCCAGCTGCAGGCCAGCAGGTATACGTTTTTATTTTTAGGAGAATCCTGTGAGGAAGCTGTGGATCTTACCATCTTATGGATAAGAAAAGTGGTCCATGAATCAATCCAGGACTGTCTGACTTGAAAGGCTTACCTCTCCTACTGCACTAACTCTTGATTTTGCCTTCCAGCCAGGGATTTACACTTTAGAGGCTCATTTTTAAGAATGTTTAAGAAAGCTTTTAATTTGAGAGAGAATTCATGTTACCAAACTAAGAAAGACTCTGCATGTAATTCCGGGCAACTCCTGTGAAGCCAATCCTCCAGCAGTTCAGCCCTGTAGACTCAGAGTTTTGCCCTACAGGCAGCTCCTGGTGATTCATTTGAAACCAGGACCCAGGTGGGATTTGTTCAGTGGTTATGTAAAAGTGGGATGGCTAACACTTCCAATAACGTGGCTATCCCTGCTGTTACTTTCAGCTTTCCCAGGCTAAATCTGGGAAGTTCAACCCACACGTCCACGTGGAATATGAGTGGAACCTGCGACAGGAGGAGATGGATGAGAGCGATGATGACCTGGATGACAAAGTGAGTGCAAACGGCGCCTCTGAGTTCCTGCCGCTGCTCCCAGGTTTTCTGTGCCACATAGATGAGATTGTTCTTCGCAAGACTGTGTCTGGTCTTTTGACCCAGGGCCAGTTACTTTGCTCCTTCTTTGATCCTTGTTGGGTTCCACAGCTGTATTAGTCAGGGTTCTCTGGAAAACCAGACCCAGTATGGTTGAAGGCAGAGGGAGAGAGATCAGAATTTATCTTTAGGAATTGGCTCATGTGATTGTGGGGGCTAGTGAGTACCTAGGGTATGAGGTGGGCTGGTGGGAACTGATGGTGTGGTCTGGTGTCTGGAGGTCCTCAGTATCTTCTCAAGAGCCTTTCAGCTGATTGGAGGAAGCCTACCCACATTATGGAGGGTAATTCCTTTTATTGGAAATCTAATGTAACGTTAACTACATCTAAAGAAAATCCCTTCACAGCAGCATCTAGACCAGTATTTGACCAGACACCTGGGTGCCATAGCCCAGCAAGGTGAAGACATAAAATTAGCCATTAGAACAGCTACTTCATAAATAAAAAGCTGGGAGATAGTAAGAACTTGGGTATGGACTAGGCAGTGGGAAGCACGTTTGTTCTGTGCTACCTCAGTAATTTTTACCAAAAGCCCACTATGGTATTGTTACTGTCCCATATTATAGAAGAGAAAACTGATGCACACAGATTTTTGCAACCTGAGGTCTTAGGGCTAGTAAAGATACTCTCAAGATTAAACCTAGTTTTCTCTGACCCTCATGGGTAGTTCAGAACTACCTTTGAAAGTTCATTCATGCAGTTTTCATCAGATACATATTTTTACTTATTTATTTCAGAGAGAGAGAGAGAGTAAGGGGAGGGATGGAAGGAGAGGGAGAGAGAGAATCTCAGACTCCCCACTGAGCATGGAGCCTGATGCGGGACTTGATTCCAGAACCCTGAGATAATGACCTGAGCCGAAACCAAGAGTCAGACACTCAACCGACTGCCACTCAGGTGCCGCACGTTGGATATGTATTGAGCCTTTGCTCTTCCCTAGGCAGCACGTAAGGAATAGTCATACAAAGGTGTCCTACTTTAAGAAGAGGCAAATTATAATGAATAACCATTATAATAATAGCTTGGGAAAATCCCTGAGATATATTCAGAGAACAGAAAAGTTGCCTCAGCCTTGGAAAGCAGTGAGGAAATTACCAAGAAAGTACCATTGAAGATGGTTTTCTGAGAGTAGGGAGGAAACTTGCCAGCCAAAGAAGTGGGGAGGAATGCATCTTTCCAGGGAGGGAGAACAGCATGTGCAAAGGCCAAGGGGTTGTGATAGAGCTGGAAGTCTGAGGAATGGTTAGAAGCACCGTGTGTGAGGTGCGTTCAAGTGGATGGGTGGGTGGGTGGGTGGGTGGGAGAGGCAGGAGGCTGCCCTGCAGGATCAGGGATCCCAGATCGGGAAGCAAGTTATGAGCCAAATTTGGCCTTTGGGCTTTCTCCAAGCAGTCAGAAGCCAACAGAGATTAATTGTCAAGGGAGCAAGTTTCCCCAGCAGCTCTGGCCTCAGTGTAGAAAACGTGCTGGAGCTGAAAGCAGCTGCAACCAGGGCTATTCAGGAGGCCTGTGCTTCGGTGGCGGCTGGTGGGCACCTGCACCAGGCGGAGATCCCAGGGACATTTCTGAGCTGTCCACGCAGGCCCTGGTGGCTCTGGGTGACCCTGAGGCTTCCACCTTGGGAAGTTATGGGGATGCCACTGCTGTGCAAACACAAGGGACACCTCGTAGGCAGTCGAAGACAGTTTAGGATCCGAAGGGATAGGATTGGACCCACAGGTGTGTTTCAGGGCCACAATGTGGAGGCTACTTTCTAAGGGAATATAAAAAAGAGAAAAGAGGTGAGGACTGAGAACTCTGATGGGAGAGGGTTGGGCTGGGAAGGAACACACTGTAGAGACCACACGTGGGCGGAACACAGGTCAGTGCTGGTCACGGTGTCCTGCGGAAGGCAGGTATCCGTTACGTTAAAGGTCACCTGTGACCATGCCCTTCGGCTCCTGAATGCCTCTGATTGCTAACCAGTGTCTCCCTGCTGTGACCCTGGTAATGGGGAACCGCGTCCTCCTCTTGTGCTGGGGCACGGCAGGCAGGGAGCCGCAGGAACCCCCCTTCCCGACGGAGCCTGAGGTGTGGGCCTCGGGGAGTTCCTCACCCGCTGCTCTGTTCTGTCATCCGCAGCCGAGCCCCATCAAGAAAGAGCGCTCCCCGAGGCCTCAGAGCTTTTGCCACTCCTCCAGTATCTCCCCCCAGGACAAGCTGTCACTGCCGGGCTTCAGCACCCCGAGGGACAAGCAGCGGCTCTCCTACGGCGCCTTCACCAACCAGATCTTCGTCTCCACAAGCACAGACTCGCCCACGTCACCGACCGCAGAGGCTCCTCCGCTGCCTCCTAGAAACGCCGGGAAAGGTACGGACTTAGAGGAGGGCTCTCCCCCTCCGTCCTCAAAGCTGGCGGTCTGCGCAGCTTTGAGGTAGAAATTGCGAGGGGCCTCTGAGTGGCAGGGTACGGAACGTGATGTCGGGGACAGTTGGAAACCAGGGCCTTGCCATTTGCTAAGTGCCAGCTGTAAGATGGTGCTGTGAGCGCCCCTCGTGTGTTTGCCGTGCTCACCTCACAACAGTCCTATGAGGTATGTGCTTTGGTGCCCACTTTACAGATGAGGAAACTACGGCTTATGGACGTAGAGTGACCTGCCCACGTCCACACCACCTGTGACAGGTAGAGTTGGGATTCAGTCCACGGTCCACCTGGCACCAAACCTGTGTTCTTTCTTATACGATGTAGTGTGGAATTGTAGTATTCCTTCGAAAAATTAATTTTCTCTACACTAAGTTGTCTGTCTTCTGGATATGTTAGTAGTAATAGTGGTACATCGTTGTTATGGAGCACTCGCTTCATGACAGGCCCTAAGCCCAGCACTTCTCATTTTATGCTCACAAAAGGAGGTGGGTTGTAGTTGCTGGCATCACGCAGACAAAGGAGATTGTGGTTCAGAGATGTTGAGTGATTGGCCTAATGTTCTCAGATCTCTGTGATTCTAACCCAGGTCCTATATGACCTGAGCCCTCTCTCCTGTGCTTCCTCATGAGGATTGTTTTTCCACGAAACTCTACCTGGGAAGAATCTTAGCCAGAAGAGGGGCACTGTGTAGCGCATCGTCCGGAACCTCCACCAGGGCCAGCACCAAGGGCCGAGGGTCCGCTGTCCTGGTCTGTGGCAACAGAGTGCTTGTCCCGTATCCCACATCCATAAAGAGTGCCCAGCTGTGAAAGTCAGTGTTCCCACCTGTACAGAGACCACTTTAGATGCAGAAATGGCAACATTTAAAGAGTCATCAGGCCAGGGGGAAAGTGAGAGGTACCCAGAGCGGCAGCTTGGGGTTCGGTCTTGGTCAGCAAATTCAAGTGCAGGCTTCTCCCTATGTGCTCAGCTCATGCTCACACAGGTTCTGAGGGCCTCTCCCTACACAATGCCATGCCTATTTGAATCACACTGGGGCTATTTTCTGAGAAATGTGAGCTTTATTCAGAACAGCGTTTTTTCAGAGCTTATTCTCCATTGAAATAGTGTTATAAATGGGAGCTGTGTTCTTAGAGAGACCCCAAATGGCCTCATAGATCATAAAATAGTGGAGAAAAGCTAAAATAAGGTTTTGGCATGAACGGTGCTCATCAAAGATACCTAGTAACCATAATGTAAGAGTGACAGCACACGTGAGCCAGTGCTTTGAACCTCCAGTGTTTCTCTTACCCATCCATACATTATACAAGAATGCACGTAAATAAGGCATCAGATCCCTTATTCAAACACTAACCTCTCAAGTTGCAGGTATGCCCTACACAGTAAGAGAACTGTGCTGCTTCCCACCTCTGTGTGATCCTGTTTTCCTGTCGGGGTAGCAATCGGATAAGACCAGAAATTTCCCTTTCTGTACCCCAAAGAGGACCGTGAAAATAAAATATAAAATAATCAAAGAAAATTCTGAGAGGGCTCATGTCCCCTGATTGTGCTCACCAACATAAGAGTGATGACCTGTCTAGACAGGGTGGGCCTCCAGGTCACTGAGAATTTTGGAAAAGGTCTGCAAAAGAGAAAGACCCCAGAGTCCTGGGAACCAAGAGGCTGCCTCACCTCCCTCCATCCTTTTCTATAATTCTATCTCAAGAGACCACAGAAACCCATAAAATATACTATCTGACTCGCTGCCAAGCATCTGTCTCCTGCCTTGAATAAATTCTAGCTAGCTCTCTAGCAGAGGCACAGAAAACAAAGACCAAATGTATTAAAGGATCCAGCTGCTAAAACAAGTGCTCAGAGACTTGGCCATAGTAACCATGGTCAGCCCTGGACAAGCTACTAACCCCAAGGCCCACCTCCCCAAATCCTGACATTGAGAACAGAAATCCCTGTCTACTAGAACCTGAGTGCTCTTCCGGGCTGCTCATAGTGGGGCTTCAGACGCGGACAGACACCAGCAGCGTAGGCTCCCCCTGACTTTCCAAGGGGCTTGAAATGGGAGCTGTGCCCTGCAGCTAGCCTGGCTCGTGTGTCCCTACATTTGGGAAAGTGGTAATGTTTAGAATGGAGATCTTAGAAGACATTGTTGAAAATCAGCTGACGCTCTGTGCAAAGATAATTCTCCTCTGTTTTGTGGCCCTTATGTGTTTTTCATTTCATTCTGTTGAACCATTTGCATGAAAACAAGGATGTCTTGAATCTGTCGTTTGGTTGCTCATTTTCCATGGAAGTGACGTCGAGCTCTCTGCTTGCAGCAATGGTCATTTCCACCCTGTGAATTTAGGGCTTGGACGGATGGCGGCTTCCGGCGAGGCGTTGCAGACACTCAGGATAAAGTCCCCAGTAATAAGAGGAGTATGGGGGGGGAGGGGGCGGGGAAGGAGAAAGAATTATTCTGACTCAGCACAGGAATATTTTCAAGAATCTCCAGCTGCCTCATCAAAATGCAGGGAAGTTGGACCTAAATTGCCATCAAGCAAAGCCCCCTTGTGCTTGAGCAGAGCGCCAGTCAGAGTGGGGAGATTTGGCAGTTCAGAACCCCAACTCACCGCCCTTGAGCCTTAGATATATTTTGCTGCCTAACCTCTTGAAATGTGAAGCTGTAAAATTAAGTATGCAGACATTTCTCACTGAGAATGTTTCTCTGCTCAGTTATTAGGACCTGCCCCCTGACCCCCAACGTTACAGTATGTTTAAGACTTGAAATTCTTAAAAATTAATTAATTAATTAATTAATTAATTTAATTAAATAAAAAAAGACTTGAAATTCTTCAAGCTTGCCAAGATTGGTTTGTTTCTTACCATTAAGCAAAAAATTAATGTCCTAGAACCTGAACTTTAGAGAGCTGGAAGGATGCTGAAAGGTGAGTCAGTCTGCTACCCATTGTACAGCCAAGGAAGCTAAGGTAGGGAAAGGGTGAGGAACTGATCTCAGGTCACACAGTGGCTGTTAGAGGGTAGAAAGTAAAAATGGCCCTTAGAGACTCCTCAAACCAGACTGTGTGGTTTCTGCTTTCCCGAGTTGAGGAAGGCGGTCGATCACTGTCTTGCCTTCCTCACGGATTATCCTCAGAATCCAGTGAGATAGTATGTGGAGAAAGCATTTTGTAAAAGGCAGAGCCCTGAAGTCCTGGGAGAGGCGCCCCCTAGGACTGTCATGTCAGGCCGTAACCACAGACATCTCTAGAACACGGAGGAACATGGTGAGCAGGTGGTGCCGTCCTCCCGTCCCCCAGAGCAGGACCAGAGACATGATGCGTGCCTGTGACTGGTTGGCTTGATGTAACTGTTCCTAAGTGATTTAAAGCTGGAGAGCTGTGGCTTTCTCCCACCATACAGTTGCACACGTTTTACATAACAGGGACACAAACAGGACCTGACACAAGATGGTACACAGGTTAATGAGGCACACAGGAAGCCTCTAGCCAAGCGCCTAGAGTAAGTGCCGGGGAGGGCCCTGCTGCTGACACCACGGCCACGATAGCTCCTCACCTCTAAAAAAGGTTCCTTTGGGGAAAGAGTGGTGAGGTGATGTCCCCCCTGGTCTCATAAATGAGCAGGTGCTCTCCAGTGAACCTGGCTAAGTGCAGGCACCATGTACCAAGGAAAGGATTTGTTAGGGAAATGAAGGGCAAATCTGACCACAGGAAGCTTACTTCACTTAACTGACTTTTCAAGCTTTGAGAAACACAAACCGATGGTACATTAGTGACAGTTTTCTCCCGTCAGTTCGTGGACTTGGAACCCTAGAACCTGGCATCACGTAGCCCCAGTGACTATCAGGCGGCTACCTGTACGGCTTCCTGACACACTTCAGACACGTTTTCTGTAGCGTGCATGCCTGCTTCGGACAGGCTGCAGCCCGGGCTGAGAGGAAGCAGGCGGTCTGTGCAGCAGAATGGTGCTGGCCGGCCAACGGCCCCAGGCAGGCCTTGCTCGTAGGTGCTCGTATCACAGAGGATGGCAAACAGGTGCCACCCCACCATCAGCTTAGGTGAGGAGACCTCGTGAACCCCAGAGTGAAGCTTGAGAGCAAAGCACATCGTCTCAAGCCATCGGCCTGTAGAGCCCCCTGCAGAGGCCTGGGCAGCCGTGACCTCTGTGGAGCAAACCTCACTCTTCCTTTTCCTCCAGAAAGCCTCTTTCTTGCCTACCCTGGAGATGGGGCTCCTTCTGTGAACACGCTAACCCTCTCCCCGCCCTGGCTTCTTCTGAATATTTAGCTCACCTTGCTGAGCTTCGGGGTCTTCCTGTGAAAACCAGGATTGGGTTGCAGACCTCGCGGGCTCACCGCTTAGAAACCGTGAAACAATGTGGTAACTAGTGCATAGCGAGCATTCACCAGATAGGAATCCGTTTGATCCGAGTGCATGTATTTGGTTCAACAGATGGGCGGTGCCCTGGGAACACAGCCAAGGGGTACAGAGAGAGCAGCGAGGGGCGCCGTGAGGGGTGGCCGAGCAGGAGGGGCGAGGGAGTCTCTGTTTCCCTGTCCTGCGGCACAGGGGCTGTGAGTGAACAGGCCTTGCGTCCCGGGCGTGGGGCGGGTGTGCTGTGTCATTGCTGAATGAATAAACCACAGCAGGGCCAGTGAAAAGCCTGTCCCAGGAATGTGTGGCCAGAGTCTGGAAGTCTCTACGCCAGAGACCTTGGGGGTGTGATGGTTGACTTGCTGAAAGTCTTTCTACAGAATGTGTGCAGCATCACAGCCAAATAGTTGCGTGAGCATCTTCGAGATTTCTGCACCTTTCATTCAAGGCTCATGGCAGTAATCAGAGAGGGCGGGGAGGGGGCAGGAAGGGAGGACATGAAGGTGGCCTGCCACCGTCAGGGGCATTGCAGGATGATGGCGGCTGGCCTAGGAAGTATATTTTCCTCATAACAGCATTATTCCTATACTGATGACTATAGTTTCCTGGGTGGTTTTTTTTTTTTAATCTCATGAAAAGATAACCACTTGAGCGGCTCTATATTGAAGCATCCCATGGGCTGTCATCCCTGATCCATGCCAGATTTTTTTTTTATCTGGTTTTTTTTCGCCTGTTTTTAGCAGTCTCCCCTGATCCTTTTTAAAGCATGGTGCATCTATGCCCTTGCACTGGCCACATTGCAGGCTGAGTGTGTCTGGGATTTTTGACCTCAGGGGTGGCCACTGGCACAGGTTCACTAGCCAAGTCACCTGAGTGCCAGGTGTGCAAAGGGAATCAGAGGGAATCATGTTGTGCTTCTCACGTATGGAGATGCATGAGTAGTTGTTTGGTTTTTCTTTAAGATGTTATTTATTTATGTGACACAGAGCACAAGCAGAGGGGGAGTGGCAGGTAGAGGAAGAAGGAGAAGCAGGCTCCCTGCTCAGCAGGGAGCCCAATGAGGGGCAATGAAGGGTTCAATCCCAGGACCCTGAGATCATGACCTAAGCCAAAAACAGATGCTTAACCTATTTATCCACCCAGGCGCCCCGTGAGTAGTTGTTAAAGAACCACCCTTACTTAGGCCCTTAAATCCAGGCACTAGTCTATTATTTATTGGGCTCCTAGAAGGAGTCTGAAGGATGGGGAATTGCTCCTGCCACATCATATGTAGCATGGTATTGCTCCTGCATGGCTCTGCTGCACCAGAGCCCTGCCCAGCCCTGCTGACTGACTGTGGCCTCCTTGCACATTCCACCATGCCCTCCTGTGCCTCTGTTTCCCCATCTGAGTGCAATGATAATAGTGCCTTCCTGCTACATACAGGGTCTTTCTCTATATAAATACACTATATCTTTATCCACTTTTTTTTTTAATTTTATTTACTTTTAAGTAATCTCTTCACCCAACGTGGTGCTTGAACTCAACCCTGAGATCAAGAGTCTCAAGGTCCAGTGACTGAGCCAGCCAGACGTAACAAACTTTTCAGGTCCGCGCTGTGAAACGCATTCATCTTATCCAGAGTTGTGTGTAGATAGAATTTCTGCTACTATTACTTACTGTATATGGCATGGCGTGTTTAGAGTATGTACATTATATTTCTACAGATGGTGTTTTCAGAAATTGTCAAGACAGTTTTTGAAAGCCATCTTCTGGATCTTGTTGTTTTACTTAAATTATAAAGATGTACTATTATTTGGCCTCCCAAATAATAGCAGGGCAGACCTTTGGGTGTTTTGTTTTACTAAAAACCGAATGTACAAGGACAATGAGAAAGCATCCTCCCGAGTTACACCATGAATTATTTCCATAGACTTGTATTGAGTGTTCAGAATGTGCCAAGCACTGAGGGATATGAAGAAGACATGAATCTTGCCCCAAGGGAGCTTTCAGCCTGGGAAAGAAGAGAAAAACCTAGCTATAATGCAATGGGGAGAAGAATAGTCAGTGCTATTTAGCCTTGTGGAAGGTTACAGGTAAAAGCAGTTGCCCAAGGCAAAGGGGATGGGTCAGAGAAGGCTCTGGATGAGGTTCCGATTGAGCTGACCCTTCACAGATGAGGTGCAGAGGTGAGGAGGGAATGTAGTTGGGCCTGAGTATCCCAGCCAGGGAGAACGTAGGGGCAGTCACAGGAGGAGAACAGGTACCGACCATCAAAGATCAGCACCCGCCCTGGGGTCACACAGAGCCACACTTATGTACTGTGAGTCGCCGATTTCCTAAACTCTCTGAGCCTTGGGTCTCTTCACCCCGAAAGTAGATGATCACGACAGCAGTGCTGCTTCATAAGGGGAGTTCTCAATTATGTAAATAAGCCTCTCCTGAGTGTTAGGTCCGGCGCACGATACTCAGTAAATGGTAGCTCTGCAAAATTTAGGGAATGTAGGAGATTTGAAAAGCATGCTGAAAAAAGAAAAAAAAGAAGGAAGGAAGGAAGGAAGGAAGGAAGGAAGGAAGGAAGGAAGGAAGGAAGGAAGGAAGAAAGAAAGAAAGAAAGAAAGAAAGAAAGAAAGAAAGAAAGAAAGAAAGAAAGAAAGAAAGAAAGAAAGAAAGAAAGGAAGGAGAAAGAAAAAGAAAAGCATGCTGATGGTGAATTTAGGGTTTTTTTGTTTGTTTGTTTGTTTGTTTTTTTATTCATGAGAGAGGGCAGAGGGAGAAGCAGGCTCCCCACAGAGCCAGGAGCCTGATGCAAGACTCAATCCCTGGACCCTGGGATCATGACCTGAGCCAAAGGCAGACACCTAACCGACTGAACCACCTGGCCATCCCAGGAACAGATTTTTTTTTTTTTAATATGTATTTAGGTGTACATGCATGGCTTTTCAAGACGGTTTTTCCAAAATAAGTAGATTCATTTCCTTCTTGTTGACAATTCAAGTCCTATCTGGTGAGGTTTCATTTAAACCATCCCTGGAGTCTATGAATGTATTATTTTCCCATCCCCCTGGGAAGCTTTCACGAACAGAGGAAACACCAGTTCCTGGGCAGGTCTCAGGAAACAGCCACAGCCTTTTGTGAGTCTGAATGGTTGGGCGAGGGGTTGCAGAGCAAGGGCTTTGCAAACTGCCCAGAGCAAGCACAGTGGCTTCGAGGTGGATAGTGACCTCGCACGTGAGTTTCCTGAACTCTGGCTGTGGGCTGGGCACACGTCTGAGGTACGGACCTCACTCAGGGCCTCCCTGAACCGATGACATGGAGGCGTGCATGGCAGTGCAGCCCCCAGAAGTCCAGTGGGCATCTCTGGAGCTAAAGACACAGCAGAGCATCCACACAGAGTGACCCAGAGGGCTGGTGGGGTTGTGGAACAAGGCACACGATCTTGGGAAGAGGTGAGTTCATGATCTCCTCTAAGGAGACCTTCTAATAATTTCACTAACCTCAGAGTTCTTTATAAGCTTTGGAAGCTTTTGAGAGCCATATTTTTAAGAAAAAAGAAAGAAGATAATTTGACATACTAGTCAGTAGCAAATGAGGAGTGAGGCATTTTCTCCTTATTTCCACCAGCCCTAGCAGGCTGTCCACGTCACCTCCAATCCTCCCCACCCTGTTAAGCTTGCCTCCCACCCTTTTTTTGTGTTTGTTTGATGCCGTGTTTATTCTTTTCTATTTTGTTTTATTTTAGCTTTCTTTATCCTGCCAGAATTGCTTCCTTCCTCACCACGCCAGGACTTAGATTATTTTGCATAAAACATCCCCTTTGGTGGTTGAGACACTAGTTACTAATTTTAAAAGTCTTCTGAGATCTTTAAATCGTTTTTTTGTTTTGTTTTGTTTTTGTTTTGTTTTAAGATTTTATTTATTTGACAGAAAAAAAAGAGAGAAAGCACACAAGCAGGGAGAGTGGCAGAAGGAGAGGGAGAAGCAGTCTCTCTGCTGAGCAGGGAGCCCAACATGGGGCTTGATCCCAGGACCCTGAGATCACAGCCTGAGCCAAAGGCAGACACTTTACTGACTGAGCCATCTAGGCACCCCTAAGATCTTTAAATCTTAAGAAAGCTTAATTATGCTTTTCTGGGACCTCATACAGTGTTTTTCAGCCTTTTTTTTTTTTTTTTTTTTTTTTTTTAACTCAAGCCCTCCCAGCCACATTTTATGGTACCTCCCTTTCTGTAGCTTCTATTACAAAACAATAGGTGGATCTATGTGTATGTTTTCTGGCTAGGGAATTATAGTATTGAATATTTCTTTTCACGCTTAACATGTCTCTAATATTTCCCCCGATTTCTAGTATTCTGTTGGCACCCTGTGACACCCTTCTGTCTTCTTTAAAAGGTCACCTTCCCAAGGTCACCAGCCTTAAAAAGATAGAAGTAATGGTCATTCGTCAGTTTATCCAATACTATATTACTAAACTTAGTTTAGTTTACACCAGACTAAACTAGTCCAGAAAAAGGGCTGGCCCTGATAGAATTACAGTCTGGGGGGGTGGGGGGGACATGCAATAATAAACAAGTAAGCAGCAAAATACGATTACAGATAAAGTAAGACAGAGGTACATGATCCTGCACAGAACACTAATCCCTTCATTTCTGAAATGCTGGCACGGGAGGTTGGATTTTGCTCGGCTTATGGTTACAGGATGACTCTGTGTTCGGATCGCTCCTGAAATCAGGTACACATACAACTTTGCTCAGAGACACAGCCCCATTAGTGCCTTGTCTCTGGCGATTTTTGTTTGCAGACAGGATTTGGAACTGATGCAATGACTTTAGTTGCACTGCATCAGAAGATCCCTAGGTGGTGGTAGAGATGAAAGTGCTGGAGAATCTCATCATCGTCTAATCTCTCTTCTCCGCGTATTTCCAAGAGGAAAGTCACACTTCCTAACACTGAGCGTTTGCTGTTGTTGTCCGTGTTGTTCTCCCCCTGGGCTCAGCGCACAGAGCGCAGTCCTGGCTTTCAGGAACGGCAGTGTGAGACAGGCGAGCACCCACCAGGCCAGAGACCTTCACACCCCATGGTAGTGAAACCTTACACCCTCCGAACCCCCTTACTCCTGCTTTCCTGACTGCAGATGGGGGCAATAATAAAAAAAATCAAGGGGAATAGCATATATGAACACATTATCATTTTTAAAAATTTTGTTCATTTATTTTAGAGAGAGGGAGCACATGTGAGCAGGAGGAGGAGCAGAGGGAGGAGGAGATAATGTACAGCAGAGCCCGCGCTGAGTGCAGAGCTCAATGCAGAGCTCGATCCCATGGTCCCAGAATCGCAACCTGAGCCAAAAGTCAGGAGTCAGACCCTTAACTGACTGTGAGCCCGCCAGGCACCCCGTGAACGGATTTTTGAGAAGTACAAATCATCCTACAAATGCAAGGCTGCCATAACAGTCCCTTTATTGTTATAAGATCACTTCTGAAACTACATGACTGGTAGCATAACTAGGTGTTCATTTGGAGAAACAGTGAGGCTTCCATCAGACATCACATCAGTAGGATAGAGGGTAAACTGTAGAGCTCAGGCCATTTTATCCAAAAGCAGCTGGTGATCTTACTGAGATTGTCAGTATTGATTCCAAGATGAGACCATCTTTGAGAATCACTGGTGTAAGTCAGCGTCGGTGCTGACCAGGAGTCGGTAATGGGAAATAATACCAAGGAAAGAAGCCAGCAGTAATTAAGCTTTTCTTTTAATTTTTTTTTTTAAGATTTTATTTATTTATTCCTGAGACACAGGCAGAGGGAGAAGCAGGCTCCCTGCGGGGAGCTCGATGTAGGACTCAATCCCAGGACCCCAGAATCATGACCTGAGCTAAAGGCAGATGCTCAACCACTGAGCCACCCAGGTGCCCCAAGCTTTTCTTTTATTTATTTTTTTCCAAGCGTTTCTTTTAATATACAGAATGTAAAAAGCTCTTTTGGAGCCTTTCTGGATCACCAGGTATCTACTATCCTGTGTTAAAATTTTGGTGTGACAGTGTTCTTAGCTTTTTTTGGTTTCTTTCCCTTTTTTTTTTTTTTCCCTTCTACTGCTTGCAGAAACAGTTGTCCATGGACACAGTTACACCATGTACCTGGGAATACTCCGTCAACAGAGATGCTTGTCACAGTGCCCAGCATATAGTGCTTGGCACACACCAACCACTTCAACGTCACTTCAGATAAACAAAACTAAGACCGTAATACTAATCCCATAACAGCTCTTGAAAACAAACTCCATTTTTTCCCTTAAAACATTAGGTCAAAAAAGTCAAGTTTTGCAGTAGTGGTTTTGTGTGTGTGTGGAATATCAATCGTTACTGCCATCCCATCTTTACCTCTGGAGAAAGTGGAGTCTTTTTTCAAATCTGTAGAAATCAATGTCTAATTTCTGTAACTTTTTCAGGCTTCCGATAGGTGGTTTATGATTCCTGGAACTATTCAGAATTGAAGGAAGAAAGAGTTTTGGGATTTTTATTTTTTTCCAAGTAATTCTTTACAGTGGATCCTTCGTTCTTGATAAAAATCATTAAAAAAAAAAAAAAAAAAAAAACTTCAGGCAAAATTTACCAAGTAAGAGAAAAAGTTGTAGCAGAGAGAAAGATCCTTTTCTGTGAATGCATCCATGTCTCACCCTGTGGCCCCCTGAAGGGTTAGCCCATACTCTGTTCCTTCTCCATTGATTTTGCTGCCAGTACTGTGGGCCCTTCTTTCTCATAGATTTTGTGATGCTCCCACTAAGTTCTTCATTTAAAATGTATGCTTTACTTTTCCTGTCGTACCTAAATGAAGATCTAAACCCAGTAGCATTCCATGTGATTGGCATTTCCTTAAAAGCACAAACTTCCCTTTCTTTTCTTGTGATTTTTTTTTTTTTTTTTTTTACCAGCAATTTTGAAATCCCTCTTTGTGAGTTACTGAGTTGATGGAATTGGCCACATCCAGCTTTGTGCTTCGTCTGCAAACCATACCACATTTGCTGTGTGGAAGTAACTGCATACTGGCTATTCTGTCTATGAGACTGGGATTAACCTTCCTGCCCCATTCGATTTCCTTTCTAGGTCCAACTGGCCCACCTTCAACACTCCCTCTAAGCACCCAGACCTCTAGTGGCAGCTCCACCCTGTCCAAGAAGAGGCCTCCTCCCCCACCACCCGGACACAAGAGAACCCTATCCGACCCTCCCAGCCCACTACCTCACGGGCCCCCAAACAAAGGCGCAGTTCCTTGGGGTAAGTCATCCTAAAGTCAGGGCCACTGCTGCCCGGGCCAGGCAGTGCGTGGGGTACAGTGGGCAGTGGACACTTAGCACATCCAGCAGACGGGCCAGACTGCACACACGCCGGACGAGGGCTTGGCTACATTCGGTGTGATTGTATCTAAGGCCAAGAAACATCTTGGAAGATATTTAGGATCATTCAAAAACCAGTCAATACTAAACTGCTGAGCATTTCCTGTACACCAGACACTGTGCTAATAAATCTCTCTCGCTCACAGTAGCAACTCTGTGCAATGGGTATTGTCAACCTCATTGACAGATGAGGAAATGGAGGCTCAGAAAAGCAAAGTAATCCTTTCTCACAACAGCCAGAATACAAATCAAAAGTTTTTCTCAACACATAAATCAGACATAGGCACTTCTCGCCTTTAAAACTTTCCTTTTAAAAAAAATAAAAAATAAAAAAAAAAAATAAAAAAAAAAAATAAAAAAAAAAAAAAAAAAAAAAAATAAAAAATAAAAAATAAAAAATAAAAACTTTCCTTTTGTGCTTTAGGGTGAACACCAGCTCCTTGGCCTGGGACCTAAAGGGCCCTGCAGGGTTGAGGGACTGACTTTAGCTCCTGCCCTCCGCTCACACCTCACTGCCTCTTCTTTCTCAAGCACACCAGGCCCTCCCTCCTGAGGCCGCTGCACTCCCTGCACTGTGGCCTTGCGCTTTGAGAGGCTGGCTCCCTTTTGTCCTTTTCTGCTGAAACATTTGTCTCCTGACCCCACTTTCTAAAGGAGCTTCCTCCCCCCTCCAGTTCCTTCACAGCACCTATCACTGTGGATCAGTACTCTGTTTGGCTTCTTGCTCTCTAGAATGTAAGCTCCAAGAGGGCAGGGACTCTGTCTTCTCTGTTGTGTTTGCAAGGCCTAGAATCAAGCCCGCGTATATCAGGTCCTCAGTCGTCACTGCATGATAGATAAATGTGCTCAGAATCAGTTAGTGGCATTGATTGCAGATGACAAAATATATCCACAAGGCTCATAATTTCCATCTTTACTACCTTTTTGTTGTTGTTGTTGTTGTTGTTGTTTTAATTTTATTTATTGGAGAGAGAAAGCACAAGCAGGGACAAGAGGGAGAAGCAGACTCCCCCAGTAAGCTGGGAGCCCGATGCAGGTCTCCATCCCAGGACCGTAAGATCATGGCCTGAGCCAAAGGCAGGCGCTCAACCAACTGAGCCACCCAGGCATCCCCCCCCCCATCTTTTCCTACTTTCTTAGTTCCCCAAAACTCTTCACTAGCTCACCACAATTTAGGGCAAGAGCCAAGTGCCCAGCGGGGTCAGGCCCATGACAGGCATGCAGAGAAAGAGAAGTTTTGCCCGAGGAATATGCTTATTCACATGTGTCACCTCCTCCTACCAATGAGTTTCATTGCGGCTACTTTTTTCTTGGGTTTCTGATCGTAACTGACAGGTAATTGAGCTGAATGCATTACAGGGCCTCTTCTAAAGCCTGTGTTAAGGTGTTGTGAATCTTTGGAGTTTTTGGAAAAAGCCGTACTCCCCCATTTGTGGGTTGGCACATGTCTGTCATCCCATCCAGCCACAGTGTCACAGTGTGCATGCGAACATGTCTGTGTGTTTGGCCATCCAGTCTGCATGCGTGTGTGCCTGTCACGTGGGCCTTCTCAGTCCATCTGCTCAGGGAGCCCATGGCCTGGTGAGAGAGACAGACAGGCAACCCAGTGAGTGAGCACTGTTGACCGTTAGGGCTGACATGTTAACCACATGCTGTGGAAATGCTGAGAAAAAGTGTCAAACTGCAGGAGAAGGCTCCCCAGAGGAGGAGACATTTGTGGAGGGCGCTAACAAGTTAGTTCCCTGGTGAGACAGGCCAGAGAATAGCAATGGAGGGGCTGGCACGGGCACACACCAGTGTGTTTACGGTCCTTGACACGTCCACGGTTGGTCTCTGGAGGCTTCAGACGTCCCCAGGTTCATCCGAGAGGACGTTCCAAACCCAAACAACATTCTATTGAAGGTCACCCCCTGTGCAGGCTTTCATGCCACAAATCATAAACTTAACCTTCTTTTCACATTTCACTAAGCGTTGATGCTGTTGTTAACCGGTTTTTATTTCTGTGCAAAGTTTGTAGCACCTGTAGTCACCTCACAGGCTTGGTCGGTCTGCAGTGAATTATATGAAATTTCTGTTTTCTGACTTAGAATCATCACTTTCTTTCACGTCGGTGAGCAGCAGGACTAGTAGCTACTGGTCTTTTGTTTTGTTTTTTGTTTTTGTGGGCCAGGGGCATTTTTCATTAAGAAAGTCACCACTTTGTGAGAATTAGTGCCACCAACAGGGAGCCTTCCGAAGACATGGGCCCCAAGCCATCTGCTGGCGGATCTCCCCAGCTAGAGCCTACCACCTACAACCAGAATCTGTCTGTGGCATAGTGACAATTCGCCACGTCATAGACTTTGGTGGTCACTCACAAACAACCCTAAATAGTCATTCTGAGGCGGTCAGGGCCGTTTTCCTAAGTAGTTGGTGTGTGTGCATATGTGAGATAGACTTCAAGGCCGGGTCTTTCCCTGCCTATCTCCCGCTGACATGGTGTTCCGGAAGCCAGAACCGGGATCCAGACTGACTATTGCTCAAACACATAGGGAGTCAGATTCCTCGGCAACATTTATGATACCTACAGCTTCCCTCTGTGGACCTACCTTTAGGATCTGGGCCCAGGGTATGGAAACCAGCAGAAGGAGATGGTACAGGCACAGCCCCTTGGCTCTCCGGAGGTCTCACCTACCCATGACATGCCTGCCACGCTGAAGTACACCAGATTCCCAAACCACATTCTTTCCTCTATGATCTGAGCGTTTGCTCATACAGTGCCTCAGCCTGGAATATTCTACTCATTTGTATTAATGCTTAGCCATCCTTCAAGGTCTGCTCTCCAGAGACCCATTCAAGGAGCTTTCCCAGTCTAGCCACCACCACCCTCCCACTCTGGCCCCACTGGCACAGGGGGTTGCCACAGGGGTTGTGGGTGCATCTCTCTTTCCCAAGGCATTCTGAATTCCTTACAAGGGCTTATGCTGTTTCTGTCTCAGAGCAGAGTACTCTAGCGTGGACCCTGTGCCATACCCAGATTCTAATCCATCCCTACCACTTGGTAGCCCGGTGGCTTTTAGTGATTAATTTCAAATTGTTCCGTACCTCAGTTTCTCTGACTATAAAATGGGGCTAGGCTAGTTAATAGTACTTAACTATTTTTTTTTTAAGTTTTGTTTAAATAATCTCTATACTCAACATGGGGCTTGAACTCACAACCCCCAAGATCAAGGGCCCATGCTTCCCCAGCTGAGCCAACCAGGCACCCCAGTACTTCATCTGATTCCTAACCACAGTTCCAGTGCTCGCTTCGGCAGCACATATACTAACCACAGTTCCACAAAGTAGGAAATGCTGGGACCATTACTTTAAGGACACCAAGACACGGAAAGATTAAGTCACCTGCCCACATTCCCATGGCCAGTACTCAGGGAGCCAGGATTGGTCACCAGCCCGTGTGGCTGGGAGAGCCTGCCCTCTTCCCCCTCTCCATGCCCTGCTGCGATCTCCATGTGATTGCTTGGTGATTCCTTGGTCATTTCCCCGTTGCAGCAATTATTTCTTTGCCCATGGAGCGAAGACTGGAGAAAGTAGCTGGGCAGCAAGGTTGCCACCTGGCTTTGCCTCCTGGTCCATCTGTAGCATGGAGCCCTGTCGTGCAGGGAAGGCCGCTCCAGGCTTTTTCCCTGCCAGCACCAGAGTCCACAGCACCCAAAATAGCCCAGGCATCACATTACTGAAGTCCCCCTATTGTGATGAATTCAGCCATCTGTCTCAGGAGACTAAAGCAGGCTTTTGATTAGAAAACAAATAGGCTTATGGGCAGATTTGGGTTTTATGGGGACTTTGATTTTTCAAGTGGTATGTCGTTAAACCTCACCTCTGGAAATAAATAATTTGTTTATAACCTAATTTGTAGTAAGCCAACCCACATTTTAACACAATGCAAGTAAAATTAATTAAGAAATGAGGACAAAGGGAAAGTAAAGGTGACAAAGTAAAAGTCCAGGAGTGTGATCTCTTCACAAAATGTGTAACATAAGATCACATACAGTGGCTGGAAATAGACTACAGATTTGACACTGAAGTTTTTACAGGCAAGAGCAAAGGGAAGATACAACTAATTATCTAGTTTGTGGTGGCTGTGAGATTAACCCTCTTCTCACACTTGAGAGTCTTATAATTAATACCTAAGAACAGCTTACCCCAGGACCTCCATCCTTTGGTAGTCAGGAAGTCTCCTCGGTTTCTCACGAGAAACCATAAAATGCACTAGAAGAACATTCTGGAAGCCTGGGTTCTAGTTCCTAGTCCCAAGCTAAGTGACCTCTGGAAATCACTGACATTCCTTGTCTTCGGTCATTGGGATTTAAAGTTGTTTAAGCTTTGAGCAGGCAATACTTGAAAAAAACTACACCACAAATTGATTCACTTCTCCTATTTCAAGGCCAGAACTTCAGGTGAAAAACTCCGTATTTGGAATGTCTGATCCAAGACATGCGCATCTACTTACCGGAGCAGTATTAGTTTGTTAAAAAAAAAAAAAAAAAGCCTCTGGACAGAAATTTTTTTGTTCCTCCATTTTCTTGGGTTTCCCCATGTATTTTCATCAGGTCCCTGCCCCCCATCCCTCGCCCCCATTGTGCATGCAATTCTAGAAATTAATTCTGGCGACCACCATCTGTAGATGGTTTACCATGTACCAGGTGCTGTGCACTTGCTCCTCCATCATTGTATTTAGCCATCACAGCCATCTTGTAAGCTAGAGACTGTCAGTGTCTTCGTGTTACCAGTGAGGAAATTGAAGCACAGAGCACTCAAATACTTGTATAGAATCACAAATCTGGTGACTTTATTTTTATTTTTTTTAAAGATTTTATTTATTCACGAGAGACACAGAGAGAGAGAGAGCGAGAGAGGCAGAGGCACAGGCAGAGGGAGAAGCAGGTTCCATGCAGGGAGCCTGACGTGGGACTCGATCCCGGGACCCCAGGATCACGCCCCGGGCCGAAGGCAGGCGCTAAACCCGCTGAGCCACTCAGGGATCCCCAAATCTGGTGACTTCAGAGCTGGTGTCTGAACCCACTTGAGACTCCAAGGCTCGTGTATATATCCACTATTCCAGAAGATTCTTGGAGCCTATGTCAATCACTGCCAGACCAGTGTCATCCTCTCTGTCCATAAACCCTTGGCCTGAAGTTTCTGAGCTACAGCAGGTGACCCCGAGTCTTGGCCACAGCTTTCTTCACCTGCCCCCTCAGCGTCTGTCTCCAACTCTCTCTTACACACCTTTTATACGTAAGAGTCCTCTTTCAAGTTGCACGAAGATATAGAAAGGGATCGAAGTGCTTCCATGCTTTTGTTTCTCCCTTGAATACTACCCTTTCTTGAGAAGGTGTCTTAAGTCACACTTTCCTTTCCAGGCATGGCCCCGCGGCCTTTGCCTTGCCATAAGATTGATGGGATTCCTGTCTGCAAACCACGGAGGCCTTGCCCCAGGTGTGGGAGAAATGAAGCTATGGGCAGAGAAGCAGATGAGTCAGAGCCCTGACTTCATTCAGCAGAAACGTAGCGGCTGCTCTGTGCCAGAGCTTGGCCTAGCGACTAGGGTTACAAAGATGATCCAGGCGCAGGCCCTGTCTTTGAAATGCTCGCTCAATGAGTAAATCATCATTTGTGTTACGTTCCATCGGAGAGCTATGAATAGTAGTTACCATTTGTATCGTGCTCCCTGTGGCCCAGCCCTGTGCTCTGCACTGCAGAGTTTATCTTCTGTGATGCTCATACCCATCCAGTGGAGTAGATACTGTTTTGTTCCTATTTTATAGATGAGGGGACTGAGGCTTAGTAGAAAAAGCACTTTAGTCCAAACTCATACCCACTGGGTGACGGTAGGGCTGGAGTTCAAAACCAGGGTTGTCTGGCTCCGAAATCTGCACCCTTAGCCAGTGCCCTGTGATGAATGGTTGTAGGCTAACAGGAAGGAGGGAGTGGCCACGTCTGGCTAGGGAAGAATTCTCAGAAGTTGACTCTGGAGAGACGCTTCGTAGGTTACTTAGAAGTTCGCCACAAGTGGGAAGGGTTTGGGGCTGCAGAGAGAAGGGACAGAGGAGCATAGCTTACGGAGCATAGAAACACAGCGTCTTTGGAGATGGAGAGTCACCTCAAGTGGCCAGAGAGCAGGGTTAAATGAGGACATGGACATTTGGGCTGCAGTGTCAGGCCACAGACCCTGGCGTGATGGCTCATCCGCATGACAGCAGAGTGGGTGGCCTTCTACAACCCAAATGGTCTCATAGTTCGTCCCGCACGTAATATGGTTAAGTATCACTGGTTTGGAATGTTTTCTACCTGGAAAGGGAATCAACAGATGCAGTAGTTTACCCTACCATAGAACTTTCTTTGACATTTTGATTGTTACGGCTCATCAAAGTCTGAAAGTGTGAGATCTGATAGCCAGTCCTAAAGACTCACACTGAGGACTGTGCTGAAAAGAAACGCCTACTTGAACAGCATTCAGAGCTCGGAGGATTCCGTGAGAGGCTGCCCCGGAGTCCTTCAGCATCCGTGACGGATCACGGAAATGTACCGATGGTTGGAAGGAGTGTCTTATTCAAATAAAGCTATATTTGTTGAAAATCGTTGGCCTCAGTAACACCAGTTTAGCTGGTTGCTTCTTGCAGCAGTGTCCTCGAGTTATAGAAAGTTCTGTCCCAGGAGGCCCCATCTTAGCCTTCCACCAGCCTCTCCCTATCTGGGAGGTTCAATGGGACGAGCGGTGATAGAGGGGTGATTAGTACAGATCCTGGAGGCAGACCGCTTGGCTCTGTATCCCAGCTCTTGCCCTACCAGCTACTTGACCTTGGGCTTGGTTGTACCACTTTGTGTGTTGTTTCTTCATACCCAACGTGGAGGGTAAATGTATTATGTATGTCATGGACCTGATTCCAGTGACGTACTTACCCCCTGGACGTCACTCCTAGTAAACGCTCAGTGAACGGTGGTCACTATTATCGACGTTCCCGTCCAGGGGTCAGGACTTCCAGGTGTATCAGGTAGCCATGCAACCTGCAGCCACTGGCTCACTTAACTTTGTTTCCTCATCTTTAAAATGAGGATAATGAGGCCAGCTCTTCATGTTGTTATGAGGAGGAAAAGCACTGGGGCCACTGTGGGTGCCGTGGAGCTGACCCACCGTGTAGGGCAGAGCTCAGAGCTTTGGCCAGTCCTGGCCTCTGCAGCAGTCCTGCGGTTTCTGAGTCTCCTCAGTGGCACCCGGGGGATTCCGTGCGTGTCTAGGCAGGGGAGGAAGGGCCGTGCCTGGAGTTTCCACCGCAGGGTGGGCAAGGAAGCAAGCTAGAGCCCCAGAGGTAGCTGTGCCCTGCAGGTTCCAGGGAGGCCTCCTGGACGGCCGCCTGGCAGCTTGGGGCTCTGCTCCTCCCACCGTGGCATGGGTCACACAGGAGCCCCCTTGATTCTCACCAGTCTCTCTGCCTTCTCCTGGTCAAAGACCGCGTGTGTGCTTTTGCTGCTCCCGCATTAGAAAGTGCTTCACTGTTCAGGCGCCCTGTCCCCCACAGAGGACCTGCCCTGCTGCTCTTACCAGTCAGGTTTGGACACTGTTTCCTTTTCGGAGCACCCATCCCTGTTCAGCATGCACCCCACTCCACATTACTAGTCTAGTGTATACACGTGCATCTCCCAGGCCAGATCAGAAGCTCTGCACGAGCAGGGACATCTTACTTGCTTTTGTGCCTCTTGCTCTTATGTTCATGCCTTGCACACAGTAGATGCTTAATAAATGCTATTGTCTAAGTGAATGATGAAGTGCCTTAAGGTCCTGCCCCGCAGATGGCCAGTCATCACCAGCCTGCTGAATAGTGTCCACACACACACAGTTGGTGGGTTGTGTGTTTCTTCTGAGCCTGGCTCCCAGGGCTGGTCTACCCGGCATGCCACCTCTGGGCGCATTAGAAGTTTTACTCTTCTTTCCTTGCACCCAAGCTAAGGACAAGATCCAGAGCCAACGGGACGTCCCCAAAGTCCTATAACCTTATAGGCCTTGCCTGGAAGCAGGCTGCTCATCTTTTCAGCATAGCCCTTGGAGAGCAAGAAAAACATCATCGTAGCCCCAACCAGTTTTGTTTTGAAGTTACAAATGCATACTGTTCTCCCTGGAGTCTTTTAAATTCCTTTCTGGAACCAGAGGGGTGCCCGTCTGCCAAATCCTCAACCCCCTCATTCCGTTTCCTTGTCTGAAGATGCAACTTGACACCTGATTCTTCCCTTAGGTAACGATGTGGGTCCATCATCATCAAGTAAGACCGCAAACAAGTTCGAGGGACTGTCTCAGCAATCCAGGTAAGGCGCCTTCATGTTCCTGCTGCCACTGGGATCATAGCTGACCGTTCGGAATTCTAGAAGTGGGTTTTAGGGCAGGCCAGGTGGCTCAGCGGTTTAGCGCTGCCTTCGCCCCAGGGCTGGATCCTGGAGACCTGGGATCGAGCCCCCATCAGGCTTCCTACATGGAGCCTGCTTCTCCCTCTCCCTGTGTCTCTGCCTCTCTTTCTCTCTCTCTCTGTGTCGCTCATGAATAAATAAAATCTAAAAAAAAAAAAAAAAACTGGGTTTTAGCGGCAGTCTGCTGGAAGTGTGGTCTGCCAGCTGGTGCTGATAGCAAAGAGGACCTAATTAATGTTCACTGTCCATATGCACCCGTCCCTGGTGGCCGGCCACCACGAGTCACACCCATCCAGCTTCTCCTCCCATCAAGGTTCCCTGCCGGGCCAGACTTCATTTCTTGATGTCAGAGTCCATCAGAATGAGGTTTAATTTTGAATTTTTTTAAAAGATTTTATTTATTTGTGATAGACACAGAGGCAGAGGGAAAAGCAGGCTTCCTGCGGGGAGCCCGGTGTGGGACTCAACCCCAGGATCACACAACCTGAGCCAAAGGCAGATGCCCAACCACTGAGCCACCCAGGTGCCCCCTATTTTTAATTTGTTTAGAGAAATTGCTCTGTTACTTTCCCTCTTGACTCCTTCTTGCTATCTTGGGAATGAAAACAGTCCTCAGGGAAACCCGACAGCCCAGAGATTTTCAGACGTAAAAATATGACTCTTTCCAAGTGCCCTGTTTTGTAAGATTCTCTTAGGCAGGACTAACAGCAGCGACCCTTTCTTCCCTCCTTCCACGGAAATGGGATACTTGGGAAGATCTTCTATAGGCACCACATAGCCAATCGCAGCGCAGAGGGTTTTCTCTAGAGGCACGATCCAAGATAAAGACACAAAGAGCCACTTCCAGTCCCCAAACCTCAGGGAGAGTCAGCTGGTATAGGGGGTTACTTTCCAGAGTTTATCAAAGAGAAAAAACAAAGTCCTCATTTATTTTAATGCCACTGTCCTATTTAGTCTGAACTTTACAAGATAGGCCGATTACTGTTTCCTAGAGATGAGAAGAACGGCCCCAAGAGTTTGAGAGGTTAAGTGGTGGCAGATGTCAGAGCTGGACTAGCCCAGTGTCCTCCAGACTCCAAGGCCCATAGTCCCCTTCCCTCACGTCCACCCACCCATTCCCACTCCATCCCCTCTCCAGCCTGCTCTGGGCAACTCACACTGCAGTTCTGGGGTCATCTTCCAGAGGGTGGGGGCATCTGATCACATGGAGAGTGCCCACAAAATGCTTTTTAAACAGAATCAAGCTGCATCCATGCACACAGCGGCAACCTTATGTTCCCTCCTGGGGAAGAAACGCAGGCCCGTGAGTGTTTGGTGCTGACCCAGGGCCTCTGTCGGGAATAACTGCCATGCTCACGTCAGGAATCGGCAGGTGTGCTTCCCTGAGAGCATGCCGAGCCCGGACGTGAGAAACACACGCTCCAGAGGCGTCCAAGGCAAGACTCTGTGTGTTCACCTTTTCCAGATTCGCAGCCGGGGGCAGTAGGATTGCATGAGAGCTGAGGAGAAAGCAGTTAGGAGATGCATGTCATCTTCTTCTTTAACTTTGTTCTGTTTGTTTGGTTTTAAGATTTTATTTATTTATTCATGATAGACACAGAGAGTCAGAGACACAGGCAGAGGGAGAAGCAGGCTCCATGCAGGGAGCCCGACGTGGGACTCGATCCCTGGTCTCCAGGATCGCACCCTGGGCCAAAGTCAGGCGCCAAACCGTTGTGCCACCCAGGGACCCTTCCCTCTGCTTTTAAACACAGTTAGGAGAGAAAGAGGGGAAAGCCAGTTCTTAGGACAGAAGAGGACAAATGAGAGATTCAGAGGGGCTCTTGGCACGTGGGACTCAGGTGCTCGGCTGCTGCTTCTCTTTGGGTCTGCACGCTCTGGCCTCCTCTGAGAATAGCTCCAGCCTCTTGCTAAGGGAGCCCTGTGGGTGCCAGCTAACAGGTGCCACCTGCAGCCCTGGCATTTGGATGATGGCAGGTGTGTGGGGAGGAACATTGGATGATTCAGAATACATGGGGTGGACTTCTATTCCCAACACTTGAGTGTTTTTCCCTATTCATTTTATAAGGGCCCCCAAGAGGAGGGGAAGCCCAGGGAGAGAGCCCAGAGGTCTGAGAGCCCAAGCTGTCTACTCTGGTGCCATGGAGGACGCAAAGCCCTGGCAATGAACAAAGCTGAGATCTCAATTTATAGCTCCTCCCCTTGGCCAGCCTTGGGACCCTGGGCTAAAATTCCCTAGACTTCAGTTTCCCCGCCCAGAAGTGAGGGTGGCGAGAGTTAGGGTGAGAGACAGTAATCCCTCGAGGACACTGACTTCTGTGCAGCACCCTGGGTCACGCGCTACCAGGCAACACGTGCTCTCAGACGTTGCCTCTGAGGGCAGGTTTCAAGGCGAAGAAGTGGTAACTTCATCACTCACAGAGTTGACCTTTCCACCCTTCCCTGGGTCCTCCCCAGCCGGGCACATTTTGAACTGTGGAAAACAGACCATCCTCTTTCATTAAAGAAATTTTGAAAGGGTTTTTAGAGAATTCATCAAACTCTTGTGATTTTTTTTTAATATGATATCACTAATGATATTGTAGCATCTTGAGATTCTAAATGCTTCTTATTTGTTAACCAGCACCGGTTCTGCAAAGACTGCCCTTGGTCCAAGAGTTCTTCCTAAACTACCTCAGAAAGGTAAGATTTCTCTTTCTCGTGTTCATGTAACTAGACCGTCACTGTGCCCTCCAAGGGGACAGGTGCCTCCATCTCTTTCGTACATGGCTTGATCCCAGATGCCTAAAGCAGTACCTGGCATGTCGTAGATGCCCAATAAATATTTGTTCAGTGAAGAAAGAGATTTATAAACTCAAGTTTTGTGATTAGCAAAACACCATACTTTACAAAACAAAACCCAAAAAACTCACAGTCCTTTTCTAGAAGATATGTTATCATCCCTGGGTATGGGGATACCATTCCTTCCCAGAGAGACCTGGGAACCACCACCACCTCCACCCTCACTTGTGTGGCCTGGGCAGAGGACTCGGAAGCTCCCCAAAGCCTCAGATTCCTCACCTCTAAACATGGGCAAGAATACCTGCTTCGTGAGGTTTGGTAAGGACGAAATGAGATCATGGCTTCAGAAAGCCCCTCGCTTTCTGGGGCACAGAAATCCTTCCCTGGGATGGCATCCATCATGCAAAGTAGAGATACTCATGCTCTGAGAAGTACAAGAAAGCAGTGTCTGTGAATGCCACTGCCTTGCCAAGCGAAGACACTCGGTTCTTTGACCAAATCTTCCTTAATCCTGATTGAGCTTTTCATCCGTATGACCAGCATGTCCGTTGTCTTATCTGCTCCCCCTCCTTTGTTGCCAGCTCCCCCTCGGGGGCTGAGAATACCCAGATGCCTTTGTTTCATTCTGTCCGTCCTCACTTAGGCCCACGAGGCCAGAGGGCCCACGTTAGGTACAGGCGGAGGCTCAGGTCAAGTCCTTTGACCCCAGAAGTCAAAGTTAGGACTCCGTGGTGGGAAGCTGGGATCCACCCTTCTCCCGAGGCCTTTGGCCAAGTGGCATATTTGGAGGTACACCTGCCAGGCTCCTGTACTGTAGTGCAGTGAGAGTCCTGTGGCTTCCAGTTCATTCTGCATGGAACACAGAGGAAGCTTCCCTGGATTTACTGAGTCTTTATCTCAGGTCATTGTTTTCTTCTTTTAACCTCGGCCCAAGATGCTGTCCTGGTCCCAGAGAAGCTTGAGGTGTTTCGGCAGCACTGCTCCCACTTATCTGCAGTCTGCCCAGATTCGATCCTGTGCTCTTCCCGCATCGATTGCACGTTACCACTGATTCCTTCCACCTGCCTGCCCAGCTCCCTTTTTTTTTTTTTTTTTTAATGATAGTCACACAGAGAGAGAGAGGCAGAGACACAGGCAGAAGGAGAAGCAGGCTCCATGCACCGGGAGCCCGATGTGGGATTCGATCCCGGGTCTCCAGGATCATGCCCTGGGCCAAAGGCAGGCGCCAAACTGCTGCGCCACCCAGGGATCCCCCCAGCTCCCTTCTTGCTTCCAAACCGCAGCTATCCTTAGCCCCACTGCCCCCACCCCCACCCCGTGGCTGCTGCCTCCTTCTCACTGCCCCCCGCCCCAGCCAGCATCTCTCTTCTAACGCTTTCCATCCTCTTCCGTGCACCTCCTGTGTGGCTTCTGCTCACCTGACCAACCCTGGGCTGCTCCACACACTGGGACGTGCTAGAGAAGCACAGGACGGCAGCTCCGCTCTGCTTCCTGACCGCTGGGCTCACACGGGCCTCTGATGGTGCCTGGCATCTCTGGGATCCACTGACTCGCCACTGCCCTAGCCGTACTCTCCTTCACACCTTCTCTGTGCTCCTAGAAACCTCACTTCTGTTTTTTCAGGGAACAGGACGTAAGCCCACGCCCATCCACCCTCACTGTCATGTGCCCTGCCTGCCTGCACTTGTCCCCCAGAAAGCAGCTGGCCATATCCTCGGGAGGACCCCATGCTAATGCATGAGCCCCACTCCCACCCCTCCTGACTCGGGGATGGCGCCCTGGCACACGCACCCCTCTTCACGGTGGTGTTCACGCTGAGCCATTCCACCAGAAGCAAGTGTGCTGTGAGCACCCCAGCAGGACCAGCTCCCTCCAACCACCGCCTCATTGTACTGCTCCTTTTCTTTTCTCTTGCCTTTTTTTTTAAACTGGTTTTGAAATTACCATAAGCCTATACAAAAATACTTTAAAACACAGAGTAGCCGCCTCCACCTCACCACCAGAGGCTCATCACGCAGCTCCAGCAGTGACCAGTTTATACCTGAGCTGGTTTCGTCTGTCTCCCACCCCCAGCAAGTCCGTGGCAGATGTGCACATCATACCACCTAGACACGCTACGTACCATTATCACGTCTCAGACACTCTCGCATTTTAAAAATCCAACGTTTCTTAATACCTTCAAATCCCCAGTTTACATTTTTTATTGTCTCATAAATACCCTTTTTTTTTTCCTTCCTTTAACAAATTGTTCAAATCAAGAGTGAATGAAACAAAGTCCAGCTGATGGGACAATTGGCGAGTTGGTCTCTTGTGTTTTTTTATTTTTTATTTTTTGGCTGCCCGACCTGCGGTGGGGGTGGGTGGGGGGCGGGGGCTCTTGTGTTTCTTAGGCTAATGGTCTCCCTGCATCTCTCCCCTTTTCTCATAGTTTATGTGTGGAAGGAACTGAGCTATTCATCCTAGTAGATTTTTCCAGTTTGGGTTCTGCTGACCTCATCCCCATGTGATGGTTTAACATGTTCCTCTGTCCTCTGTGTCTCCTGTCAATCAGAAGTTGGATCTCCAGACCCAATCAGATACAAGTTCAGGCTTCAGCAAAACTGCTTCCTGGGCAGTGGTCGTGTGTTCTTCTCACAAGAGGTGGATGCCGTCTGGTTTTCTCTCTTTGTGTGAAGTGTGCAGCTGTTCATGCTCAAAGCCAAGGCCCATCCATCCATCCCGCATTAGAATCACTGCACGAGGCCACTGGCCAGTGCTCGAGTATCGGCCCTGACTCTTACACGGCTCGTCTGCAGCAACCCCTTTTGTTGGGAATCTGGACCAGAGTCTTGCAGGGTTTTTCTTCATTTGCTTCCTCCTCTTCAGTTGTGTGCTTAGAAGCCATTCTCAGGGGTAGAATGATCACGGCCAAGGGAAGAGCGTTTCAGTAGACTGTACTCTGGGTGGTATTGCTTCGTATCCATTTCCTTCCACCCAGTCCTGTCTGCGCACACCAGCTGCACCATAACCTCCCAGGTTTTTGTAAGGAGTGGGGGTCGGTCTGGGAACGCCCGTTCCTGTCTTGTTCTTAATGGGCCTCACTCCAGCGGTGTACTCTCTGTGGTCCAGTTTTTGGGGGAGAGTTTGCTGGTCATTCCTTCAGAGTTAAAAAAGCAGTTCGGAAAGGACTTTTCATTGGAGCCAGGGAAACACAAAACCAGCTTGGAAATAGAATAGCCAAAGGTTGGGCAAGCATCCCTACAGGAGAAACTATTTTCTCATTTTGTTTCGGCCTATTATAATAATAGTATATGTATTCATTCTAGAAGATTTAAAAAATATACAATCAAAGAGAAGAAAAATACAAACCACCCGATTCTTTTATCACCCAACAGAAACACTTTCACTGTACTTTTTTTGTTTTAGGTTTTAAGTTACGGTGTGATGTTTTGTTTTGTTTTTAAGGTTTTATTTATTTATTCATGAGAGACACAGAGACAGAGGCAGAGACACAGGCAGAGGGTGAAGCAGGCTCCCTGCAGGGAGCCTGATGTGGGACTTGACCCCAGGATCACAACCTGAGCCAAAGGCAGATGCTCAACCACTGAGCCAGCCCGGTGTCCCTGATTTGGTTTGGTTTGGTTGGTTTTTTCTTATAGATCAGAAGCATTTCCTGTAACAAATTGCATGCAGTCTGACTTTTCCTGGCTGCATAGTATTCTGTTGTCTGGTGCCTTGAAGTCTTGGGCAGGCCCTGCCGTCCTGCCTCCACACGGCCTGCATGCAGCTTTTTCGCTGTGAACGGTGCCGTGCTGAGCATTCAATTCAAGCACGAGCACCTCAGCCTGGCTTTGATCCTTTTTTACAGAATAAATTCCTTGAACTGGGCGTGAATGTTTTGGGGTTCTCTCTGCCCAGCACCTACAGTTGCTGTTCCCCCGCCAGTGGCTCACAGCACGGCTCACCAGCCCCACTGCCTCAGGGATTCCCCCAGCTTCCCCCATCACTGCCTGCCTCAGACATCCGTTTACCAGTTGGCGATTTGCAAGAGAGGACGTTGGCTTGCTTGAACTCTGAGCTGAGGCACATCAGCTGAAGTTCAGGGGCCAGCCCATGCACTGGGACGTGGCCAAGCAGGCCATGAGCAGAAGCAGCCACAGTACAGCTTGTGACAGTTTGCAACACTGGGGTTCATCTTCCTTTCCTTTTAATAAATTTGAAGACTATCTTTCTGAATATATCATACCTCTAGAATGAAAGTCTTCGTTTGACTTGCTCACTGTGCCTTCTGTCAGCTGTCTCCTTGCAGGATGCATACACTGTGCTTGGCCTCTCTACCAGGAGCCAGAGTTCCAAAAATAAGTAAAAATATGAATCCCGGCCCCAAAGAACCCTGCCTGACAGTAAAGATAATACTCTTATATGATACTTAGAGCCTGTCAGGTCCTATTGGCAAATTTTTTACCTGTATTAACTCATATTTTAGAAATAAGGAAGGTGAGGCACAGAGAGGTTGTGTAATTTACCCAAGATCACACAGCAAGTTCAGTAAGTGGTGGAGCTGCACTTGGAGACATGTCCTTAGTGCCCTAGGTCCTACTGACAAAGCTGTGCAAAAAGCCTTGGGAATGCTTCCACAACCTAGAATCCCCAAGCTGTGCAGAATTACACAGCCGTGGCCATACAGAGAATAGAGAGGATCTGCCTAGGAAATCCTCCCAAACATATTGAGTAGGCAAGACACGAAGTTGCAGACAAAGTGTGTGTTGTAATCCGGTGTGTGGTTTCCTAAGTACGTGTGGTTGTATCACCAAAATGTAACAGAGGTTAGCTTAGGGGATGGTGGGGAGGAGGCGAAAGGAGAGGCCTTTCACCGCTTCTGTAGTATAGGGATCCTAGAGACGGGGGCATTCATCACGAATCCTGCTACAGCCACAGAACAGAATGCAACACTAAAAATTATGTACTGCTGCTAGAGGAATTTTATTGACCTGGCGTATGCCTGCCTCTCGCTAAAGCGGTGTGCAGATAAAAGCAGATGAAAGTTTTACCTATGGAAAACACGTAGAAAAGTCCAGAAGGAAATACGGCACATTACCGTCAATGGCTACATTTAGGTGGCAGGCTTGTGGAAAACTTAACTCTATCCTTCTAATTTTCTGTAACCTGTTTGTATTATATAGTCTTTTGTTTTTTTAATTCTGGATTAGTTTGGACATCCTGTTCTTACGTAACTGAGGCATGAAATCACATACGGTCCCGTGGACACCTTCTAGGCTTCCAACTTTCATCTTCTAAGAACAGGCACTCACTCTCCATCGGTCCTCCCGGTGACCGAAGGAGGGGACAGCGCTTCCCCACCTCGGGGTCCCCTCTGGTGACCTTGCTCTCTGTGGTTGCTTCCCACAGTGGCACTAAGGAAAACAGAAACCAGCCATCACCTCTCCCTAGATAAAGCCAACATCCCGCCTGAGATCTTCCAGAAGTCATCGCAGTTGGCAGAGTTACCACAGAAGCCACCACCTGGAGACCTGCCCCCGAAGCCCACAGAACTGGCACCCAAGCCCCAAATTGGAGATTTGCCACCGAAGCCAGGAGAACTGCCCCCCAAGCCGCAGCTGGGCGACCTGCCACCCAAGCCCCAGCTGGCAGACTTACCTCCCAAGCCACAGATGAAGGACCTGCCTCCCAAACCACAGCTGGGGGACCTGCTGGTGAAACCCCAGACCGGAGATGTCTCACCCAAGGCACAGCAGCCCCCCGACGTCACGCAGAAGGCACACCCGGCGGATCTCTCCCCAAATGTGCAGTCCCGAGACGCCATCCAAAAGCAAGCATCTGAAGACTCCAATGACCTCACGCCCACTCTGCCAGAGACGCCCGTACCACTGCCCAGGAAAATCAATACGGTGGGTAGACATCAATTTTGAGGCTTTTGCAAAACCCTGCTGCTCTCCGAAACCTGGCGGGAGAGTCTGTGCCCCAGCTAACACAGAAAAATCACAAGCTTGCTCACCTAAGCTGGCTGTGGTTCAGGCATGGTGGTGGAGCAGAGTCTAGTGGTTAGGGACGCGGGTGTTGGGTGTTGGACTCCAGCCAGCGGGCTTCAGGACCCGCCCTGAGCTCCCGCTCTCCCTGTGTGACCTGGGTGCATTCCTTACCCTCTCTGAGCCCGGTCCCCTGGTACACCGGAAGGAGCTAATGCAGCCGCTGAGCTCACGGGCAGTTCGGTGCAGTGAGGGATGAGCGGCAGCCCGCACACACTTGTCTTAGAGCCTGGAGGATGATATTTCCCTTTCTTAGAATCACAGGAAGGCAGGTTCCCTCTCAGGGTTCTGAAAATCTCCCACTCAGCTCTCCCCGCATCTTCCCAGAGGAACCAGAGGCAAAGCCCAATGAGACTTGCACAAGCAGAGTTCGGCTGACACCCCACATTCCCTCCTTTTCCTGAAATGCTCTCTACAATATACCGATTTTATTTTAATATAAAAATGCTTCCCCTCCCCCCCCAAAAAAAAACACTCTTTTTTTGGGAAAGTGCCCCGGGAGCATTCAGTGTACTATCTGCACCGCCCACGGCTGCACCCCCACGGCTGAGGAGCACAGTTAGTGAGGAACCGGAAGGCCTCCCACTGCACACAGGGGATCCGCCCTCGCTCATTATAAAATCAGCATTGCGGTAAAAGTGTGTCACTTCCACACTAAGGGAAGGGCAGGAAAAACAAAGCCCGTTCTCCCTCGGGCTGGAGACCACCGCAGTCCCTATGTACGGCGGCAGATGCCTCTGCTCTTCACGGGGGCGATGTCCCAAGAGCCCAGGCACCGCCAGGCACCTCGACGTACGGGATCCCAGCACGTGCTGTGCACTTGCCAGTTGTTTTATGACCTCATTTCATCCTCCCCGTTATCAAGTATCACCTAGGGGCCATGGGCCCGAGACAACAAAGACTTGCAAGGCCTCGGTTCCTCTGCCCCACCAGCCCCACTGCTTGCGCCCCGGGAGGAACCGCAGGAGGGAGTGGGGTGACTTAGGGAGAAACCAGGGACAGAGAGAAGTCACTTGACCCAAAACATTGAGAGCCACAGCTTGCTTTTTTCTTTTTAAAAAAAAAACAAATTAATCAGTGAGGCACCAAAAACCTCCTTTGGAAGATGATTTCTCCATTCCCGTCTGTCTGCAGAGAACCAGACGTCCCGCAGATAAAAGTGCAAGTGAAAACTGATCAGAAATTAAAACATTTTGGGCAACTGCCTAGAATCCTCCCAGCCTGGGCCGCCGCCCTGTTTAACCAGCATGTGCTGACTTGGTACTTTGCATGAGGGGACTGAGAAATTTGTTTACGCTGTGCATTCAGTATGCAGAAGCTGCACATTTCTCTTTACATCATGTTTCCCAAAACCATTTTTAGACTCTGCTGTCATCTCTGCAAGCTGCTCTCGGGAGTGGGGGAGGGCAGGGTGCTTCAGGGGTTTGGGCGAGGCTGGATTTCAATCCCCACTTGCGGTTTCCTCTGTCCTGGTGTGGGGGGCACAGAGTGGGGGAGCACACAGCCCCCCGCGCTTGCCGCCCCCTCCACAGAGGAGACGTGGAGGCTCAGTGAGGGTAAATCACGGGCCCAAGGCCACTGTGTGCTTTTGTCCAGCTAAAACCCAGGTTCTTTCTTAAAGGGGAAAAACAAGGTGAGACGAGTGAAGACCATCTACGACTGCCAGGCGGACAATGACGACGAGCTCACGTTCATGGAGGGGGAAGTGATTGTCGTCACAGGGGAGGAGGACCAGGAGTGGTGGGTATGTACCAGGCCGCCTCGGGCGGGCGCCCCCGGGGACCGGGGTCCTCACTTGCCCTCCAGCGTTTTCATGGGGCGTCTTCTCTCCCCGAGTCGTGCTAGAAACGCAGGCGTGGAGCTCTGACACCGGGTTGGGAGAACGAACGTGTGCCTGTGCTTTGCCCTCGTGATCGTACAACCTGCAAGCCGCAGGCATTTCCTGCTTTTTCAGATGTGAAACTGAGGCTCGAGGTTAAGCATGTGACACAGGTCGGAGGCAGGCGGTCAGCCTTCGGAAGCATCTCTGACCTCAGAGCCCGAGTCCCCGTGTCAGGCCATCCCGGGCCAGGCATCAGGGCCGGGGGCTCCATCCTCAATCCGGCGGTTCTGCCTTTGTAAAGTGGGGCATGATACCCTCCTCCCTTGATTTTACGGGAGTAAACAGAAATATCTACAAAAATCCCTTTTACATTAAAACCTGCTGCCCGAGCGTCCTCACACAGCTTGGAGATTCTCAGCGGCTCCAAGGACAGCCCTACGCATCTGTGCTGTTGAGGCTGTCAGGATTGAGCCTCCTGTGACAAACAGCAGGCCAGAGGCACCGTGGGTGGTGGCCACCGTGGCAGGTGTCTCTCCTGGCTGGGGATGCTGCTTCCTCTCAGCCTGGGTCCCACCTGCCCGGAGGGACCCGTTCTGTGTGCTGAGGAAGGGACCTGCGGTTCACAGCTGAGCCAGCAGAGCCTGCCAGGGCCCGAAGCACAGGTGCACGCACACATGTACACACATGCAAACACACGTCTACATGCAGCAGGCATGCGTGCTCCTTTGGCTTTTCTTCCTTTGGGCCTGGAGAGCACCTCCAGACTCCTGATCACAGGTTCTGCATGGACCGAAGCAGTGGCTCAGAGGCCCGTGCAGCTTTGCCCCCCAGAGTTCCGATTGTCAGGACCTGGGAGGGTGGGTGCTCTGAGCCTCTGGCCAGTGGAAGCCAGGGGTGCTTGGGAGTGCAAGAGGACTGGCCTGCAATGTGCGCAGTGCTGCAGCCGAGACATCCCGGAGGAAGTGATGAGGCCTCTCTCTCTCTCGGGGGTGGGGGGTGGCCCGGCCCCGGTGGCCCTTCCTGCCTCTCCCAGGTCCAGCCGGCTCCTGGCGTGGAGCCTGCTAGAGAGCCAGGTTAGAATCACAACAAGGAGGTGGGCTCTGAAGACCCCGGCGGGAGTCACTTTGTAGCTCTGTGGCCTCCAATAAGGCACGTCCCTCCCATAAGCCTGTTTCCTGCTCAGAAATGAGACAGGAGTAACCTGCCTCCCAAGGGTGTCCCAAGAACTCGCTTGGTGATACGCTGGTATTACTATAAACAAGCAGTGATCGGATCCTTCGCTAGGAATCTGATAACAACAGCAGAGGGCCCAGAGCGAGTTAAGTGGAAAGTTTTCACTGATGCCTCTAGCATCCTCCTCGGTGGAGATTCTTTTTTTTTTTTTTTTTTTTTTTTTGACTATTTTATTTATTTATGCATGAGAGACAGGCAGAGGGAGAAGCAGGCGCAGGGAGCCTGATGTGGGACTTGATCCCGGGTCTCCAGGATCACACCCTGGGCTGAAGGCGGCACTAAACTGCTGAGCCACCAGGGCTGCCCTTGGTGGAGATTCTGTGTGCCGTCAGCACATATGCTGAGCCAGACGTGAAAATAATGTCGCCCATGCCACCAGTGATTTCCGATTCACAAATCCTCTCAGGGGCAGGACGCCAACTAAGACCACCCCCCAGGTGGGTAAGTGAGGTCTTGCCGTCGGGTCCACCCTCAGGGTGAGAGAACCGTGCATGGTAGCCCAGGTGGCTGCCCAGGTGACCGGCCCCGTAGGTAAAGGGAGCAGCGCAGGCTAGCCCACAGCTCCAGCTCCAGCCACCGCCGACACCACGGGGGCTTGTGGACGGCGATGAGAGCTGGCCTGGCCTGGCTCGTCAAGCCACCCTCCTGTCTGTGCATCGTCCCTTCCGGCCGGTGCGCGTGTCCGATGCTCTCTGCTGAAGGCTCGTGAGAGGATTCTCTTAACGCAGCACCTCTCGGTCCGAGATAGTTAGGAAGTCCTCGCAGGCGGCCGTGGTCACAGGCGCAGGCGGCGGACGGCGGAGCTGCCGCAGAGGCCACCGTCCACGTCAGGCCCTCCCCGTCTCCTTTCCCCACGGCAGCCAGGAAACAAGCCCTGGGCCAGAGCCAGCCCTTCGCATCTGTGTGCTTTTTCATAGAATCTCCCAACAGGCCTGAGAAGAAAGGGTATCTTAGCCCCATTTTACAAACAGGAGGCGTCGCAAGGTTTGTGTGAGGTCACGGGGCCAGAAGGGCAGCCGCACCCCCAGGTGGGGGGGGGGGATGGACTCGGGGGTCTGCAGCCTGTGTGAGCGCGCAGGCGGGTTCTTCCCCACCCCCCACCCCCCACCCCCCATCAGGGTGGGTGTAGACCTCGGCAGACAGGATGAGGGTCCCAGGCAGGGCTGCCTCACGGACCCGCCATGTGTGCGCCGTGACATCCGCGTGCAAGTGCCGGAGCGGTTGTACCTTGTGTTACAACCGTACGTAGTACGCAGCTGACGGCGGGGCAGGGTGAGCGCGCGCCCCGCCCCAGGCCTCGGGGCCCAGTCCAGGCGCGCGTGGGCTCCGCGGGGCTGCCGGCGGCCTGACGCCTGTCTCTCCTCCCTGCAGATCGGACACATCGAAGGACAGCCCGAACGGAAGGGGGTCTTCCCGGTGTCCTTTGTTCACATCCTGTCCGACTAGCAGAAAGCAGAGCCCGACGATTGTCCACATCCTCATGCGAGACTGCTGCCTGCACGTAACCCCGTGCACACGTGTGTATATAGCTGCTGTTACAGAACGAGAGACTCCCGGAAGGGCCACCTCAGGAGGGGACTCGGTGTGTGCTGTAAATACCCCGTGGGCTCCGCCCTCGCCGGTGGTGGGGGGGCCCTGGGCCCGGCGCGCCGTCCTGGGCGCCCGGCACTTCCATCCCGATGCCCTTTTCCCAGCAGACAGACAAACCCAGGAGCATAGGAGCTGCTGGCGTTGCGGGGAGAGGGTCTCCAGCAACCGCTGGGAGGCGGGGGAGCGGCTCTGTTCCTCACCAAACAGTATTCGCAACCGCGTTGCCCACAGCGCAGCCTTAGCAGAGAGGTGGGTTCTGTTGTCCAGGTGAGACTTTCAGCTCCGTGAGAGCAGCCCGTAGTGCTAGCTGGGTGCACAGTTTACAGCTACCGCAACCGACGTGGGTATTTATTACAGAGAGAAGTGCTCGGTTCAGTGTGTAAGTGTTACTCCTCCGGCAAAGTGTCCACCGACCCAAAACCTTCGGTGGCACCTCACGGTCCCCACCGCCTCGCGCAGGGTAGGCCAGGTGGCTGTATACTGTCTTCTGGCGATGCGTGCCCGCCCCTGAGATATTACCTCATTATGCAGAAATAACATATCCTTCACGACTATTTTGACAAAAGCTTAAAACGCATCTGATGAAGTTCAACTCTGAGGAACCGAGGACCGCCAGGAAACATTAGCCTCTACGTTATGCATGCATTTAGAAGCTTACCTGAGATCTGCCTTTTATAAAGGAATAGTACGGACAAGTGGAACTGTACATTTTTTTAACTTGATCGCCATTAAAGCAGAAATTATAAGGTCGCAACACCTGTTTCTAGTCAGTCATTTGGCTTTCCCAGAGCGTGAAGTTCCATATCCTATCCTGAATTCGCATCCCGCACACGTGTTAAAAGCATCTGATACGTCAACTTAAATTATTCTCTTAGTCTTGTCCCCTGGTCAGTTTTAAACTCGTGAAAGACGGATTCACGAAGATGACGGATTCAAAGGTCAGGCCCCCACCCCCCACCCCCACGCTCTCCCCACCACCGAACCCGGGTGCCGAAACCAGCCTCTTCTTCCCCCGTGCTCTTGATCACGCCCCAGTCGTAGGTGAGGTTCCCGGGCTTACGCTGTGCTGTGTAGACGCGGCACTGTCAAGCCAGGTCCCAGCCGAGTGCTCGGACGCCGCTGCGAGGGGCCCCGTGACCCGGCGGCCTCCCTGCAGCGAGTCTGCCTCCACGGCCTCCTGGTGCCAACACCGTGAGGATGGGGTTGCGGCCATCAGTCCGGGTTCTGGAAAGAACACAGTAGCTGCCCTCCCGGGGCAGCGGGGCTGCTCTCTTGATTGCCAGGCTCGTGTGTCCCTCTGGCGTCACGTTTGCTTAAACTGCTTTGCTGGCAACAGCACCGAGAGCTAAGAGTTCTAAGCAGCTAACCTCGGCGGCGAGAGAGAAAGGTCCATTTCACAGAAGCACAACTCCCCACCGACCCCTCGGAGAAGCCCCCGTAGCAGCGTCTCCGCGCTCAGTGAATAGTGATTTAGTTCTGCTTAAGTGAGTACTATGAAAACTTCGAATAACCACCTGATAGGTAAACCTTGCATGACAAACCTGCAACACAACATCTCAGCTGTTCTGGAAAGTGATGTTAAGCAGTTGTCGCCCGTGGAGGGGGGGGACCCCGTGAGCTCCCCGCACAGAAGGCAGGCGTCGGGGAGCCCTTCCCGGGGCATCTGCAGCCCCTGCTCGCAGGCCACGCTGGTGTCAGGACAGGAGGTCTCCGTCCGGAGTGACTTAGGGCCCTGGTTCATTCAAGTACACGTTTTTAGTTGCATTAAAGAACTATTCGTTTTCGTGGCCTACAGTATTTCCAGCTGATCTCAAAATAAACTGGTTTTTCTAAAAAAAAACTCAAAACCTAGATGTCTAAAATTACATGGAGTCACTGTCTCTTCTTCTTTTCTTCTTTTGCAACAACTTTACACAAACGCATTTTTTTTAATGCCTCCCCGCCCCGGTTTTGTTTTTGTTTTCATGAGGAATCTGAGTTCTCTCTAACCCAGCTTACTGCGGGACATAGGAAAGCTAGGTATAAATACCTTTGGTGATCTCGGTCGGGTGTGAGTCTGATAAGTGAACCACGATCTGCAATCTTGTACATGATATAGTATTTTGAAGGTTATGGAACCTTATGAAAAAAAAATAGTTAATTAGTTCTTTTTTTTCCCCCAGAGGGGAAAGTTACATTCTGCAAATAGTCTGTATCTTATTTTACTGTTGAACAGCAATTGCTATTTATTTTTTTATTGCCTAGAACTTCTACATGTTGTGTAGGGATCCCGTAGCGCCACCAGGTAAATTCCAAACTCTCATCTGGATGTTACCACCAGACATCAGTACGCTTGTCGTTTCACATGTATTTAATGTGACTGTTTTTTCAGTACTGTATGTGTTAATTTCTACTTTTTTTAATATTTAAAATTGCTTTTAAATAAACATATTCTCAGTTGATCCCAAACATCTGAAATCAAACCATTTTGTGACTTGTCCACTGTGTTCCATGTGGAGAGAAGCAAGACTGCTTGGCTGTGCTTTGTGGGGGGATGGATAACAGATCAGTCCAGCTCCTGTGTAAAAGCTCGCTTTGGATGCATAAAAATGTCCATTGCGTTCCTCAGCTTGCAAAACATAGATCTCAGCATTTTGGGGTTCCCCCCCCATTCTTGCACCCACTCCATGTGAAGAGGGAGGGCGGGGGTAGCCCCGGTGGCTCAGTGGTTTAGCGCTGCCTTCAGCCCAGGGTGTGACCCTGGAGACCCAGGATCGAGTCCCACGAGAGGCTCCCTGCATGGAGTCTGCTTCTCCCTCTGCTCGTGTCTCTGCCTCTCTCTCTCTGTGTCTCTCATGAATAAATAAAATCTTAAAAAAAAAAAAAAAGAGGGAGGGCAGGGAGCAGCCCCAGGGCCAGGGGCTGGACCTATGTGACCTCATCTACCCCTCAACCCATCAAGAAGCACATGTGCACCCCTCCACTTTACGGAGCCCGAAAACGAGGCTCAGACCCAGGGCTCACTGTCACATGGGAGGTGCCATGGCTGGTAAAAGACCAAGTCAGGAGTCTAAAAGAGTGGGTCTGGCACCAAGGCTGTGCTAGAAAGTTCCTAGTCGCATTGCCAAGTTCCAGCCAGAGGCGCGGAGGTGGGCAACGCCCGAGGCTACAGCACCGAAGCCCCCGAAGCGTTTGGCATCCTCCTGTTTCCTGCCCTGAGCTTCGTGGACGCGGTGCTGGTCACACACCTGGGCCAGGTAAGCCCGCCCAGCCATACCCCAGTGACTCGGGGTATTTCTGGGACGGGCTAGTGGAATCCTCTGGATCATTCAGGCAAAGGGGCAGCAGCTTTCTCTCTAATCAGTGTTGCACTGGTTCCATTGGTTCTGTATTATTGTAAACCTGGGACGGTGTCTGGTGGAAACTACAGACCTGTCGCCGTGGAGCGCTGGGAGCCGCGGACAGCCCTCCCCCAGCCATGCTGGAAACCGGAGGAACCTCTCATCTCCGGGCTCTCGGGCCTTTGAGGCCTAGATGGTGGATGAGCCCGCTTCCTGTGTGTGCATTCGGTCCTCCGTGGGCGAAAATCCTCTTGAGGCACGTCCGCCCGCAATGCTGAGCTGCCTGGCTCAGGGTCACTCATGGTGGCACGGTGACCCCCAAGTCCAGGTGGCCTCAGCAGCAGCCTGCCCCCCTCTGCCTGCTCGATTCTCCTCTAGCCCACACCGCGTTGTCACCCAGCACGGTGGCAGGGGTGCATGGAGGAGAGAGGGTACCTACAATTCGACCTCTGCTGCTCCCCACCCGCGGGTGTTCTCATCCCTCTCGGGTGGAATCTTCTTCCCCCGGGTCTGCAGGATCAGCCAATTCTGTGCTGACGGGCTCCCCTCTCTGCAGATGAGCCTCGGCTGCCCCTGTGCCCACCCCCGGCGAGGCCACCTATCTGAGTGTGCAAGTTCCCCATACACTTTGCATCAAGAGGCTGCAGGCCTGTGGTTGCAAAGAGGAGCCTGCGGGGAGGCGGGGAGACGGGGATGGAGAGGCACTGGTCATTTTGGGGGCCCCTTCTCTCCGTGAGGAGCTTGCTTGGGGTCAGCAGTTTGCCCTCCAGCTGAAGCCCCCCCTCCCCTGCTGATGGGGAGGTGAAGGCAATGAGCTCACAGCGCAGGCTGGGGAGAGTGCAATGGCACTCCCCTGCAATGGCCGGAGGGGCCCCCAGAGTGGTGGGCGCCCCCACTTGCACGGTGACCCCTCACCTGCCCTGAGCCTCTGGACTGGTCTCCCTGCCTTCCAGGTGAGCAGGGCAGGGATCTGACTTGAACCCCAAGCTCAGGGCCCGGGTGGCCACCAGCCATGACCTGGGGCTGTCTGTGTGTTGCTACTGGGCTCCCTGGCTGCCCTTTCTGAAGAGAAACTGAGTCAAGGCCAGCCGGCCCCAGCCCCCTGTGGACACTTCAGCCTTCGGGGAGGCGGGAGCCGTGAATGGGCAGGGGGTTGGCCTGCAGAGGGCCGCCAGGGACCATCCTTGCAGCTGCTCTGCAGTGGAGCCAGAGGTGGGGCTGGCGTGGGGTCCCGGTGGGTGTCGAAAGGGCGGCAGGCAGCAGCGAGGGAGCTGGCCTCCGTGAGCTCAGCAGCCCCGTGTGCAAGCAAACGTCGAAACACTCAAGCTCCTGAAAACAGGAATTAAAGCTCAGATAAACACAGCTGTTTTGCAAAAATCTTACCACACAGCAAAAACCCTAGACTGGGGCTCAGAAGCCCAAAACTTTGACCTTCTGCAAAAGCACCCCGGGAGAAGCTGTGCTGGGCTGTGCTGGGCTTCCCGCTCCCGTGGACAGAATTTTCAGTGCCGCCTTACAGGTCCCAGCAGATCTGAGAACGGAGATCGCACGTGTGCCGTCTGCACGCTGGCCTGAAAATACGTTAGGGCCAGCTCTTCGGGCTTGCACTAGCATCATCTGGGGACCTCGGATTCAAGTCAGACTCGGGGGCCCTCTCCTCAGAGACTGAGAATCTGAGAACCATTCTGAGTCTCAAGAGACGGCCCAGCAATCTGCAGGGAGCCAGCATCCCCAGGTGACCCCCCTGCACGGCGGTGGGGGGTGGGCACACCTCACTTTCCCCAGTGACAGGTGAAGTCAAACAAACGCCACGCTTGACATGCGGTTAGTGCCTAAGTGTTCCTTGAATGAGCGATTGCACGAAACCTGGCAAAAGCACTCTCCAGAGGGGGGTCAGGTTGGAGGGGAAGCATCTGGCTTTCAAAGGCCTGGGGAGCACCCGCCCCAGCGAGGGCCGAGGCCCCGGAGCCTCTGATCCACATTTGCTCTGCCCACTTGCACTGCACATTGCTGACTCCCACCCAGTAAACAGGCGCCTGGACAATGGTCCTCTTTTTGTGGCCGCTAAGCCGCGGGACAAAGATTCACAAGAATGCATTGTCCGAATGTGCGGGCTGAGTTCCTGCTCGGCGGGTCCCCTTAGAAAACTCCGAGCGCAGGACTCCCCTGGCCGCTCCGCCCCCGACGCCAGGCGACTGCGGCCCTGCCTGGACCTCGGCTCTGGCTCTGGGGTCGGGTCGAGGAGGAAGGCTCTGGAGGGTCTGCAGCAGGTGCCCCCAGGCCTTCCTGCCTTCCCTTCCACACTGGGCCGGTGGCCTGGGGTTCCCTTTCCCCCTAAAGCCAAGGCCTCGTCTGGTCCAGCCCGAAGGGGAAGATGCTGGGGTGGGCGAGCCAACTTGCTAGGAGAGGGGAAGATGGGGGAGTCGGGCAGGAGGCAGAAAATAGGGACAGGGTGAAAGTGAAGTTGCCTGGGAATCTGTCTACTAAAGCTGAACGCACATGCCCCCGGACCCTGAGACCACCCGGGACCCAGAGACGCCCCAGGACCCAGAGACACCCCAGGACCCAGAGACCACCCCTGACCCAGAGATGCCCCAGGACCCAGAAAAACCCCAAGACCCAGAGACACCCCAGGACCCAGAGTTGCCCCAGGACTCAGAGACATCCCGGGACCCAGAGATGCCCCGGGACCCAGAAACACCCCGGGACCCAGAGATGCCCCAGGACTCAGAGATGCCCCAGGACCCAGAGTTGCCCCGGGACTCAGAGACACCCCGGGACCAAGAGTCGTCCTGAGACCCAGGGACACTCTGGGGACCCAGAGATGCCCCAGGGCCCAGAGACATCCAGAGATGCTCCCAGAACCCAGAGACGCCCCAGGAGAAGCGTGTGCACACGCAGACCAGGAGGGCAGAGTGTCCATAGCAGGACTCTGTGACCGTGGAAACCTCGAGAGTGCCCAGACGTCCTCAGCAGTACCACGGGCACAAAAACGGATTGATCGCCCAAGGTGATGGGGGCGACCACTGTACTGGCGCACAGGGGTGCCCCCGTGCTGAGTGCAGGAAGCCAGACTCTGGAGGCTGCACTTTGATTCTGTCTGGCAAACCATCCATGTGGGCTGCAAGCCAGGAATGGCCATTGCCCCAGGGGGAACCTATAGAACCTGGGGGACTTCGGGGTGCAGGTACTATATTCTATTTCTTTCTCTGGCGCCGCTCGCACGTGTTTTCTCAGTTTGTGCAAACTCTTCTACAGAAATGACTACCCAGAACCTTGGCCCGTTTTCGAACTGGCTTGTTTGTCTTTCCGTTAATGTGTTGTAGGTGTTCTTTATGTATCCTAGATACAAGTCCCTTTCAAATATATGATTTGCAAACATTCTGGGGGTGGTTCTCCCATTCTGGGGGTGGTCTTTTCCTTCCACTCTTCGACATGAACATGTCTTCAAGAAGATGGGACTTCCAGGAATCACAGACCCTAAAGCCTTGAAAGCCGGTCAAATTACCTAAATGTGTGGGGTGACCTTTGGTATTTCTCTGGTAATGCTGGTCAGTTCGGGCTGAACTCAGCATTTCTGTGGTCTCTGGAAGCGGCAATGTGGGCTTCAGATCCTCCAGGCCTGGGGCTGAGGCGGGGTGTCTCCCTCACAGGTGAGGGACTCTGGGCAAGTCGGCCTGCCCCTCAGCCCCTACTTTGTCCATGAAGCGTGGCCTCCACCGCTGGCCTCACAAAATGAACAGAGAACAGACAACGTGGGGCATTCTACAATAGGCCCTCCTGAATAATTTGTGAAGTGTGTGTGTGTTTTACTTTGAAAAATATCTTTTTTTCATAAAATATAAGACGTGCATCTGGTCCAGTATAAATCCAGGGCCCCGTAAGTGATAATTGCCTCCCTCAGCCAGCTGTTCGTGCCAACGTGCCTGGCACAGCTCCCTCACCTTCTACCTCCAGATCATTCTTTTTTTTTTTTTTTTTTAAGATTTTATTTATTTAGGGATCCCTGGGTGGCGCAGCGGTTTAGCACCTGCCTTTGGCCCAGGGCGCGATCCTGGAGACCCGGGATCGAATCCCACGTCGGGCTCCCAGTGCATGGAGCCTGCTTCTCCCTCTGCCTGTGTCTCTGCCTCTCTCTCTCTGTCTCTCATGAATAAATAAATAAAATCTTTTTTTAAAAAATTTTTATTTATTTATGATAGTCACACACACAGAGAGAGAGAGAGAGAGAGAGAGAGGCAGAGACATAGGCAGAGGGAGAAGCAGGCTCCATGCAGGGAGCCTGATGTGGGACTCGATCCCGGGACCCCAAGATCATATCCTGGGCTGAAGGCAGGTACTAAACCGCTGGGCCACCCAGAGATCCCCTCTCCAGATCATTCCTTTTTTTTTTTTTTTTCTTTTTTCTTTTTTTTTAATTGGTGTTCAATTTACTAACATACAGAATAACACCCAGTGCCCGTCACCCATTCACTCCCACCCCCCGCCCTCCTCCCCTTCTACCACCCCTAGTTCGTTTCCCAGAGTTAGCAGTCTTTACGTTCTGTCTCCCTTTCTGATATTTCCCACACATTTCTTCCCCCTTCCCTTATTTTCCCTTTCACTATTATTTATATTCCCCAAATGAATGAGAACATATAATGTTTGTCCTTCTCCGACTGACTTACTTCACTCAGCATAATACCCTCCAGTTCCATCCACGTTGAAGCAAATGGTGGGTATTTGTCATTTCTAATAGCTGAGGAATATTCCATTGTATACATAAACCACATCTTCTTTATCCATTCATCTTTCGTTGGACACCGAGGCTCCTTCCACAGTTTGGCTATCGTGGCCATTGCTGCTAGAAACATCGGGGTGCAGGTGTCCCGGCGTTTCATTGCATTTGTATCTTTGGGGTAAATCCCCAACAGTGCAATTGCTGGGTCGTAGGGCAGGTCTATTTTTAACTGTTTGAGGAACCTCCACACAGTTTTCCAGAGTGGCTGCACCAGTTCACATTCCCACCAACAGTGTAAGAGGGTTCCCTTTTCTCCGCATCCTCTCCAACATTTGTTGTTTTCTGCCTTGTTAATTTTCCCCATTCTCACTGGTGTGAGGTGGTATCTCATTGTAGTTTTGATTTGTATTTCCCTGATGGCAAGTGATGCAGAGCATTTTCTCATATGCATGTTGGCCATGTCTATGTCTTCCTCTGTGAGATTTCTGTTCATGTCTTTTGCCCATTTCATGATTGGATTGTTTGTTTCTTTGGTGTTAAGTTTAATAAGTTCTTTATAGATCTTGGAAACTAGCCCTTTATCTGATATGTCATTTGCAAATATCTTCTCCCATTCTGTAGGTTGTCTTTGAGTTTTGTTGACTGTATCCTTTGCTGTGCAAAAGCTTCTTATCTTGATGAAGTCCCAATAGTTCATTTTTGCTTTTGTTTCTTTTGCCTTCGTGGATGTATCTTGCAAGAAGTTACTATGGCCGAGTTCAAAAAGGGTGTTGCCTGTGTTCTTCTCTAGGATTTTGATGGAATCTTGTCTCACATTTAGATCTTTCATCCATTTTGAGTTTATCTTTGTGTATGGGAAAATTGGACATCCACATGCAGAAGAATGAAACTAGACCACTCTCTCCAGATCATTATTAACTGCTCCTAGTGGTTTTAGAAAAGGAAGCTTGAACCCACTACCTCATCGGGCGGCAGGGGGAAGATGAAAGTGCTAAACATCCTTGCTTTTGCGTTTGCTTCTTCTTACATTGGGAGCAAAAAGGAGATTCCTCAGCTTCTTGGGCCAATGAGAACTTTACCAACAGGGGCGCCTGGGTGGCTCAGTGGTTGAGCATCTGCCTTTGGCTCAGGTGGTGATCCTGGGGTCCTGGGATGGAGTCCCGCATCGGGCTCCCCAGAGGGAACCTGCTTCTGTGCACACAGGCCTCTCTCTGTCTCTGCCTCTGTGTGTGTGTGTGTCTCTCATGAATAAATAGACAAAATCTTTAAAAAAAAAAAAAAACTTTACCAACAACTGAAGACAAAAGTGTTCTTGGTTCCCCCCACTTTGTGGAGGAAACCCTTCTGGCCCCAGCAGGGGTTTCTTAGTCTCCCCGACAGCACCACCCACACCGCACAGAGGGCGACCCCCCCCCCCAGTGGAGCTGCCCCAGAAGTCAGGTGCACCGGGGGCCTGGGGCAGCACGGCCGGTGCTGGTCTCGGGCCCAGGGGCCGCGGGGTCTGGAGCTGGGCCTTTCACAGACAGCTGTCCCCCGGGGTCACCCACACACCAACGAAGGTCGAAGGTGGAGCTGTGAGTTTAAAAATAAAAATGAAACTTCTTGTAGAAGTTCCTCCTCTGCCCTCCCCCCCCACCCCCCCCCCACCCCCCGCCTTTCCACGGAAGGTCACTCCCTTTCATGAGTCAGGCTGGGAAATGCTGATGCGATGATAACTCACCCCAGGTCGCAGAACCCTCCCCGCAGGGCAGGCCTCCTGGCCCAGAGCTACCCACCCCCTCCCCTGCCGCCCCCTGCGACCCCTCCAGCCTGGAGGTCCTGGGGAGCCACACCGGGAGCAGGTGCCCAGTGCTCCCCACCGCCGCCCCCCAACTGGCAGTCCTCCCCCACACCTGGGGGTCTCCCCACCTGCCCGCAGCAGGGGTGGAGCCGGCGGGGCCCCAACTTTGTACTTTGAGCAGATCCACCCAGTGGTTCTGAGGCCACTGGTCATGGACTTTGAAAAATAACACTGAAGCATTTTGCCTTTTTTTTTTTTAATCAAACCAACATGTGACCATGAAAGCAAGGATGGAGATGGCCCCGGCCAGCCTGGCCTCTGCCCCTTAATCCGGTGTGGCCCCATCCAGCCCCTGGGGGGACGGGGGAGTGTCCTGCCCTCAGCTGCTCACCTGCACCTGTACCTGCACCTGCACCTTCACCTGCGGTCACGCGGCTCCAAGGCTCAGGCCGCTGCACAGACTTAAGGTCCTACCAGGCCCCGGCCCGTCTGCTCTCTTCGGGCTCCCCGTAGCACTAAGCACATCATGGGGCCGCAGGTAACGTCTGGCGGGGGCAGCGGAGAAAGAAAAGCCGGACCCCATCCCACCAAACTTATGCTGAGAGGAGAATGCTGTGAGGTGGAGCTCCTTCCCTCCGGCCTGGTAGAGGGGAGTCAGAGACAACGGAGTCCTGACCCGGAGTCCTGACCCTCGAAATCAAACGCAATTGGCACTGTCGTGAATGCAGTCCAGCTCGAGCCTGTGTGCAACCCGAGACGGGGGGGGGATGAGCAGGGGCGGGAGGGGACTAGGAAGGAACCCCTGGGTCACCACCCCCCAGCACTGCTGGTCCCAGGACGGTGGATCCCGGGTTCTGGCCTTGCTCGGCTCCAACTAATGGGATGAGCTTACACAAGCCTTCTCCCTTCTATGTTCTAGCTTCTTCATCTAGAAAACAGGGAGTCCATAGGTCTGCCCCTCCTGGCGCCGTTGGGAGCATGTGTGTGTCTGCGCTGGTCTCTGTGTATGTCTATGTGCACACATGTGTTCTTGCCATGGTTAGTGTCCCTTCAAAATTCATGTGCTGAGATCCTAACCCCCAGTGTGATGCTATCAGGAGGTGGGGCCTTTGAGGAGTGATGAGGTCATGAGGATGGAGTCCCCCGAGTGGGGTCCGTGCCCTAGTGACAGAGGTCCCAGAGAGCTCCCTCACCCCTTCCACCATGTGAGGGCACAGCAAGCAGAAAGCCCTCTTCAGAAGCAGACCCCACCAGACACCAAATCTGCTGGGGCCTTGATCTTGGACTCCCCAGCCTCTGGGGAAAAATAAATACAGAGAAATAAATTTCTGTTTGAAACCACTTGGTCCCTGATAAACTACTCATTCCTAGATTGAATCACTTCTCATGTGCAAGGGCGGGGGAGACATGTGCTCATGCTATGTGTGTACGTGTGAGCATGTGCTTGTGTGCTAAGCTCTGAGCATGGTAAATCACTGTTCTGTTAGATGAGATGATTTTTCGACTTGCCATGACCTTCTGGAAGGTATGCAATCTCTTGCCATCCTGGCTGCTCTGCTGTGATGACCCGCTGCAGCGGTTAGGAGCCTGACTCCCATGCGCCCCAGTCAGCTTCCCCTCCAGGGCCCCGGGGGAGGCGGGTCAGAGCTTCAGGATGGTATCTGTCCTGGCACCTTCCAGGCTCTGTCCCAGTTCAAGGGCTTCAGGCACCTGCCAAGGAGAGAGCGGCAGCGGGATCCCACTGGTCCAGGGAGACAGAGTGGGATGGACCCCCGAGAACGTTTGCACCCAGGAGAAGCCTCACTGTTCCCGGGTATCCCTGGCCCAGGGAGGTCAAGCGACTTGCCCAGGTGTTTATTGAACACTTACTATTTGCCTCGCATCCTTCTAAACACTTAAAATAGCTTAGTGTGTTTTAGCCTCAAAGAAAGTACATAAAATAAGTGCTATTAGTATTTCCACTTTACAGGTGGGGCCACGGGGGCTTAGTGGGCCCACTGTCCTATTGCTGCCATAACAAATCACCACAGACTCAGTAGTTTACAACCCAAATGTACTCCCCCACCGATCTGGATGTCAGGAGTCTAAATCAAGGTGCTGGCGGGGCTGTGTTCCTTCTGGAAACTTTAGGGGAGAAGCCCTCTCCTTGGCTCTTGCGGTTTGTGGAGGCTGCTGCCCTTCCTTGGCTGCATCTTCCAAGTGTGTGGTGACGATGCCACATCTCCTTGTTCCCTCTTTGCCCCTCTTGCCGCCGTGCATAATTACATTGCGAGGACATTGGGCCTGCCCGGATTTTCCAGAATAAACTGCTGATCTCAAAAACCTTAATCACATCTGCAAAGTGCCTTTTGCCGTTTGAGGTAACCTTGTCCCAAGTGCCAGGAATAGGACACGGGCATCTTGTGGGTGGTGGTGTGGGGCGGGGACTTACACATCCCCCCTGCCCTGAGTTGCACAGCTGGAGAGTAGACAGTCTGGGTGGGGGGTGTCCAGGGGGCTTGCTGCCTCAAACCACTGTCATCACATTTTGATCTGTTCCGTTCCCAGCAGCTTTCCCACCCATGACAGGTGGACAGGGCTCGCAGCTGGCTCGGCCCTTGGCGGGTTCCCCTGCTGCACACCCTGCAGCCAGGGCAAGGGGCAGCCCAGGCAGGAATGCACAGGGAGTGTGGCCCCCAGGAAGCCCAGCCTTGCTCCCCAGGCCTCTGGGTCTTTAATCTCCTTCCAGTTGGAGACAAGCTCTCCCAGTGTCTGGATGCCCCTCTTCCTGGAATGGCACCCAGGCCTCCTCCAGGGAGCCATCCTTGCTCTCAACAAGTATTTGCCAGGGCCCTGCTTCCTTTGCCAAGAGGAAAATCATGCCTATGTGGACGCTCAAGGTCGAATCAACAAAACAAAAACGCCCACAATACTTACATAATGCAGTTGCCAGGAGGGTGGCAGCCTAAATTATAATCATCCTTTTGGCAATACATGAGAGGCACAAGAAATATTAACGCACTGACCGAAATTCCAACTCTTGGGAAATTTCTCTACGAAAAATACAAGATTTATACCATTCTGTTAACAAACACGTGTGACTAGTTAATTATAGCACATCCGCCCAAGAAAATACGTAGCCGCAAAAAGAACTACGGGACATGCAAACGTGCTTAATACTTGATGTTTTCAGGTGTAACCTCATACCCACCAACAGGGGACTGATTCACGAGGTGAGGTGCATCCTGACAACAGCACTAGCAGCTGTCAGAGAGGACGTGGGCATCGTCCCACCTGCCAAAAGAGAAGGAGATCTCTGTTACGTACACGGTTTATGCATGGAAAAATTCCAGAGGGATTTGAGTGCCGTAGTTCTGAGGTCAGAACTGTTAGGTCCACAGCTTTTTATGTGTCTAATACAGGGGTGGGTGCCTGGCTGGCTCATTTGGAAGAACATGTGACTCTTGATCTGGGGGTTGTGAGTTCGAGCCCCATGTGGGGTGTAGAGATGACTTAAATACCAAAAAAAATTTTTAATTAAAAATTTTAAAAATGGGGGATCCCTGGGTGGCACAGCGGTTTAGTGCCTGCCTTGGACCCACGGTGTGATTCTGGAGTCCCGGCATCGAGTCCCACATTGGGCTCCCTGCATGGAGCCTGCTTCTCCCTCTGCCTGTGTCTCTGTTTCTGTCTCTCTGTGTCTTTCATGAATAAATAAATAAAATCTTTAAAAAAATTTTTTTAAATATCTATTACATAGATTACATATAAAATATATAATAAAGTGGTGGTGATGACAAGTCTTGCCATAATCACTTTGCAAAGCATGTAGCAGCTTTAATAAATTTGAAGCTACACATATTCACCTGTAACTCAGCTGCTTCACCTCTTGGGCACAAATGAAATTCTTTCCTACATGAGCACAAGGAGACGGGGCAAAGGATATCCCTGCAAAAGCCCTGTTTAAAAGAGCAAAATGCTGCAGGCACCCGGGGGGCTCGGTCGGTGAGGTGTGTCTGCCTTCGGCTCAGGTTGCCATCCCAGAGCCCTGGGATGGAGTCTCATGTTGGGCTCCCTGCTTCTCCTTCTCCCTCTGTCCTTCCCACCTGTTCATGCCTTTCTCTCTCTCTCTCAAATAAACAGAATAAAACCTAAAAAACAAAACAAAACAAAAAGAGAAAAAATACTGGAATAATGCAGATGTCATCTGCAGAACGGACCAAACAATCGTGGTCACCTACACAGTGGAATGCTTGCTGATGAAGAGTTGACAAATTCTTGGGATGAATTAACCAGTTTTTCCAGGTGCGGTTCTAATACCTAGAAGATGGCCCGTTCTCGTGGAGCTTGCCCGGCAGTAGAGGAGGGAGGGGAACCGAGGGCTGGAGAGACCGGCTCCCGGGTTTCACGTGGCGGTAATGAACCGCTATGAGTCACTCCACGAACAGCCCAGGGCTGCATGTAGCCACACGAATAGCGTTGAGCAAAAAAAGAAAGGTGCAGAAGGATCCGTGCAAAATGAAACCATTTGTATAATAGGTAGTTTTAGCAACCAACACAACTCTACACATTGTCCGTAGTTACGCAGCGATGAAGGGCCAACTCGGGACCAAGGGAGGGGGCGGTGGCTCAGCAGGGGACACAGGATGTCCCTGTCCTGTCTCCTCCTCCCACAGAAAAGGAAAGAAGAAAAGAAGGAGCGAAGGGGAGCAGGGAAGAGAGAGATCCCATGGAAACGTGGCAAACCCTGAAGAGAGGGGAGCGCGCGTGGGACTGTAGCCGAGCGCTTGGCCACGCGCCGGGCCACGCGGGCCGGTTTGGTGGCGTGAGGAGGGCCCGGCTCTTCGGGAAGGAGGCGCCGGCTGAGCAGGCCATCTCTCCCCGCAGGCCGCAAACTCTCTCCCCCCGGAAAGAAATGAAAACCCAAACCGTTTCTGTCTCCTGGACGTGCGTAAGCCGTGGGCAGGCGGCCTCCCCTCCATCCTGCTCTGCGCCCTGCTTCTCTTCAGCTGGCCCCCCTGCTTGGTCTGGCCTCCCTGCTTGTGAAACTTCAGAGTCTGGTCACAGAGCATCTGGGACCCCCGGAAACAGCCCCGCTGCCCGTGCCAGCGCTCATGCTGTGTGCAGCCCCGGGGCTCACGACGGTCCCCTGCTCCCCACCTCTTCTGGGGAAATAGGACCTGAGTACCTGCTGGGGGCCAAGGCCTGTCCTGCGTGCTCGGGAGCGGGGGGAGCACGATCCCCTTTTCTTTTCTTTTTTTTTTTAATTTTATTTATTCACGAGAGACAGAGAGAGAGAGAGAGAGGCAGAGACACAGGCAGAGGGAGAAGCAGGCTCCATGCAAGGGAGCCCAATGTGGGACTCGATCCTGGGTCTTAGGGTCAGGCCCTGGGCTGGAGGCGGCGCTAAACTGCTGAGCCACCCGAGCTGCTCACGATCCCCTTTTCTATTTTTTTTTAAGATTTTATTTATTTATTCATGGGAGACACAGAGAAAGAAAGAGGCAGAGACACAGGCGGAGGGAGAAGCAGGCTCCATGCAGGGAGCCCGACATGGGACCCGATCCAGGGTCCCCAGGATCACGCCCTGGGCCAAAGGCAGGCGCCAAACCGCTGTGCCACCCAGGGATCCCACGATCCCCTTTTCTAGACGCTTGCAATAGGTGGGAGGAAACAGAAAATACATAAGGGGAGTAGCATCTGATAAGAGCCGTGTAGAGCATTGAAGAAAATAATCTGATAGTGACTGGTGTCACTGGGTACTCCTGGGGTTCTTTTTATTTTTTTAAGATTTATTTATTTATTTATTCATAAAAGACACAGAGAGAAAGAGAGAGAGAGGCAGAGACACAGGAAGAGGGAGGAGCAGGGCCCGACCTGGGTCTCCAGGATCATGCCCTAGGCTGAAGGCAGGCACTAAAGCGCTGAGCCACCCCGGGCATCCCACCCCGGGGTCCTTTAGAGACTTCCTTTTTTTTTTTCCTTCAATGAGGTTTAAAGTGAACTTTCATCTATCCAAAAAATAAAATTCTGTTGTAGGCTTATGACTCTCTTCCACAAAGAAAGAAAGAAAGAAAAAAAAAGGCAGGATTCGGGGTAAAACGGTGTCATTTTCCCAACTGGTAGTTGTTGGGAAGAATCGCTTTACTCCTTGTCCCTCCAAAATACCTTTGGTGTGCCAGGCCTGTGACTTTTACCACCAATCAGGTGCTGCACCCAAAGACTTATTTATTTTTTATTTATTTGTTTGTTTGTTTGTTTATTTATTTATGAGAGAAAGAGCACGCACAGGCAGGAGGAGGAGCAGAGGGAGAGGGAGAAGAGAGCTGAGCAGGGAGCCCGAAATGGGGCTTGATCCCACGACCCTAAGATCATGACCTGATCCAAAACTAGAATCAGTGATTTGACCAACTGAGCCACTGAGGCCTCCCAAACACTATTTTTTTTTCCCTATGTTTTTTTTTCCCCCAGGTATTTTAAGGTTGGAAAATAAATCCAGTCCTTGTTTACCCCATCTTGGTTAGAAGTTCCCCAGATCTGTCTTTACCTGTAAAGCCTCTTCCTACTGGTGATCCCTTCTATCATGTCAATGTGGTTACCCAGTGACTTGGTTACCAGGTATCCAAAGGCGAATTTTCTATTTTTTTTTAAAGATTTTCTTTATTTATTCATGAGAGACACTGACAGAGAGGCAAAGACACAGGCAGAGGGAGAAGCAGGCTCCATGCAGGGAGCCCGATGTGGGACTCGATCCGGGGACCACAGGATCACGCCCTGAGCTGAAGGCAGATGCTCAACTACTGAGCCACCCGGGTGTCTCAAAAGGTGAATTTTCTAGAGTGACTTTTGGTAATAGTAGTGGGATTAACCATAGGTTTATAGCCTGGAGACCAGGTTCGAGTCGGGTTCCTGCTACTAAATTAAATGACTTTGGGCATGCCACTTTGACTTTGTTTTCTGGCAGATGGCAGTCATAGCACCATGCGTACAGGCCTCCACCACCGTGGCCGTCACAGGTGACATGCCCACCCCAGCGCTGGCAGCTGTGGGGGACCTTGCCCAGCTGCTCGGAGCTGCCTGCCACAGCAAATGCTGGGTGAGAGGGAGGGCGAGGCTTGCTGTCGAGCCCAGTGTTTCTCACACTGACCATGCCTTAGACCCACTCAGCAAAGGTGATCAACATGCAGGTTCCAGGGCCCTATCAGACTAGACTAGATGGGGTGAGGTCTGGAAATCTGTATTTTCAGCAACTCCTCTAGAAGACCCTGATGCAAGTGGCTCTGGGACCCTGCTTTAAGGAAAACTTAATTTGTCATCTCTAGAATGGGAATAATGATAAAACTCCAGTGTTATGAGCATTACATGATATTAATTTTATAATAAAAATTGGGGGGTGGGGCACCTGCATAAGTCAGTTAAGCATCTGCCTTCAGCTCAGGTCATGACCTCAGGGCCCTGGGATCAAGCCCCACATCAGGCTCCCTGCTCCGTGGGGACTCTGCTTCTCCTTCTCCCTCTATCTGCTACTTCCCTTGCTTGTGCTCTGTGTGTGTGTGTGTGTGTGTGTGTGTGTGTGAAATAAATAAATAAAATCCTAAAATATTTTTTTTAAGAAGAACATAACAAAAAAAAAAAAAAAAGAAGAAGAACATAACATTGAAAGTCTGGAGAGCTGGGCTTTAGTCTCTAACTTGCTCTGTGACCTTCTGCAAGTCACTCAACCTCTCCGTGATTCAGTTTCCTCACATGCAAAGGGAAAGGAATAGTGTTGCTTTACATTCATCCTGGGATTGTTAAGTGACATCACAGGAGACCATGGCTATGAAAATCCTTTGAAATGTAGGAAGTGCTGATCTTCTGAAATATGGTCCCATGGAAAATGGAAGTAGAGCCGCCAAGCAAGCTGGCAGATGTGAAAGGCATCCCGGAGGCAGCCAGGACTTCAGGGAGAGAGGGAGGTGAAGGGGTCTTGATTGGGTGCAGGCCAGGGGGGCATCCTTGGAAAGGCAGGGAATGTTCTAGGCATGGGTCCAAAGAGGCCAGGGAGACGGAGGGAGCTTTCCAGGTGAGGCAGGAGACTTCCATACCACAGGGAGAATGGAGAGACCAGAAGAGCCACAGCAGTAAAGTGGGGGCAGCGAGAATCACAGTATCCACACGGAGGCATCTAGAGCAGTGACTTGGAACTAAAACATAAAAAATCCCACATGACTGAAGCACATGGATAAGGTTACCATGTATGTAAAGGTTAAAAACACGTAAAGCAATATTTCATGTCTCTTTTGTAAGTGCATATATATGCAGGTGTGGTAAGAGTACACATGTGTTTAGCAAGCGCTTGTACAGGCTTTTAAGGCCCCAGACACTATTCTAGGTGCTTTTTTGAGAGAGAGAGAGAAAGAGAGATGGCGTGCGTGAGTGGGGGTGGGGAAGGGCAGAGGGAGATGGAGAGAATCCTGCACAGGCTCCACGCTCAGCACAGAGTCCGACACGGGGCTCGATCCCAGGACCCTGAGATCGTGACCTGAGCGGCAACCAAGAGTCTGACGCTTCACCCACGGAGCCACCCAGGGACCCTATTCTAGGTGTTTTAGAAACAGTTCATTTACCCCTGAAAACATGCTAAGATAAGCTACTATTCATGTTCCCAGTCTGCGGGTGAGGACCCTGCGGGCCCCCGAGATGGGGGGTAATTAATGAGTCAAAGGCTCACAGCAGGTGGCGGCAGAAGCTGGTTTCCCTTGGGTCACTGTGGGTCCAGAATCCATGCTCCCAACCACCGTGCTGGCTCTCGGTGACAAAGACAGAGACTAATGTCAGGACAGAGGATCCCAGGGAGGAGGAGGAGGGACGGAAGGGTGTACAGAGAGCTCCAACTCTCTGAGGTTTGGGGCTTTTCTTTCTTTCTTTCCTTCTTTCCTTCTTTCTTTCTTTCTTTCTTTCTTTCTTTCTTTTTCTTTCTTTCTTTCTTTCCTCCTTTTTTTTTTTTTTTTTTTTATAATGAATCTGAACAAATATGACTATCGGTTTGCTGGTGCTGCCATAACAAAGGACCGAAGACTCAGTGGCTTCAACCATAGAAATGTATGTTCTCACAATTCCCAGAGGCTGGAAGTCCAGGCTCGGGGGGTCGGCAGGGACGGCTCCTTCTCAGCCCCTCTCCCTGACTGGAGGATGAAGACCTACACGCAGCCTGCACTCTGTCCACGGCTGCGTCCTAATTGCCCCTATAAGGATGCCGTTCACAGCAGATTGGAGCCCATCCCTGTGGCCTCGTTTTAGCATAATCACCTCCCTGAAGACCCTGTCTCCAAATACAATCACAGTCTCAGGTACTGGGGGTTAAGACTTCAGTATATGAATGTGGGGGGCGGGGGGTGGGCAAACTTCAGCCTACAGATCCTGGTCGGATAACGAGACGTGGCGGGCTGGTGGCGGGCACATGGGTCCCGTGCTCTACACGGTTTTGTATGCATAAAAGGTCCCCTAATAAAAAAGCCAGCGGGACTCATTACAATGCCGCCCTTGGTAAGGAGGAGGCCCCCAGCTGGGAGGCAGAAGAGTCCAGGAGAAAGGAGGTGGCCCCGCGGCCTCTCAGGCTGCACACTCAAAGCCCTTGAGGCACTCGGGAGCGTTCTGACATCGCAGCCGCACCCAGAATCCATGAACTCAGAACCTTGGTGAGGCTCATGCACCAGAGGACAAACGGGTTCCCCAGGTGCTTGGAATACGCACCCGCACCCCGGCTGAGAACCACTGCTCCAGCTGGCTTCGGCGGAATCACCTGGAGGGCTTGTGAAGCCCAGGGTGCTGGGCCCCACCTCTGAGTCTGGGACAGGGCTGAGGCTTTCCTGTTCTTTTTTTTTTTTAAGATTTTATTTATTTATTCATGTGAGACACACAGAGAGGCAGAGACATAGCAGAGAGAGAAGCAGGCTCCCTGCGGGGAGCCCGATGTGGGACTCGATCCCGGTTCTCCAGGATCACGCCCTGGGTTGAAGGCAGCACTAAACCGCTGAGCCACCTGGGCTGCCCGGGCTTTCCTGTTCTAATTGGTTCTCTGTGCTGCTGATGCTGCGGATCCAAAGACCAGACCCAGAGAACACCGCTCTGAGTGGGTGCACGCTCGCAACCTGCAGGCAGGCACCTGTCGTTTGATGAGCACAGGGTTTGGTGAAGACTGGAATGTGGATGCCTGAGGGTGGCGTACATGCTGTCCCCATCACCAGTCTCCACAGCTCCCTAGCGCTTGCTTGGGCGGACTTCTCTGCGGAGGGTGAGGGTCTACAGGGACTCTCCACTCCGTGGTGGACGTGTCAGGCAAGGTCAGGGACCCTTTGCTCAATGACATCAGTATCCTTTCCCCGCTTGTCCATTCATTCGGTATTTAGCACACGTGTATTTAGCACTTATTATGTTTTGGGTACCGTGCTAAGGGCTTGGCCCACGGTGCTGAATAAGACCTAGTATCTGGCCTGGAGGAAACGACACTGAAGGAGAACCAGTAGTTCTCTCTCCTGTGTGGGTTCCAGGCTGTCAGTGTGTGCCAGGCCTATTGTTTAAACCTCTGTGGGATTGACAGCCTTGCACATCAGTGAATAAAGAAGCGAGCTTCAACAAGGTAGATACAGTGTGATCGCAAGTATATTAAAATGCATTTTAAAAGGAGAGGGAGGGGCACCTGGGTGGTTCAGTTGGTTAAGCGTCTGCCTTTGGCTCAAGTCATGATCCCAGGATTGAGCACCAAGTCAGGCTCTGTGCTCAAGGGGGAGCCTGCTTCTCCCTCTCCCTCTGCCCCATGCTCTGCTTGTGCCCCTCCCTCTCAAATAAATAAATAAATAAATAAATAAATAAATAAAATCTTAAAAAGATAAAAAGAGATAATACATGAAGTTGTTAAGAACAGTTGACCCTGGAAGGACCATAATGGATGGGTTTTGCTTGCTTTCTCATACTTTTCTCATGCGATGTTTCTAGAATTAGCATCATTACTTTCATAGTTAGAAAGAATAACTCATATAAACACCCACCCCTCCCTGTGTGTGTGTATGTCCACGCGAGTGTCAGCACATCTGTGCCTGTGGTCCAGGGTGGAGAGACGTTTTATGCTTAGAGACATGACTCACATTCAATTGAGTGAATGGTTTTATTTCAGTGCCATCAGAGGGGGGACATTTGATTCCTCCCCTCGCTGATGCAAGATCACCCCTCCACATAACTAATTTTTTCTGGCCAATACAAGTTGGCCCATTCGCAAGCCAATTCCTCTGAAGGTAACTGCTTTTCAGGGATGCCTCCACGACAGATCACATTTCCTGGCTTTTCGGGAGACTCAGGCTCTGGGAGGTTGGGAAAGGCTGCTCACCCCCTCCCTAGATGACCCCAGGAAATGTGCTGTGTTCTCAGTGGTAACTCTCACTTTCTAATGTACAGTGACAGTGGCCATACATCCTCTCCTCTCACCTCCCCGTAGTCGTTGGAGGAGACCCAGAGGCATGGAGAGGAAGGGGGCCTGGCTCTCCCTGCTTCAGTCCCCTTTGGGCTGCTGACCACACACTGCGTACCAGGCACATGCAAAATTCATTTGTATAGTTCCAAGTCATCAGAGTCTAGGTGACAGTTTCTAGAGCTCCCCCAAAGATGTCTTTGGCTTGTCTTTGGCTTGCTTTCCCCCACAGACACATGTTTTGGAAAATTTTGTGTGCCATATAGTGACAATGACAAACTGCCACCGGTTTTGCACGTTCCAGGTGAAATTCTACTTACACGATCCCTTACAGTCTGCACAGCAATGCTGTCTGTGGCGGAGAGGTCACTGCCCCCCATTTTATGAAAGCAGGACACATGAGACACAGAGAGGCTACTTACTTTCCCCAGGGCCCTGCAGCTGCTCAGAGCTAGGACTTGAACTCAGGCCCCTCAAACTGGGCCCAGAGCTTTTCCACTATGCCACAATCTTTTTCCTGAGACAGAAATTAAGTTATAATAATAATAATATCAAAACTGCATCATTCAATACGAATTCCTCTTACTTTCAATTGGTAAAGAATCATTTACATAAGCTGGCTGCTGGGAAGGAGTTCTAGTACCCAGTTGCTGGGATTTTGACATTCACTTCATTGGTGGCACCCGATTGTGGACATTGTGAAATGTTGAAAATACGCTAATGGCTTTGCTCACTAGTCCCAACCCCACCAGGTTTTCCTTCCTTCCCTCCTTCCTCCCTCAACCCCCTTCCTTTTTTTTTTTTTTTAATATTTTATTTATTTATGATAGTCACAGAGAGAGAGAGAGAGAGAGGCAGAGACACAGGCAGAGGGAGAAGCAGGCTCCATGCACCGGGAGCCCGACGTGGGATTCGATCCTGGGTCTCCAGGATCGTGCCCTGGGCCAAAGGCAGGCGCCAAACCGCTGCGCCACCCAGGGATCCCAACCCCCTTCCTTTTTTAAATTCAGGTGAAAATCTTGTAATCTATAGCTAACCATTTTGAAATGATCAATTAGTGGCATTTATTACATTCACTATGTTGTACAACCACGGCCTCGACTTAGTTCCACAATTTTCATCACCCCAAAAGAAAGTGGGTGTCTGTTAAGCAATTACTGCCCGATTTCCCTGTCCCTGGAAACCATCACTCGCTAGCTTTTTTTTTTTTTTTTAAGATTTTATTTATTTATTCATGAGAGACACAGAGAGAGAGAGAGAGAGAGAGAGAGAGAGGCAGAGACACAGGCAGAGGGAGAAGCAGGCTCCACGCAGGGAACCCGATGTGGGACTCGATCCTGGATCCTGGGATCACACCCTGAGCCAAAGGCAGACACCCAACCACGAAGCCACCCAGGCATCCCACTCACTAGCTTTTGGAGCCTGCTCTGGGTTCCCAGGTTAAGATGCCTGTTCCAGCCTCGGGGGCCAGTGGAATCCTCCAACCCGAAGGGGCTCTCTGAGCCACCTGCAAGCCCCCTTCCACTTGGCCCTCACGAAATTCCAGGACAGGAGCTCCAGTGGCTTTGGGCTGTGAGTCTCCTCCCTTACGTCTGCTGGTTCTGAATGGCCAGAGGTACAGGAACCCTGACAACAGGGTATGCAAAGTATCACTGAATTTGCTTTACCGCGTGGGATGTGGAACCTCCTTAACGGCAAAGTACTAACCAGCAGGACAAACCAGTGCTCTCTCGTCTCCTAACTTCCAACTTCTGTTGCCTTCCACGCATAATATCATTCACTCTGGTGAAAAGGCAAATGCTCAGCAGGGAAAGGCATATTTTTGAAGGGCTTTTGCATATACGAGGGAAAGAGCCAGCAACTTTGCTTGAAAGATGTGTGGACAGCATGTGCTGTGGGAGAATAGGATTCGGAGATTGCAAGTAAAATGTGCATGCTGTTTTACAGCCTAGAAAGCATTAAAAATTCATGATCTCATATACTCTTCTCAACCACAGAAGATAGTGTTTTTATTCCCATTTTACAGATGAGGAAACGAGTCAGAAGGTAAATGATGCCCAAAGCTGCACAGCTGGGAATTGTAGGCTAGCCTTCCCGACCCCCCAAATCAATACTCCTTACAGGACACCAAATATCATGGACTGAATGTTTGTGCTTCTCCCCGATTCCTATGTTGAAACCTAATCCCCAGTGGGATGGTGGTGGAGGTGGAGCCTTCGGGAGTGATTGGGTCCTGAGGGTGGAGCCTTCATAAATGGGATGAGTGCCCTTGTGACAGAGACCCTGGAGGGCTCCCTCCCTTCTTCGGTCACCGTCAGGAGGGCACACCGAAGAAGGCTAGGTAGGAACCAGACAGTGGACCCTCCCTCACCAGCCACCAACGATGGAGGGGCCTTCATCTTGGGCTTTCCCAGCCTCCAGAACCATGAGAAATAAATGTCATGCAAGCCACCCAGACTCTGGTGTTTTGTTGCAGCAGCCCCAACAGCCCGAGGCCCTGGGCTTCAACCTGTCACTGCCTGGGTTGATACCCCAGGGGCACAGAGCAGGCCACTGCAGGGGTGGATCGCCATAGGTACTTCCCAGGCATTATCCCCAGGATATAATGCTTGAATTTGTCAAATCTATCAGGACCTGATTGGGTGAGCAAGATCAGAGGCCCAGAATCATCCTCTTAGCCTCACTGTATCCACTGAGTGGAAACTCATAAGCACGAGTCGGACTCTTCATCTCGGACATCTCTGAATTCAGTGGAGTGCAGGGTAAGCGTGATCCAGCCCCTGCACACCTTCACCTTTTCTTCCCTGCTTCCCAACCCTCTACATTTACCCTCTGTGTTACATTCGCTCCGAACTGTTTGCAGTTCCCAAGCATGCCAGAAAGGTCTTTACCCCTTTGTCTTTCACAATTATTGTGAGGATAATTACAACAATGCTGAGAGGGGCTCTTCTGGGTCTTACTAATGGGTTAGGTTCTACACATGCATTGTTTCATTTAATCCCCCACCACAACCTAATGAAGCCTATGGTCATTCCCATTTAATAAATAAGCAAACTGAGGTTTGGAGTGAAGAGCTGAGCCTTGGAGCCAGACAATCTGGGTTCATGCCCAGCTCCACCGCTAGCTATCTAATTAGTCTGACCTTGGGCAGATTCCAACTCTCTCCCGGCTCTGGTATCTTGCATAACACCGAGCATGATGAACCTGCCTCGTGGGGCTGTTCTGAGAATTAAATTAGATGGGCACAGCGTTTGGCAACCGGTTAGAACTTCAAAAATGTTCGGAATTCTTAATGCCCACTTTGTAAGTGGCCAAGAAAGAAATGGACTCGGCTCAGCTCAGCTTCCAACTCCTCTGCTCCTCACGTTCCTAGTTCAAGACCCAGCTGGGTTGCCTCCTCTCCACCAGGGCGAGGTGGCCCACAGGTCTTCTCTTTAGAGATAAGGGCACTGACGCTCAGGTAAGCTTCCATGTGCTTCTTTTTCACTTTGTCCAAATGTCTCTCGGGACTTTTAGGAAGAGTTTTAGGATCTCTTCTGCCCTCTCTGGGGCTCCCTCCTTGCCAAGTTGAATAGACACCCTTCCCCCTCGGTCTCCTCTGCGCCCTGTCATCTGGGCTGCTTTCCTGCAGATAGAAGGCTGGGAGCCCCTTGCAAGTCCTGTTGGAATCGGATCTTGGGGTGGGGGGGCAGCTCCTAGCACTGGGCCTGGGTAAGAGGAAGGCTTTAGATATCTTTGTACAAGAAGCCCACCGGTCATAATTAGGTAAGTCAACACTTGATATTATTTGGGCACATCCCAGCCCCCAACTCATCCAGGATAGCTGGAGGTGGAGGGTGGAAGGACACTGAAGGCTTTGGGTGTAACTCTGGATGCCCTGCTAGAGGTCAGCAGAAAGATACTTTAAAGAACATGGTCTATATTCCCGAGAAATGCGGTGGAATTTCAAGACAATGATAGGATGGGCTTGGGAGCCGGGGAGCAAGGCAGAGGGAAGATGGTCAGTGCAGCTCCCCAGGCATGTTGCGCTGTTACATGGGGGAAATGTATTCTGTGCCATTACAGACACTGGGAATGATGGGGTCTCCCCACCCCCGACGCTGTTCCCATTCAGAGAAGCTTTCTGCCTGGGAATCTCTGTACTAAGTCCTTGGAGAGCCAGTCATGATGGCACAGGCGCCCCCCCCCTCCCCCTGCCCCTGCTTTATTTTTCCCCCTAGCACTTAGCTTCACCAGACACATCAGATAGTTACTGATTGCAGTCCTCCCTGCCTCCCAGGCCAGAATTTTTTTGGGTGGGTGGTTGGGTGTGTGTTCCCAGCCGGGTCCCCCAGGGCCTAGATCAGTCCCCGGCACTTAGTAGGTCCTCAATAAATAATCTGTGGACGGTGCGGGTGAAGGTTGGGACCCCGCAGCGAGGCGGGCCTGGCGGGGCGCAGGGGAGGGGGGAGCCGAGCCAGGCCAGGACCCTCGCGCTGGAGCTGGGTTCAGCCCTGCGCCTCCGGGGGCTGGGGTTACCCCAGTCTGGGCCGGGGGGGGGGGCGTCGAGCGCCCCCCAGCCCTGCTCCCCGCCCCGCCAGCGCGCCCCCTGCAGCGGCTCCCCCGCCAGGCAGCCGGGACTCGCCCAAGGTCACCCCGCCGCGTCCCCCTGCGGCCCCCGGGGCTGGGGTCCCCCGGGTCTGAGCGCCCCCGCCCCGGCTCCCCTCCCCTCCCCTCCCCGCCCCGCCCCGCCAGCCGGCCGCGACTCGCCCAAGGTCACCCCGCCGCGTCCCCCTGCGGCCCCCGTTCCCGCCGCGGGTTTTGGGGTGGGGGCCGGCGCGGGGCGGTCCCGGGGCGCCGCGCGCGCTGACGCGGGGCCCGCGGTGCGGCGGGGCCGGGGCGGGGGGAGGCGGCGTCGGCGAGCGTCTCCTTTTGTGCGAGCGCCCGCGGCTCGGCTGCGCGAAGGTAAACAGCGCTTCCTCTTCCTCCTCGAGGCGTCTCTTCCTTTTATAGTTATTTCTCGCCTGGCGCTCCCCGGGGCGCCGCCGCCGCTCGCTCCTGCTGCCGCTGCCGCTGCCGCTGCCGCCGCGGCGGGGGCCGCTCGCGAACCTGTGGCGGTGACGTGAGACCCGCCGACCCGGAAACGGCGGCGGCGCCCGAGGCTCCGAGGCTGCGAGGCTGCGAGGCTGCGAGGCTGCGAGGCTCCGAGGCTCCGAGGCTCCCGCTGCAGCGCCCGCGCCCCGCGCCCCGCGCCCCTCGCCGCTCGCCGGCCGCCAGGTAGGTGCCGGGGCCCCGCCGCCCCCCCCCCCCCAGCGCGCCCAGCTCGCCCGCGCGCCCCCGGAGCCGCCTGCGCCCGGCGCGGGTGCGGGCGCGGGAGCGGGTGCGGGAGCGGGTGCGGGTGCAGAGGCGCGGGGGCGCGGGGGGCGGGGGCGGGGGCGTGCACGCAGCTGCGGGGAGCGCGCGGCGGGAGGGGGCGCTCGGGGTGGCCCCCGCCCCCCAGCGCCGGGAGCCAGGTGAGGGTGCAGGGTCCGCTCCGGCCCCGCGCACTGCAGCCCCCGCGCAACTCGCACCGGCGGCTGGAGATGCAGGCGCTTCGAATAGAGGAACTAAAGCGGGGGGGGGGGGGGGGGGCTGCTGAGCAAAATCTCCAATGGCCTCAAGACTTCCTCCTGGGGTAACCACCCGCCTGTGTTTAGAGAGCACTTCCTCTTTGCCCTTTATCTTTTTTTCATCATCTTTTTCTTTTCTTTTCTCTTCTTTTTTTTTTAAATGGAAGTTCAGGGCCATCGGGTGGATGCCCTTGCAGCCTGCAGGGCTTTCCTGGGGCTGCGCGCACACAGCGTGGGTCTCGAACCTGAGTGTTGAGGGTGGGAGGAAAGAGGAACCGAGGCCGAGGACTTCCCGGGTCGGAGGAGGGGGCGGCGGCTCGGATCCCCACCCTGCTGCAAGAAATGGAGCCGATGGGGGAGGGGCTGAGCGGGAAGGAGGCACCGCTGGGGAGTGTCACGTGGACTTTGCACCTCTGCTTGATTGCTGGCCCTGCCACCTTCCCAGCTGTGTGACCTTGGACAAGCCGCTTACCCTCTCTGGGTGGTCGAGGGCTGTCTGTAAAATGGGTGCTTTGAGGAGGGCCTAGGGAAAGTGAGCGTGGATTTCCTGGCCTGGAGGGGGCGCAGTCATGGAAAGAGTCATTGTCACTGGCCTCCCCTCCAATTTTTGCATCCCCACCGCCTACACAGGGTCCCTGGCTGGTCCCTGGCCGCATGGGAGGCTCTGGGTAGATATTTGCGGAATGACGACCTGGCTCGTGAATTTTGAGAAATGAGTGGGGGTGGGTCTGCATTTTGGCTTCCTTGCCCGGGAACATCCATCCCACAATCCCCAGAGAGCCACATTTTGCCACCTGGGATCTGTGTAATCCATCCCCTCCCCGAGGCGGATTATCTTGTGAAAATATTGATTCCTTGTGAGAAGGAGCTTAAACTCTGACTTTGAGCTTCTCCTATTCCTGAAAGATTGCATTCTGTGGAAATGAAAAGGCAGCATCATTTTGATTGCCACCGCCAGATGACTGTCCGAGGAGGGTTGCCAGGGCTCACAGCTGGGCTGTTTTCCCAGACTTGGGGGGGTTCCTGTAAACACGGAGGCAGCTGGGGGAGTGGTGGCTTTCTTCCTCGGAGGGGCGTGCAGGAGTGGTTTGCGGGCCTGAGCTTTCTTCCTGGGGAGGCATGTTGGAGTTCACATTTTCCAGATCTTGCTAGACTTTTGGCACCGGGAGGAGCAGTGTGTGTGCTGGAAGAGAGACCCTGGGTTGGGTTAAGGCGAGGGGTCAGTGGGTGGGGGACCTTGGAAATGGCCTTCAGTTAAAGGTGTCTGCACTTCACTTTGGTGGGAGATTTTCAAGTAATTTTGGCTTTCCTTGACAGCCGTCCTTTCTATCTCAGCTCCCAAAGCCTTCTGTGCGCCTCTTGTAGGATCTTAGCTGTGGGTTTGTTTTTTTTTTCCCTCACATCCGGAGGGCAGGAGGTGAGCCTGGGTGCTACTATTATTGTAGGAGCAATCGCAGGCACCTTCACGCACCAGCCGCCCGCAGTTTGACACGTGCAGATGCATTTTTAAGATGCAGAGACTGGTCACGGTTACCTGCGAAGCAGAGGTTTTGTTCTAATTTTATAAGACTTGGAGCGAGTGTGGGACTTGGCCCCCAGACCCTCCTCCAGGAGGTGGCGGGTGCGGGATCCTCACCTGGCTTCCACGCGCAGCCGTGCTCCCCCTCCGCCCCGTGGGCTCTGCTCCCTTGGCGGTCCCCTGGCACCTGGCAGGCTGTCCGGCATATGCTTGGGGCCACGTCTTGTGACCGATGCACCAGAGCAAGATACTCTCTCCTCCGCCCTTTACGGAGGTACGGTCGCCGGTCCGCACCTCAAGGGCAGGGCCCTGGCCTGCGGGTGACCTTGACCCTGGCCTGCGCATGACCTTGAAAGGTCCTCCCCGGTGCATCTCGATTCCCGGGTCTGGAATCCCCGTCTCTGACAGCTCTTACTTTGGGATGCAGACACCGTGACAGGAGGGACTCTTGAGAGGACGCCCGTGCCAAGAGATGGTGGCCTCGTGCTCAGCGTTGCTGCCACCTCCCCGCGTGCAGGAACCCCTGTCCCGTGGCTCCGGCAGCCTGGGACTTGGCCGTCTTCCGGGAGACCAGCTTCCAGCCCGTGCTGCGCGGGGCCGTGTTGTGTCGGGGACAGATCGGGCTAAAAGCGGGTCTACCTTCCCTGCGCCGGCCAGGTGGCCTTCGGGAGGGCTCTGCAACTGGGGCCACTCGGTCCCCGTCTGCCAACAGGCCAAGCCATCCCCGCCTGCCCCCGGGGGTCACTCGCAGGTTCCTGAGCGAGAGGGCAAGACCCATATCCATGCACCCGCTTCTGCCTCCCCCTGCCCATCCGTGGCACCCCCCCCCCCCCGGCGTCAGAGCCTCAGCCTTCTCATTTGTAGATGGGGGGGGGAGTGTTGCTCATGCAGCAGTGTAGCCCCCGCAGCCGAGACCCCAGATGAGTGGCGATCATCACGCGTCTCCTCACCTGGAGCTTCTCCAAGGCCAGACCCGGTTCTCGGCTTTAGCTTGACTTGGACCTTCTCCAGAGAAGTAAAATGAGGTGGGAGGGGTATGTGGCTGATTTTATTCTTTCTCACTTTCCCTATCTGGGACACTTGATACAGGCCCCATAAAGAAAGCATCATTAAGATGGTGTTTTTCATCCATTTCAGAGGGCAAAGGTCTTTTTTTTTTCCCACTTTCTCATCAAGTTAACCCTTGATGTGCTCCGTGGCACTCACAACCTCCTTGTGGACCCCTTCTGGCTCTGCACCAACACCTGAGTCCCTCAGGTTCACAGATGGACAGAGTTCCTGTTGCTGGGGAATGAAGTTTTTTTTTTTTTTTTCTTTTGAGATTTTATTTATTTATTCATGAGAGGCAGACAGACCGAGGCAGAGGGAGAAGCAGGCTCCCTGCAGAGAACCCGATGTGGGACTTGATCCCAGGACTTGATCCCACTGCTGAGCCACCCAGGTGTCCTGGGAATGGAGTTTTTGATGGGTCTGAAAAGGAGTGCTCGGCCTCACCAGGCTGAAAGCAGGAGAGTAACTTCGTAGCCAAGAATGCATGAGGTTAAGGCAATTACATTTTTCCTGTCATCCTTTTCTACTTGTAGGGGCCGTGCGGGTATATTGCCGGGGTTCCCATCCTGGCTCTGCTGCATCCTAGCCCTGTGACCTTGGGCGAGGTTTGTCCTCTCTCCCTGGGTGTTCAGCATTCACATGAGGGTTGTTGTGAAGATGGACTCTGAGGTCGCGTGGAGGGCCTCCCAGCACCGTGCGTGGCACACAGGAGGTGCTCCCCAGTGTAGGTTTCTCTCTCCGCTCCCCCAGCTCTTTCCATCTCCCTGTCCCATTGTCCTATCCCTCCACTAACAGGGCTCCAGTTCCCACTGGGAATTGAGCCCTGCGCTGGGAGCTTCTTCCTCCTTTCCGGTTCAAGGCTCGATGCTCTCCCAAACCAGGCGTTGACTCTCCAGCGTATGGCGCTTCCACTGAATGGGAAGATAAATGTACCGGAGCTTGTCAAGAAGAGTAAATCAGGGAGTCACTGGAGTTTACATTCTGTCCCATTGATTTTTTTTTTTTCTCCTTTCCAAAGACTTACTAGCTGCCATCTGCTCCGAGGGAAGGAGACATCGTGTTCGTAAATATATAAATAATCGAAGTCAATGAGGAGATTTGTTTAAAGAAGTGTGGCTGAGAGTGATATTAATAAATATTTAAGATGATCTGAAACCGTTAGAGGAATTGCAGGGTTTATTAAAAAACTGGAAACATGTTTTGGAAAAGTTATTTTTTTTTTTAAGATTTTATTTATTTATTCACGAGAGACAGAGAGAGAGGGGCAGAGGGAGAAGCAGGCTCCATACAGGGAACCCGATGTGGGACTCGATCCTGGGTCTCCAGGATCACGCCCTGGGGCAAAGGCAGGCGCTAAACTGCTGAGCCACCAGGGCTGCCCTGGAAAAGTTACTTTTCTTTCCAAGTTCATTAAGTGTCAAGAGTAGAGAATGAGGGAAGAGCTTTTTCTGAGCATGGATACAGAGTCCGTGAGGGGCAGGTGGCCTGCCTTGTCTCTGCTGCAGGGTGTGGGTTGGCAGCTGGGCTCTGCACCAACACCTGAGTCCGTTTATAGGGGCTGATGGGTGGTGAGGGTGATAGTAGCCAAATCCACAGAACCAGGGGTAAGGGACCTCAACATTTTTGAGAGCTGCTTGAGCTTCCTTGAGACTCAGTGGCGGGGGAGGGTGGCAGTGGGTACCACATGCCAGGAATGACCCTAGGGCCTGCACATTTCAGATCCTGTTTGTGAGAGTCCCTGGCAGGTTTCTAGAAGGTTCCTAAGACAAATCTCTTTTGGTTAATGACAGGCCATGTTTTAGTAAGTCCCACTAAGGCCCACGGGTTGGAAGGCTTCTAGGTGGTCAAAGCCAAGGATGTGGGATGGGGGCAGGTGAGAGCTGGGGGGCATCTGGGAGCAGTGCTTCCCCAATGAGTGTGCCCCAAAATCACTTGGGGGTTCCTTTGCAGATTCTGAGTCAGAGGTTGGGGTTGCACCGAGATTCTGCATTCCTTACTCTTTCCCATGGGAAGCTCTGGGCCATGGACCATACTTTGAGTAGGGAGAGCCTGGAGGCCCCCCTCCCCTCCTTCATTCAGGACTGGACTCACATGGTTGCGACTCTGATAATGAATGACACCCAAGGGCCCTAAGCCAGTTGAGAGCTCAGCTAGTGGAAGAGGCAGCCGTGCCCATTGGCCATATGATTAAAAAGATGGAGGCCTAGGACAGAGTACAGAGAGAACACAGAGGGGTGGCAAGAAGAGACCCTCCTTCATCTACCACAAAGCCGATACCCTCTCAACTGTTGAGGCAGGAAGGGAAGAGGTGTGAGCACAACAGGCCTTCACACGTGGTTGTGGGCTGGGAGGATTGAGCAGGAAGCTCAAGCTCAGATGTCAGGTTTTAGGCGTCCAGCACTCTTAATTTAACAGGAGGGAACTGGGACCCAGAAGAGGAAGCATCTTGCCCAAGAAGCCAAATCAGGCCTGGAACCTGTGTCTTAGCCCGGCCTTTCCGCATGGCTCCATGGTATCTGCCTGTGAGTGCCTTGGGCCAGGCCTCAGTGCAAGGCAGCCCCAGCCCAGTGGATGGTGCTGGCTGGATGTCCTGCCCCAGCTCAGCGGTGCCAGTGCTGGTGACCTTCCTCCAGCAGAGGACAGAGCATTTAAATCCACGTGAGAAAGAAGGTCCAACACAGGAAAAGTGACAGGTCAAGTTCACATGCCGTCAGAGGCTGATGGCCCGCTCCCCACTCCCCCAGCATCCTCCGATGTGGGGAGTACAGAGGGGTGCATTTACATGGAGGGGTCAAGGGCAAGAGGCTTGGGCAGCGAGTGCCGCCGTTGCTCATCTGCTTTGGGGAGCCTCATGTGACTGGCTCTGTCTGGCCACCCGGAGCTCTTGGGAATTTAAACCCAGTGCCTGCTCAGCAGACGATGCCACGGCATGGAACTCGAGGAGCCCTGGCCCTGCCACTCACCGGCTGTGTGACCTTGGGCCAGTCCCTCACCTTGCTGAGCCAGGACTGTCACGGTGAAGCTGGGCTAAGTACACCCGCCTCTCCAGAGGGTTGGAAGGACTCAGGTCATGTGCATGAGAGCTGCTAGCTGGCCTCCTGGTGGAAATGCTCCCCAGAAGCCCCCCTCCTTCTCCCAGGACCTAGTCACAGGTGAGTGAGAAGTGATTTGTCCAGTGCAAGTTTCAGGCCAGGGCCATCCTCTTGGCAGAGATGCAGGGTATGAATTTCATGGGAAGCGGACGTTTCTTTAAGATAACGTCCAACTGCTGCGGTGGCTTTATGCAAAACTGGACGCTGTGCTTGGGCCCTCGGGGGGTCTCCTGTGACAGGGGACACTGGTGCAGAACAGGGTGGCCCGGGTCAGCTGCATCTCGGTTTGCAGCCGCTCCCTAGCTGTGGAGTCTTGCAGATTGCACAACCTCCTCTGGCATCACAGCGCCTGTTTTGCAGCTTGTTGTGGCTCTTACATCAGAAAATGTCTGAATGTGCCTGGCTCGCGGCCTGATGTCTGAGAGGTGCTGCTGAAACCGGGTCTGCTATCCACACAAGCCTCAGGGGCTGGGGCTCGGGGAGAGCGAGCCGGATAACGGAGGCTTTTCCCGCGAGTCTCTGCAGGGCCCCCAGCTTTGCTCAAAACCAGAGTTGAAGCAGGATGCAGAAGGCAATGTGGAAGTGAAACTCGGTCAATAACATCCTAAAATGTCTGCTCTGCTCCCCTGAACTCTGGTTTTGCGTACTGCTCTGAGCCCCAGAGGCCCCAGAGGCCCCAGAGGCCAGGCTGTGTGCACAAGATCACACGGGCTTGTGAATGAAAGCCGGGTGACGTCTTCCAGTCCTTTCTGAGCAAGCCTTCGTCGCTCTCAGTGTTCAGTTCGCAATGGAGGAGCCGGATCCGTCCTGCTATTCCGTGACTGTAATGAAGCAAGCACCTACTGTGTGCTACGCCCTGTGATGGGTGTGTGGGGGACACAGTGTGTGTCCCGCTGCCACCCACACAGGCCCCTAAGGCCTGTGCCACTTGAGAAGGAAGGCTTTGTTTCCCTGCGCCAACCCGTGCCCCCGCCACCCAGGAACTGGAGATGCTCTCTGGCTAGGTTTGGGGACAGGATAGCAGGGGCAGTCACTTGACACCAGAGGGGACAGAGCAGCGGGCCGATGGAAGCGGGGCGGGAGAGGAGACTGAGGCAGCATTTCCAGCCTTTTGTGCAGGCATTTATGGCCAAGCAAAAGCCTCCCCAAATCGTAAGCCGCCCATGAGCATCATGTTGTGGGTTTAGTGATTTTGTTTTATATTGGTCTCCCCTGAAATGACCACAGCTTTCCCTGTTGAGCATGGATTGTGTGTATTTGCATATTTGATTTCTTTCGTTCGCAGGAACTGTGTGAGGCAGGTCATCTCACAGGTGAGGATGCTGAGAAAACTCAGAGCTAGAAGGAAAACACACCCGCCAGCTTCAGTGCCCACCGCTATTTTGACTATCTCTTTCGAGTGAACCTCGATCATAACTCCAGAAATCTCCAAAGGGTGCAGGCTACAAAGAGTAGCCACTGTGGCTGGCCGATGCTGCTGGAAGGGGGTGGTTTCCATGGTAGGCATCTCAGCCACCACCATCGCCAACACTACCTACTACGAGCGGTCAGCCAAGGAAGGTCAGAAATTATAGCTACTCTTGGAAGTAGATGGATGACTTGGGCTAATTTGAGTGGTGAGGTTTTTTGGTAAATTCAGTGTGAAACTGACTCACACTATTAATACACCTCTTGTTGCATTTGGTCTTGGGATTTGCAGCATGTCGTGTGGTCTGCGGGCACCCTCACAAGAGAAAGATTTGGGGGGGGAGATAGGTACTGTGGGTTCATGCTTTGGGGGGGTTGAATTTGAAAGGAAAATCCAATGTTTGGACGCTGATCGTTGTAGCCTTGAGAAAGTCAGCAGATACAGCATTAATACTTCTGCTTGTTCCTCCCATCCATTTTCACTGTGTGAAGTAGCCAGAACATTCTATGCGTGTGTTCCATCTTCCGCAGTATCCCTTTCATCTGACATAACGTGGTGTGCTTCCTGGGTGGCAGGGCCAAGAATCCACATTGTTAACGAGCTCTCTCAGGTGATTCTGGTGCAGAGGTCCCCATTACAGACCCAGTTAGAGAACCTCCAGGTACTGTCCTCTCTTGCCCCTGTACCATGCATTTCTAACTCTGGGAGTGCCAGGGGTGGGGTGGCTGGTGTTCAGATGGAAAGGACATTGAAGATCACCTAGTCCCATCCTTCCCCAGGCTTTTTCGGGGCATGGCTCCCCTAGGAAAGAGATTTGTGAGGTGTGGTTTGGGAGATGGGCAATAAAAGAGGAAGCATCGCCTAGCTGGAGGTGACTGATCCCGGGGTCACCTGCCCAAAGTGCTGAGGAGGTCAACATCTCAACATAGGGGGAGCTTTGGGAATCCCACTTGGGCAGTGCCGATTCTCCTCCAACGTGGGAGCTGTGTAGACAACCAGCGGAGGCCCAGAGAGATAATGTGAGTTGCCCGGGGGTCACACAGCAGTTTGAGAATCATCCAGGCCACTCTTTGAAAGAATGAGGGAGCAGGCCAAGGAGAGGAATGCCCTATAAGGGCTGCACAGCCGGCTTGGGACCCAGTGCGAGGGCGGGTTTTCGTGCCCAGACAACTTTGTAAAGGTGGTTATAAAGCCAGGGGCCCTCCCCCCAGTGTTTGCCAGCCTGGGAGGCCTGGTTTCCTGTTGTGATCCGAGACTGATTCTCTGCCACTACCTAACAGACGACACATCCCTCACAACCTAAAAGCCCCGAAAGAGAGAAAACCTTACATAGCAGAGTCACATCTCAATCATGACTTTCAGAAGTCAGACAGCATGGTGAAAATGATCTCGGACAGTCTCCCAAATTGTCCCTGAGGGATCGTTTGCATATGCATGATTTTGTGTCTGTGATGCTGTGCAGTAACATGTAGGAGTAAACGTGTGGCATAAACAGTAGTGTCCGATGTCCAAAGAAAAAAGAAAAAAACCCAAATACAATTCAAATCCAATAGACAAAATACACTTTTACACTATTTAAACTTTTATTATTCTTTTTAAGATGTATTCACTTATCAGAAAGAGAGTGGGCAGGTGAGTGGGGGGAGGGGCAGAAGAAGACAGAGAGAATCTCAAGCAGACTCCCTGCTAAGCAGGGAGCCTGACGTGGGGCTCAATCTCACGACCCTGAGATCACGACCTGAGTCAGAACCAATAGTTGGACGCTTAATCAACCAATAATTTTTTTTAATTTATTTTTTAAAATTAATTAATTTATTTATTCATGATAGAGTGAGAGAGAGGCAGAGAATGAGGCAGAGAGAGAAGCAGGCTCCATGCCGGGAGCCCGATGCGGGACTCGATCCCGGGACTCCAGGACCGCGCCCTGGGCCAAAGGCAGGCGCCAAACCGCTGAGCCACCCAGGGATCCCCCCAACCAATAATTTATTAAAAAAAAAAAAAAAAGGTTTGGTTGCTTGAGTAGAGTTGAATATAGCTAAGTTAAAGTAGCATGTGATATGATTCCATTTATGTTGTCGTGCGTCGGGGACATCTTCAGAACACACAGTTGTCCTGACCTGGTTGGTGTTGGGCGACATACGTACATAATATATGCATGTGAGTATTCCAGGGGTCTCTCCAGCTTGAGTGTGATTAACTTCAGAGAGACTTTTTTGGGGACCGGCTGTCCTGTGTGTCAGACCTAGTAGATAGGATGGGTCTAGAGAGGCTTGACTCTTCTTTTTTTTTTTTTTTTTTTTTTTTTTAATGCCACACCTGGGTGGCTCAAGGGTTGAGTGTCTGCCTTTGGCTCAGAGCATGATCCTGGGGTCCTGGAATCGAGTCCTGCATCGGGCTCCCTGCATGGAGCCTGCTTCTCCCTCTGCCTGCGTCTCTGCCTCTCTTCTCTGTATGTTTTATGAATGAATAAATAAAATCTTAAAAAAAAAAAAATAAAGGAAAGCAAAGTCTCTGGTCACAACAGCCCCCAGAGTAGGACCTTTATGACTGCCCTTGATGCTGCACATCTCAAGGTTGTGTTTGAATGCCCCCATCTCGAGTTGATCTGAAAGGGCTCCTGGGCCCATGAGGGACCCCAGCCTTGGGAGGTGACCCTGGTCCCCGAGGCACTGCCTCCCAGTGGGACCTTCTCTTTCCCAAGCAGCGTTTCTCAAAGTTTCAGTGGTGAAATGCAGGGGAAGTGTAGAGAAACGACATTTGCATACTTGTGACTTTACCCTAGACCTCCCCCTTGCAGAAGTAAAAGGGGGAATAAACAAGGTATGACCTATTTGGAGTGTCCCCAGCCCCCCTTCCTCCAGCACCTCCCTTCATGACTAGGAAGGTGGTCGAAACATGCCTCCCACAGGTAAATTGATCTTTGTCTCAAGACCTTGGACACCTAAAACTGAAAGAAAAGGAACCTGATCTTTTGTTCCCCTTCATATTAAGTAGCTGTTGGGATGGGGGGAGGGAGTATTTGATTCCACTTTGGAGCTAATTCTTATACTTTTATGGAGCTCCCACTCAACAAGGGGGAGATGAAAAGACCCTGTGAGTGCATGTGCTGATGTGCAGAGGCCGGAATGTTCCAGTAGAGCTCACTGCAGAGAAAACCCAGTGGGTGCCCCTGTCCCCACCCCAATGATGCCTGTGAACAGTGTCACTGTCCTGTGAAGTCACCTGTATCTTTTTGCTGGTGGCTAACTGGGTCCTCCAAAGACCCTTCTGGGAAACCATGGCAATTTATGTCAAGGGCCATGAAGATATTTGGAACATTTGACCCAGTGAACCTATTTCTTGGAAGCTTTCCTAAAGGAGAAATTAAAAATGTGGACAACATGTTGCATAAATATCAGCTCAGGGGGCGCCTGGGGGGCTCAGTTGGGTGAGCGTCTGACTCTTAGTTTCAGCTCAGGTCACCATCTTGGGGTCCTGGGGTCAAGCCCTGCATCAGGCTCTGTGCTCAGCAGGGAGTGTGCTTGTTCCTCTCCTTCTACCTCTCCATCTGCTTATGCCTCCTCTCTCCCTTTCCCTTTATTATTATTTTTTAAGATTTACTTATTTATTTATCCATGATAGAGAGAGAGAGAGAAAGAGAGAGTCAGAGACACAGGAGGAGGAAGAAGCAGGCTCCATGCAGGGAGCCCGACGTGCAACTCAATTCTTGGTCTCCAGGATCACGCCCTGGGCCAAAGGAAACCTCTGAGCCACCCAGGGATCCCTCCCTTTCCCTTTAAAATAAATAAATAAATCCTAAAAAAAGAAAAAAAGAATGATCAGTTCAGCTTCTCTTACAATAACATAATAAATTGGAAGTAACCTAAGTGTCTGAAACTTACTAAGTACTCAGATCAGTTATCCTATAGCCATTGAGGTGAGAGCTTAAGAGTCTGGGGGGAAACTGAGAAAACCAGTTACTTTATTCCTATTTATTAGGAAAAAAGATTGGAAGGAAATACACACCAAGATGGCGTCCGAGGCTGTGCTGGGGGATATGAATATGGATAAATTTCCTTTCTCTCTTTTATGCATTTTCTGCAACGTGGGTATGATATTACTGGAAGGAAACCTTTTCTCCTCCTGTCTTCTCTGTTCCTGTCTCGTCTCCTGTTTTCTACGAAACCCAGTCCTCTACTGTGTGCAGGGAAAGACAGAAAAACCGATGTTGAGATCACTTTGTAAATAGAATACAGCAGAGCAGTTAGGCCCAGACATCCCTGAGGTGAAAGTACTAACAGGCCTGATAAGAGACAGAAAGACAGCCAGCAGTTCTTGAGTGCAGTCGCCACCCTGGAGCAGACCCTCCTAGGCTCATGGGGAAGGAGCCACTGTTGCCCTTTGATAAAGGAGGTCACCTGAAGTCAGGGGGCCTGTGACTTTTCAAGACTCACCGCCCTGGCCCTCCGTCCTGGTTAACAGCTGTTGGGGTCAAGGGCATCTAGGGACACCACCGTGTCAAGTCGTATGGAAATTACTTTCAGGGCAAGGTAAGGTGAATGACAGCTGCCCACAAAGAAGAGCAAAGGGTTTTCCAGACGTTTGGGTGATGCGGTGTGTAGGTAAGTGCCAGGGCAGGAGTGAGCTGCTGCTTCAGACCCAAGGAGCCATGGCCCAGCGCCTTCTAGGTGGAAGAGGCAAGCTTCTGTGCGCATCCAGCCAGAGGGGGAGTGCCCTTGACCTGCCGCCTGCCTGTGCTCCGTGGCAGGATGCAGGGGGGCAGGGAAAGGATGCGTCAGCCTTCTGAGAAACCCAGAGGGAGCGGCCCCAGGCACCTCAGCGGGGGGCTGAGCTATAACCGTTTATGGGATTGCAAATTTCCAGACAGTCACTATGGTATTTAAAATGCTGTTCTCTCTCAAGTCCTATGTCTGTCATGCAGCCCACTTGTCATCTCTGCCTGCATTTTGGAGAGGTTCTGCTTAAAAACTCCTTAGCCATTTTTTTTAAAGGAAGGCACCGAGCATCAAAAGGTGCCTGGCGCACAGGTGCCAAGTGGATCTTTGATGAATAAGGGTATGAATTAATTTTCTGCTTTGGGTGGCAGAAATCAGAGTGTTTTCTTTTTTCTTTCTTTCTTTCTTTCTTTCTTTCTTTCTTTCTTTCTTTCTTCTTTCTGTTTTTTTTTTTTTTTAATTTTATTTATTTGAGAGATAAAGAGAGAGCATGGGCGGGGGAAAGGAACAGGGGGAGAGGGAGAAGCAAACTCCTGGCTGAACTGGGAGCCCTACAGGAGGCTTGATCCCCGGACCCTGAGATCATGACCTGAGCCAAAGGCAGATGCTTAAGTGACTGAGCCACCCAGGTGTCCCCAGAGTGTTTTTCAAAAAAACGTTCATTTAAAACCCCAGGGTTGGGGCATCTGGGTGGCTCAATGGTTGAGCATCCGCCTTCAGCCCAGGTCGTGATCCCGGGGTCCTGGGATCGAATTCCGTGTCAGGCTCCCTGCACAGAGCCTGCTTCTCCCTCTGCCTGTGTCTCCGCCTCTCTCTCTGTGTCTCATGAATAAATAAAATCTTTTTTAAAAAAGTACATAACAGCCCATGGTTCGTGATCTTTAATGTGCGTGTGTATGGGGTTCTGTGTTTAGATATGAAGGGGGACACGGTTTAGCATCTCACACAGATGTTTATTGAGGGTCCGGAACATCCCTCGCTTTCCCCATTCCCGGCACCCTCTGTCCTCCTGTCGGGCACCTGGGCTGTGCTCCCAGCACCTGGCGGAGGAAAGGGTGTGGAGATCGGGCAGGTGTGCTGCCTCGGGTGAGTGAACTTACCTGCTGGGCTGGCCCTGGGTGTCCCCAGCTGAGTCATGCCTCATCCCCGTGCTGCAGGGTCCAGGGTCCGAGACAGAAAGCCAAGGACCTGAGAGCACAGAGTGGAAAGCTGGCGACAGCAGGGGATTGTGCAGGTGCGCCGGGCACCCACAGTCCCTGGCGGGGAGATTGCGTTCAGCTCAGCAGACAGGAGATTCAGGGGAAGGTGGAGCCCTGGGGAAAGGTTGAAGCCTTGGGCCCTGCACGCTTGCACTTCCCTGTCGTCTGGGTTGGGGGGCTCCCCAGGGGGCCTCTGCTGGGCCCCAGGCCAGCTGTGCCACTGCGTCTAGCTGCCACTTGGCCCCTGCCAGCCTCTCACTCTTCACCTGTGGAGTGGCTATCAGGAAGCACTCCTTACCCAGGAGTGAGGGGGGGATATGTCTGTCACCTTCCCATGTCCTTGTGCTAATGACCATACCCTCAGGGCCTTGTCACCTTGCCCCCTTCCAGGGGGCTATGTCTGCTTTGGGGGGGGGTGTAGGAGGGAGGAGCTTTCGTAGGCCTCTCCCGCTCTCCTCTCCTCTCCCCTCTTTCTTCCCTGTGCCCCCTCCTTCCTGCCCTCCTGCACGCCTTTCCCAGAGCATGGGACAGTTCCTCTGGTAGACTGAATAATTGAGAGCTAACTCTAGGAACAGACGTCTATGAATAGATGTGCTGGAAGAAGGCATTTTTGCCAAGTTTGAGCTGAGCTGAGTATTGTCAGCACTGAATTAAGATGAGCTTCCTGGCTCTCTGTTCTACTTTGACCAAACTCTAGGTCTTGAATCTTAAAGAAAAAAAGAAAGGAAGATGAGAAAGTCAGAAGGAGGCTTTTATGACAGCAGGTAAAGTCTAATCACAACACTTCCCATCTGTGCAGCGCTTTGTGTCGATGCTGTGGCCTTTGCCAGCAAACATTGCCAAGCCCTGAGACTGGGCCTTGGTCTGTTTCAGGTCCACGGGTCAGGCTCCCTGTAGCCTTGTTCCAAGAGGGTTTGCAGAATGATTGCAGCCCAGAGAGGTTGTGTGATCTAAGGCTGCACAGGTGGTCAGGACCAGAGTTGGAACTGAATTTCTTAGCCGAGCTCTTAAACTCCACTTGGCGGTCTCCTTACAGGAACATTTCAGGCTGACAGGCAATTCAGAAAGTCAAAGGCACAGAGTAAGTAAGGGAAAGAGCATTACTGAGGCCTCATCTCTCCTTTATTCTAAAAGCTGGTATTCATTATAGTCTAAAAATTGGCCTGTTCTCATGGTGCCCATATAGACTGTCCTCCTCTCTCTGTTCCCTCCTGCCACCCCCTTGTGTGTTTAAGCATCTTCCCATTTGAATGACCCTCTCTGGGTTTCCTCTAAAGCTCCTGGAAGCCACCTGAGGCTGTGTTGTGCAATGAGGGAGAAAGTCAGTGTGCAGTCCGGGGCTTCTCCTGTGGAGCTGAGCGAAGGAAGACACTGGTCCTCCATGAGTGAGGACCGTCCTTTCTATTAGATGGTCCCCAAGGTGGGTGTCCTCCAGGCCAGTTGTACTGTCTTGTTCTAGACTTTCCATTTTCTCATCCACAGGAATGGTCTTTCATTCACAAAACGCATCCAGAACCCCTGCTGTGTGCTGGGGACAGTACTATGGTTTCTGTTCTCACAGTAAATGCCAGCTTGGAGCCCTGTCTTTCTTGGGTCCCTGTACCTTTGGAGTCTACAAACTGCAGGACGCTTTCAGCAGGCTGTGCTGCAGATCAACTTCATGGGAAAGCCTTCTGCTCCTCTCCCCAATCCTGTTTTGGGTCCAGTGAGCAAAACTCTGTCCTCTCTTTTCTTTTCCTTCTTCCCCTCATATGTTCAATAAGTGTGCAGTAAGCATGACCGTGTGCCAGGGTTCGGGGCAGGTGCCCCGAGACAGAGATGAGCAGGACGCAGGCCCAGCTCACAGAGTCCTGGACTGTGGGAGGGGATGGACATGAAAACAAGTCATTGTGTTAATATGCAAACCGTCAAGGTTATAAAAATTGTAAAACTTGGAAAACAATGATACGCATTTTTTCACGGGTGTAATCCTATGTGGTAAGAGTATAAAGAAATGCACAGCAGTGATAAACGCCCAATTCAGGTTAGTACTTAACCTCTGGGGAATTGAGGGGATGAATATGATTGGGGTGGGGTACCGGAGACTTTGTATGTATTATATTTTGTTCCTTAAGCTGGGTGGTGGGCACAAGAGATGGTTTGATTTAGGATTATATATGTTTTTGTATATCTTAAATACTGCACAGTAAAACTTTTTTTATTTTTTACTTTAAAGATTTTATTTGTTTGAGACAGAGTTAGAGCTAGAGAGAGCACAGGAGCAGGGGCAGAGGGAGAGGGAGAGGGAGAACCAGACTCTCCATTGAGCAGGGAAGCCTGACATGGGACTCAAGTCTAGGACCCTGAGATCATATGAGATCATAACCTGAGCCCAAGGCAGACGCTTAACCGACTGAGCCACCCAGGTGCCCCTTGCACAGTAAAACTTTTACTTATTTATTTTTAAATATTTTATTTATTTATTCATGAAGATAGAGAGAGAGAGAGGCAGAGACACAGGTAGAGAGAGCAACAGGCTCCATGCAGGGAGCCTGATGTGGGACTTGACCCTGGGTCTCCAGGATCACACCCTGGGGTGAAGGCGGCACTAAACCACTGAGCCACCTGGGCTGCCCTACAGTAAAACTTATAAAATAGAATTGCAAGCAAGAGGTTATTTGAAGATGCTCACCTGGGAGAGTCTCTAGCCACATTTAGAATTTTCTCCTCTCCATACATCTGGCTAAGCCCTGTGCTTGGCCATGCTTGCACACTCAGGATGTGTGAAGTGAACTCTGCCTGGGGGGGCCTGGGGAAAGCTTTTTAGAGAAGGTGACAGTTAGAGTTTTGAAGTCCAGTGCTGGGAATAGCATTTCAGACAAAGGGAACAGCGTGTGCAAAAGCAGGCAAGCCTGTGTCCAAGCAACTACAAGGTGTGAATGGGTGGATCAGCTCAGCTTTGGAGCAGTCCTGCCGTGTGTAGTGCTGGTGATCGTTTATGCTCAGAATGGCTCAGAATCCAGGTATGTCTGGAGTCGACTCAGGATAGACTCTACTCTGGGATTAAAACCAAGTCAGTTTTCAGAGAGTGCTTCAGTGTTATCAGGTTTTGTGAGGGCTCGTGTCAGTCCAAGGAGATTGGCTTCAGCTTCACATGCAGGAAACCACTGGTAAACTGAGACTCCGATAAAGGAACTGGGCCTGCTGAGTGCAGAAGCTGGTGAGAAAGATCATCTTCAGCAGAAAAGGGCCATTGTGTGCTGTTAAAGACTCACTTGGGAAAGTGCTCCAAAGAGGGGGACGAGGCAGCAGGCCAGTCTCTCTCTGCAATGGCTGGGTGGGTGGGTGGGGGGGGATAGCATATATTTAAGATTGTTTTCTTTGAAAACATTGCAAAGCCAGCAGAACCCCAGGGAGCCAGATTAGAGCAGTGATGCGGAGTTCCATCAGGGCTTAATCAAAGACATGGACTGTTTTCTGGGCCTCATTCACCCCCTCCTCGTTGTCTTTAATTGTGGAAACTTGTTCTTTAGGGTTTCCTTAAGGCGGGCTCTGGGCAGCACCCCTCATTTGCCCACTTTGATCCCTGGGAAGTCACCCACTTCCAGGGGGATCCTCGGGGCTCCAGGCTCTTCTCCATCTTGGCCACCTGCTTTTGAATTCAGGCCAGACTCTCGTCCATACTTCAGAAGAGAGGTGCTCCTCCACAGCCCAGCTTCCTCCCTGGACTGAGGAAGGACATGGTTTGTGGGCAGGTGTCAGTTAGGTGTCTGGTGCAGTGACCACATGAGAATAATGCCTTGGGAAGTGAGGTGACAGTGAATGTTCTGGAAGGAGGCAGCCTCCGCTTCTGACACTTCATGAGGAACACAGGTTTCTCTACCGAAGGCTGTCCTCAGCTGACCTGCAAATCCACGAATTTTCAAATGCAGTCTTGACAAGCTGTGTGACAACCTAGTGGCAGGAGCGGGGAGGGAAAGCCACATTCGCTGCATGGTCCAGGGGAACTTAGCACGAATCTCTCACCGGGGACCAATTAATTCTGCAGGAAGTTATGGTTTGCATTTTCCCTGGAAACGCAGGCACTGCACACATCCATGGGCTTTGGCCCTCAAAGCATCCTCCCTGCCAGGCTTGTTTAATCACAGCCATGGTTGAAAACTCACAGCATCTTCCCCTGATTTTATTAGCTCGTCTTTACCCACATTTCATCTGCTTTCTCTTAAACACTTCTTTTGGGTGTGTGTTTATAGATCCTGAGTAAACACAGATCCTTGACTTTAATTAGGAAGCCAGCAGCGGCCAGAAGAAGAGCCTTGTTCTATCCATGTGTTTTGCACTACGGATGTGGACAGGAGAATAGAGGGAGGCCGGGGTACCCTGATGGTTGTAGAGTGACCTGCGGGTGAAGAGCCACATGGTCTCTCCCCTGCTACAGCAGATCACTCGCCCCCGTTCAGCTCCAGTTAATTCTTGACATTATCTGCTAGGATCACTTGACATTCCCTGCAGTTCATTCACTCCTTCACTCATTCACCAGGGGGACACCACTTTGCAACACACGGTTTCATGCATTCACGACTTTCGAGGGCAGCCAGTGATTTTGGCCTGCATTTGCTCTGCTTCTCTGCCCCTGGGATAGAGCCTAGCGTGGGTGCTCAGTAAATATTTGTTTAATGAATAAATGAGTGCCTGACATTCCATCGTTGGGCATCCTTTTTTTTTTTTTCCTTTTAATCACGGGCCCTGTCTCCTTGTATCTTAAAAAATGCCCAGAGGGAAGGTGAGGGTGTAAAATCCTCACCATAAATTGATCACAAGAGGGTGGATGGGATTCTGTGGTTTCCTGGGGAGAGGAAGAGCCCAGAAGTGGGCTGGGGTGTCAAGTGGGTGTGGAATTTAGTATGAAGAGAGTGGGATTAGAGGCCAGCATCCATGCTGTCAGGGACAAACTTCCTGATCTAGAAACAAAGTGGGGAGGTTGATGCCAGATTCTTAACTCACGCTCCCAGGTGTTCATTCTACCCCCATAGTGTGCCACAGTAGAGTAGGCCCTGGGGATACAGTGATGTGTGAGGCCCAAGAGCCCCTTTTTTTCCTCTAGGCCGGGGACTTTTGATTGACAGCCAGTGATGATACAGGGAGGCTGTGAGCCCATGATGGGGTGAGGCATGTTGGACTCAGCCTCGGAGACCAAGGAGGGCTTCCCAGAGGAAGAGGCATCCAAAAGGGCAGGGGCTGTGTTTTATTACTCTTCACATTCCTAGCTCCAAGCAGAGGTCTTCCCATAGAAACAGGTGCTCAGTGAAGGCTGAATGAGGGAATGTGCAAAAGGGTTTAATACACCGGAAAATAGTGCAAGTGGCAGGTGTTGGTATCCTCATGTGTGGAGGGTAGAACAGGGGCACCTGAGACTAACTTTATCTACCTGTTTTCTAAGGACCGACTGTTGGCAAGAGCTAGGGCGTGCCCTGGGGTGTGTCCACCCAGGAAGCCCAAGGCTTGACATTTTTAACCAGCTCAGTAGCCTGCAGCCCTTCTAATAGGATCCAGATTTAGACATGCAGCCCTGGTCCTCTGGACCATGGTCCTAGGGCTGGTGGCTGACTGAGGGGGTAGCTCCTTTGTGTGTGTGTGTGTGTGTGTGTGTGTGTGTGTGTGTCGACATGGAGTGATGCCTGGAACATGCTAAAAAAGGCCTACAGCTTATATTCATTCAGATCACCTCTAACTCTCCACTACAGCTGCCATCGCATCCCCAAAGCCGAAGTCACTTTGTTTCTGGCCTCTCCTCTAGTTGACTGGACTTCTGAAGTCCAGGATGGCACAGATGCCTCTTTGAAACCCACGTACCCGGCGTAGGACCTGACCCATCTGGGCCTTGGGACAGTTTGCAGAATGAATGAATGCATGAAGGAACAAATGAATGAATGAATTTCAGATCATGGAAATGAAGTTGTCCAGAATGTATCTGCAGCTCCGTGTGTTCATGCGGTGGAGGGAGAGGGCTGTTTCTGGAAAATGACCTTTTGCTACTGCTTTAGATGTTTTGCAATAGCAGATACTTGAAATTCTGCTTGACACTTGCTCTCTGTGGTGAGAGATGAAGAAACACTTCCTTTGTTCACACTTGGCTCTGGTGCTATGTAGACACAGGCAGGGGCCTCTCCCTCACTGCTGCCACCCTGGGAGTTCCTGAGTCCCCTCTGTGGGACCAGTTATGGAGAGAAAGGGCTCATGGATCTACAGTTACGTAATTTCCACAGTTTGCTGCGTTGGTGTGTCTCGTGGACACTTGCTGTATTTTGGGGTGCTCAGCATCCTGCCTGCCTTCCCGTTAGGGGAAACCTCCACCATGTAGGTCTTGGAAGGGGGCAAAGCTCTCAGTATGAAGGCTGAGGTAGACCAGATATTCTTTCTTCTTGCCTCCCCTCAGCTACAGGACATTGGTCCTGGCCAAGCCCCACGGTGAAGCAGGGCCAGTGAGCGGTTCCTCAGAACTGGGAGTCCAGTTGAGATTGGCGAGCATCTTAAGCAGATGTCCTGTGGCGTGGCCTTGGTCACATTTCCCCTCTGTCCAGTCTCCCTTGGTCCTTTATCCCAAGCTAGCTCTCCAGCCTGCCTGTTGCTTCCGGGGCTTTTCATTATTTTCTCATCAAATTCCTATTCTCCATAAAATAGTCATCAGCGACTTCTGTTGTCTCTAATCAATAACCCCCACCGAGCTGCATGGCTGAGGCCGCAGTGAGGGACGCCTCTGTCACGTGGACCTTGGAAATGTGGTGAGATGGGCGAGCTTGCATCGGATGCTCTCCTGTCTCTTCCCTTTCTGTGCTGTGGACACCAGCCAGCCCATGCACATCCTTTGAAGACTCGGTCTCTTGCAGCTCAGGGCAGTAGACATCAGCCACCTACTGTGTGTCATGTCATGCTGCGCTGATAAGCACAGGGATGCAGCAATAAAGAATCTGTGATCCTGGACAGTGAGGGGCTTGCAGGCCAGAGGTGGAGACGGGAACACAGTGGGCTATATGTGCTCAGCCAGGTGGGAGAATAGAGCCAGGCAAAGGTGCCGTGTTTGCACGGGGGACCCACAGAAAAGGGGTGGCGATGCCTGAGCCGAGGTGGGGGGAGGATGTAGGGAGTTAGCTAGACCATCTGGATAGCTGGGAGGAATTTTGCAAAAAAAAAGGCTCAGCATCACCAAACCAGGGAGGTGACAGGTCTTGCAATGGGGGGGAGGGGAGGCAGGGGGTGGTGGGTGGTCAGTCTGGAAGGGAAAGCAGAAGGCTGAATGCGGGTGACCTGTGGGCCAGGGGTCAGCAGACATTTTCTGTAAAGAACCAGATGGTAAATTTGCAGGCAGTGTGGGCTGCGTGATCACAGCTGGAATACCCTGCCACGGGAGCACCTGGGCAGTCGTAGACAATCCATAAGTGACTGCATATGGCTATATTCTCATCAGACTTTATTGACAAAAGCAGATGGCTTGCCTCGGTTGGCCCATGAGCTGGAGTGTGCTGACCTCTATTACACACCACGCTAAGGAGTGTGTACTTCACGTTGAGATTATGGAGAGTAGATCTGGTTGCTGATAACAGTAAACTCAAGTCAGTGAGGATAGGAACTTAGTGAGCATGTGGAACTGAAATATCCAGGTACACAGGCTTTAGGGGGCATTTGCTCTGGGCCCTGGCTCATTCCTCTGTTCTCTCAGCCCTGCCCTCCTTCGTGGTGCTGACATAGCTTCAGCAGTTCCAGCCTTCACATCTGCTTCTCTTCTCCAATTCTTAGGTTATGTGTGCAGCCTGGAGCCAAACCCCATGGGCAGGAGAATGCTCTGTGCTGCTAGGTTAAGGGTCCAGCCAAGGGCCGCCTCTAAGGAGGACATGGTCAACCCTGCCCAAGCCACATGGCTGCTGCCCAGTGGGCCAGGGCGGATGAATACTCATGAAAGTCTTGTAAGCAGAAGAGGGAAGCAACCAGACACGATTTCTAGAAAAATCTCTGGGGATATTGTGGAAAAGAGCCAGGCTAGAGGCAGGGACACTGGGAGGAGGAGCCTGGGAGCCAGCAACAAGGCAGTGATGCTGGACAGTGAAGGAAGGGAATGGATTTGAAAACCAGGGATGAGGGGATCCCTGGGTGGCTCAGTGATTTAGCGCCTGCCTTCGGCCCAGGGTGTGGTCCTGGAGTCCGGGATCAAGTCCCGCGTCGGGCTCCCTGCGTGGAGCCTGCTTCTCTGTGAGCCTGTGTCTCTGCCTCTCTCTCTCTCTCTCTCTCTCTCTCTGTGTGTGTGTGTGTGTGTGTCTCATGAATAAATGAATAAAATCTTAAAAAAAAAAGAAAAAGAAAAAGAAAACCAGGGATGAAACAGATAGAACTTGTGTCTAATGTGTGAAGTCAGTGATGGGGAGGGAGTGAGAAAGACCAAGTTATTAAGACACATCAGTCTCTAGCTTGGCAACCAGGAGGACTAGATGAGGAGCCCAGGGGTAAGGGAAGATGTGGAGTCGGTGGTGGACAAGATGAACTAGCAGGTGTGACTTTACCCTAGGTCACCCCTCCTGCCTTCACCTCCATGCCCCACCCACAGTAGGTCCCATCTTTGATTTTTAGAGTTTAGGGACAGCCAGGAAAAGCTGTGCTACCAGAGGGGAAAGCTGGTTCTTCTCCCTTCCCCTTTATATCTCTTTGCTGTGACTGCCAGGGCGCTCAGAGCCAAATTTGTGCTTAATCACCAGCAGCCATTAAGGTCCCTTGTTTCAGTCTATTTGCTCTGTTCCCACTGTCATTTTCTCTTCTTGTTTGTTCTCTTCATCTGTCCTTTCTCGTGTTGCAAGTTATCCCAAATCTCTTTTGGAAGGATGCAGGGTTATAAATAAATAAATGATAAAAGCGGAAATAAAGGACACTGTGTCAATTCAGGGGCTGAATTTCTCCCCCCTTTCATAAATACTGGTCTGAGGCCAATTTGTCTCATCTGTGCCCTGCTGGCCGATCTTAGACTTTAGAGAGTTTAGGTTCCTGGAGGAAGGGGCCTGTGTCTCCTTCACCTCAGTGTCTCCAGCATTCATCACAGTGCCTGGTACATGCTAGGTGCTAGGTGCTCACTAAATGTCTGGAAAAATGAAGTGAATCAATCATGGCAGAGTCACGTGTTAGCTTTCTGAGTGTTGTTCAAGGGTGGCCAGTGGGGTTCTTCTCACTCTTTGACAGCTTGGCATTCCCCCGGAGGGACATTCCCCCCACCCCCTAAATCATTCTTCTGTTCTTCAGTTGCTCCTACTGAAAACGTACATCAGACCCTTTGCTGAAGACCCTCAATGGCTTTCTGTTGTCACCGAAAAACTAAACAGAACCCAGGGTCTTGAGGCCCCGGGCCCTGCCTTCCCGAGTTCCCTGTGGCCCCCTGCTCTTCCTCGCCTGCGGTCATCCCCCAGCTTTTTTCGTTCCCCCGAGAACTGGCCTCTTTCCAGCCTTGGCTCATGCTGTTCCCTCTGCTTGCTGTGTCACTGAGTCTTTGCAGGACAGGTGCCTCCTTCCTCAGTTTCACCTTCTTGTATCAGATCTTCCCTTTTATCCCAAGACCCTGTGCCTTCCCTTCAGAGCTCTCCTCTCGTTTGTATGTGGTGTGTGGTGCTGGGGTGCCTATTAGGTCTCCCCACTGCCCCCCTCCAAAAGGTAGAGACTACTTCTATTTGTTTGTTCACTTTGGCTTCCCAGAGTCTTGCCCCACACCCGGAACTTGGTAAGTACTTGCTCAGTAAATGCTCATTGAATGAACCTAGGCTGGCCATTTATCCATTCAACCAGTATTTATTGAGCACCTACTAAGTGCCAGGCAGGCACTGTGCTAAATAAAATTTAGGGATAGAGTGGAGAACTGAAGAGACATAATGTCTATCCTCCTAGAGTTTTCATTTTGGCTCCTTAGCTTGCTCTGCCTTTGAACCATGTCTTGTTCTTTACCTCTTCCTCCATTTGTATATATGTATATGTACACACGTATGAACATACATAGGCGTATATGTGTATGTGAAACCATTTACTGAACATCTATGTTCTTTTTTTTGAACATCTATGTTCTATGTATAAAATGTGCTTTTGTACATATGAACTTGTCTGTATATACAAAACATGCACCTGTACGTACATACATGTATATGAAAACAAGTGTTTTTTGAATACCCATCATACACTATAAATAACATGTATTCATATATAAAACACGCATCTACAGTATGTCCATTTGTATGGTTCCAGGTGTTTACTGAGTACCCTCTGCCTGCTTGTGCCAGGAATTAGGGGAGTGCACTCTAGTAGAAGAGGTGGGGAGGAAGGTACCATTTCTATCTGCTGGAACGCCCTAACCCTGATAGGGACAAGGTTGTAGGGGTGTTGAGGGGTGACCCTGGGCAGGCCTACCTTGAGGTGTGAGCAGGGAAGGGCATGAGGCCTGCAGGTCCTGGAGCAGAGCAGAGTTGGGGCCAGTCTTTCCCACTCCCACAATGAGTATGGTCTGGCGTGGTGGCTCCGTACATACTGACTCAGGTGCTTGCCGGAATCTGAGATTGTCTGGGGACTGACTCAATTTGGGTTCTTTTAAAATAATCAATGAAATGGAAATTTCGGAACACCCGGAGACTTAGATTCATGTAGACATCTCTTTTTCCTTAGACTTGATCGTGGTGTGCAGGCAGGGTGTGTGTGTGTGTGTGTGTGTGTGTGTGTGTGCGCGGGCATGCAGGAGGCACTCCTCCCCTGCCCCCTCAACCCCTCCTTCATCTAGATCTTGACCATTTGTCCAGGTCTTCTTGTCAGGATCCCATATTCTCTTGCCCTATTCCCTCCTGTGTTTTGAAGACAAAATAAGGGCACTTAATGCTGCTCATGGTGCCCGGGACAGGGCTCCCCGGGGCTTCTTCAGTGGCACGGGTTCTAGACACGTCACCTGCATGAGCCCTACTTGCTGGCCGTGTCCTACACTGGCAATTTTTTTTTTTTTATAACAGCTTTACTGAGGCATATGGCAGAGAGAATAATGGCCTCCCAATCATATCCACACCCTAATCTCCAGAGCCTGTGGATATATTACCTTATCTGGCGATAGGTGACGCAGACGTGACACAGTTAAAGATCATGAGCTGGGAAAATCACCCTGCATTATCCAGTGGGCCTCATAAGAGGGAAGGTTGGGGTCAGAGAACAAGGTGAATGATGGAAACAGGGTCAGAATTGGAGATATGAGGATGCCACACTGTTGGCTTTGAAGATGGGGGCGGGGCACAGGCCAAGGGACACAACAGCCACCAGAGAACACGTTCGCCCCCAGAGGCTCTGGAGGATTTGTGGGCCTGCTGACACCTTGATTTAAACCCAGGGAAGCCTGTTCTGGATTCTAGACCTCCAGAAATCTTTTTTTTTTTTTTTTAAGATTTCATTTATTTATTCCTGAGAGATAGAGAGAGGCAGAGACACAGGCAGAGGGAGAAGCAGACTCTGTGCAGAGAGCCTGACGTGGGGCTTGATCCCTGGACCCCAGGGATCACAACCTGAGCCAAAGGCAGACACTCAACCACTGAGCCACCCACGTGTCCCCTGACTTCCAGAATTCTAAGATAATAAATTTGTGTTGTTCTAAGCTGCTACATTTGTGGTCATTGTAACAGGAAACTAATTCAAGGTGTATTTTATGTATCGTGAATCTACCCATTTCACATGTATAGTTAGTGGTTTAAGACACTTTACCCACTGGTGCAAGCATAACTGTAATACAGTTTCAGGATATTTTCATCACCCAATAAGATCCTTCCTGTCCATTTACAGTTACTCCCTGTGCTCAGCCCCAGGTAACCACCAATCTACCTTTTGTCTCTCTAAATTCATCTATAAACTTGCCTTTGGGGTATTTCTTATAAGTGAAATAATATGACATGTGGTTTCTGTGTCTGGCTTTTGTAACTGAGTGTAATGTTGTTGAGGTTCATCTGGGCTGTCTAGTGCATGAGTACTTTGTTCCTTTTTATTGTGGGATAATAATCCGTTGTGCAGATACAGCGCGTGGTCTCTCTGCTCCACGTGGATTCGTTTCTCTGTTCCATGGCGGATAGACGTTTGGGTTGTTTGTGGGTTTGGGACTCTTGGGTAATGATCCTCTAAGCATTCGTGTGTGAGTCTTTGTATTGACATAGGTTTTCATTATTTCCTGGGCAGATACATTGGGGTGGGATTTGGTGGGTTGTGTGGAGTTTTATGTTGAGCTTTTTTTTGGAGGAACTGCCAAATTGTTTTCCAAAGCGGCTACACCATTTTTAATTCCCACCAGCAATTTTTGAGGGCCCCCTCTTCCTGGCTTTTTTTTTTTTTTAAGATTTTTAAAAAATTTATTCATAAGAGACACAGAGAGAGAGAGGCAGAGACACAGGCAGAAGGAGAAGCAGGCTCCATGCACGGAGCCCGATGTGGGACTCGATCCCAGGACCACAGGATCATGCCCTGAGTCAAAGGCAGATGCTCAACCACTGAGCCACCCAGGTGCCCCTCTACCTGGCTTTCAATTCTCAAAGGATGGTAGGTAGCAAAAGGGGCTAAGTGTGTGTGTGCGCGTGTACATGCACATACGTGTGTTCATAGGCACACACCCGCAGAACATTTTCAAGGGACTGTCTCCACTACTTGTAATTGGCTGTAGCAGGAAGTAAAGAAGAGAAGAAAAACTGTTCTCTTTTCTGGGCTTTGAAGAGATAAGTTCCAGCAGCTTCCCTGCATCTCTTTTCGCCCCTGCCCTCAGTATACACCCTACAGCTCAATAAATAAATAGTCCGTTGGGGTTCTCCATCTGTGATCCTTGATCCTTCCTACATTCTCTTATCACCAGGTTTGTTTTGAGCATTTGCCAAAATCTGGGGCTTCAGCATTGGGTGAGACCTGATATTGGTCCTTTTACTATAAGCAGTAGAGCCAGAAAGTTCACGCCATGAGTGGAAGGTTTAAGTCACCAAGCTTCTCTTCTTTACCCCAAGCAGGTCAGCTACAGCATTAGCACACCGCTACCCCCAGTTCCAGCTTCTGCTTATAAGTTCTGCTTTTTCTCTTGTCTGAGCAAGTCTAGACTCTACTGGGGGGGGGGGGGGCAGGGTTGGGGGCTGGGGGACAGACCAGAGGTTCAGCCTATAGATAGATTGTTTAGAAGGAGTGTGGTGGTGAGAGGCCCTGGCCCTGCCATGGGGGGCATGATGAGGAGTGAGATCCAGACATAAGGCATGATACTCAGTCTGGGTGCGGTGGGTCGGGAGCCCCCTCTTTGTTCCTCAGTGGCAACAATAAACAGAGCACAAGCTTAATTTTGGCCACAGATCAATAAAGGAATCTTGCACATATTACATAGTCTATTGCTACATGTGGGAAAGGGTCAGAGAGACTTTGGTGACTGGCTTTACATTCCATTGGATCCTACGAGGAAAAAAAGTGAGTAATTTTACGGTGACCATTAGAGGTTTTCAGTTTGAGGAGAAACTCTGCCTGGGGCTTCTAGACCTATGCCTAGATGACCCGGCTGTAGAGCTGGATGTTGGAGCTGACCCCGAGCCCAGGGTGGTCGGCCCCCGGCAGGAAACCAGCCACTTAAACTCTGACCCTGAGCCCAAGGGGTGTGGATGGGATGGTGTCGGCAGGCCTGAGCAGCCAAGGGGTTGATGGGTGGCAGGAGGGGAAAGACTCAGAAAATCTCGGATGATGACCTGGGTCAGCAGATTGGGTATTGTAATACCCCAGTTTCACTGGGGATATTGTTGCCATTTTTGAAAATGAAGAAACAGGCTCAGAGAAGCTAAGTGACTGGTCCAAGGCCACACAGTGAGCAAAAGGAACAGCCAGAAATTCACCTTCCAGGCTGTTGCTGAAATCACTGTGACCTTGCAAGGTTCTTCTTCTTTAGAGGTCAATGAGCCATACACGACACCACCCTGAGCCGCGAATGAACGTCCTCATGACAGCTTGCTGGGTCTGGGAGAGATTAGGCATTTTCACAAAGAGCCACCACCGCTCGGTCCCCACATTAGAAAGTGGAGACTTTGGCCCCTTGCACAACTAGCTGCTGTCACTGTCTGTGTTACCAGTGTTGGGGGGTTGTGCGTGGAGAGGCTGAGAAACCCGCTGAATCCAAGGAAGGCTGGAAGTCTCCAGTCGCTGTGCCGGGAAACACAGAGACCCCCAACTTCCAGAGGAGATCTAGTGCAAAAGAGCAGAAAATACATGTGGCTTAGATAATTTTCAGTGGGCATGTACTAATTAGTGTCGTAATAAAATAAAACGGAGGTAAAGTTATCTATAATGTTGGTTGGGTTGGGGAGGGGGGAAGCAGAGAGCCCGGTGTTGGCCCTGGCTTCTCTGCCCCCTGACTGTGTGACCCCGGGCTATCTTGTCACTTCTCCGATTTCCAGCTTCCACTTCTGTAAAATGGGAACGTTGCACCAGAAGATCTCTAAAATCTATTTTGACGTCAACTCGGCACATGGGAGTTAGAAACGCTGTAAGTTGATGTTCAGTGTCAAGAGGAGTTTTAGCCAGAGATTCTTTTCCCCCCTGGTGGCTTTGGATGAAATTTACCGAGCTGGCCAGTGGTTTCAGCGGAAACAAACAAACCCCTTTAATTTACATGACAAAGGCTTATTTATCTCAGAGCATCTCGGTCTTAGGTGGGTGTTAGAGAGCTTGGGGGAGGGCCTGGATAACCATCAAAGGGTAGAGGCTGTGTTTCGGAGGTTCCTTGAACCCTTCCTCCCTCCCGATGGGGAGTGGGGGCTTTGAGCTCAGTGGAGGGGCTGTAGGTTACATGAAGGAGGAGCATGAAGGGTCAGCCTGGTCCTCAGCTTCCGGTGTCACTGGGACTGTGACAACACCTACCATCTGGAACACTCGCTATCAGGCGGAGTGTGCAAACGCCCGTGGATGAACAGGGGACTCCTGTGGGGGAGAGCACAGATCCCCACGGCCAGGTGGTGAAGCCAGGTGGTGGAAGCCATGTGAGAGGAATCTGCATCATAATCTGTAGCCACCGCAGAGCCTGTGAAGGATTTGCACATTAGAAAAGGCAGTGTGGGAGGTGGGGGGGGGGCACCGGGGGGGGGGGGGGGGAGAATCTGGGGGTCTGGGGTCCACAGTGAAGAGGGGGTTGCTCTGTACGCACCGTGCAGAGGGCCTCACACTGTGCAGAGGGCCTCGGGCAGGAGCCAGCCTCCTGGTGCCATCGACAAGCCACTGAGTCAGGCCTGAAGTGGCACCCGGGCCGGGAAGCGGGGCCTGGCAGCAACCAACCAGCAGCTTCTCGTAAACCCATTGAGGATTGTGTCTGTCGGTGACTGGGTTGCAAGTGACAGAAACCAAACTCAAGCTAGCTCAGGTTTAAAAAAGATAATTTCTTGTGTCAAGTGGCTAAACAGGCATGGCTAATCCAGGGGCCGGGCTTTGTCTCTGTTCCTTGGTCCCGCTTTCCTTCCTCCTCCTCTTAGGCTGTCTTGCCTTTCCAGATGGCAAGAGCCTGCCAGCAGCGTGGGCCCAGGCTTATGTCTTCCCATGTTAACCACCCCGTGCAGGAAACAAGGCATCCTTTTACGTGTCTGCAGCCCGACCACTAGAGAAGGCTCTTACCAGCCAGCGAGGGTCACATGCCCATTCTTGAACCTCAAGAGGACTCTAATGACCATTTAGTCACATGCCCGTTCTGCAGCCAGCCATGGGTTCTAGGAGGTTCTGTGCTTTGATTACCTTCCCTGAGGTAACATACTGGCCCCTGGATTGTGTGGAGGGGAAGATTGGGGATGCCTTGTTGGAAAATTGGGTGCCATTACGAGAAGGGGCATGGAGGCTGGGCAGGCAAAGACGTCAGCTGTGCATTGCCAGGAGCTCAGCCTCGACTTTGCTTTTGCCTGCTTAGGAAGGCTTCTGTTGAAGTGATGACCCGAACTTGGATGGAGTGAGTGGCCTAGAGGGAGAGGGGTACGGTGCGTCCATAGCCTGGCCTTAGTACCACTGCCACGTGAACCAGTCTCCTCTGTTCCCTCTCCTTCCCTCCAGCAATCTAGTATTACGGCCCTGTCCCTTTTCTGATCACCTCCAAATTTTGTGTGCATGCTTCACGTGCTTCACCTGTGCCCGGGGATGTAGGTCAGAATGCTTAACCCACCAGAGTAATTTCTGGAAGCCTCTACACCACCTGATGTTTTTTTTTTTTTTTAAGATTTTATTTATTCATTCATGAGAGATAGAGAGAGAGAGGCAGAGACACAGGAGGGAGAAGCAGGCTCCATGCACCGGGAGCCCGATGTGGGACTCGATCCCAGGTCTCCAGGATCAGGCCCTGGGCCAAAGGCAGGCGCTAAACCGCTGAGCCACCCGGGCTGCCCTACACCTCCTGATGTTCATCCTTTCCTTGCTGGGTCTTGGGGTGGGTGGGTGGGTCTGGGAGCGCTGGGGGCAGAGGGTCACTGAAGGTGAGGACTCTGGACAGCAACCACTTCCCATCCTCCTCAAGTATTTCATATTTTCACAACTGATACCCACATGCTGGTGTGAAGCAGCTGCACACTTGCTGCTGGTGTGAGAGCTTTCTGGGGTGGCGGGTGGCTGGTGGCTGGAGTAGAATGTTCCTCACTTCTATCCCTCCCCCAACTCTTGCTCACACTCAACACCCTCAGATGATTCTCCGTGGGCCTTTCTCAGAGTGAATGTGCCATTGATTTTTGTGGAGGTCGATTGAAAAGAGCAGGGGTGATTGTTCTGGAAATGGTGGTTTTCCCCTGCTCACCCCGGGCTCTTGGCTGGCGTGTGTGGTTGTTCAAGACCGACTCCCCTTTCCTCTGAGGTTCTACTTGGCCACCGTGCCCACGCTACTCTCTTTGCACCTTTTTTTCTTTCTTTCCTGCAAGCAGTTCAGGTTTATAGGCCTTGGAGAGTGTGCAAATATTTTATTTTAATTAAGGAAGTCTGGAATGAGGAATAGAAAAAAGCTACTTCTTGCTTATTTCTGGGGGCTCCGGCAGGGTGGGGTGGGGATGGCTCTGGTGTCAACAGCCACCTCAGCGGTCATCTGGTCCTCCAGGGTGGTCCAGGCACCCGAGAGGATGGGTCAGGAGGGGGGGCAGCGGGGGGGGGGGGTCCGCTGGCCCAGGGTGGCCCGTGGGAAGAGAAAGGGGAAATAAGGCAGGAGGGTACACACTTGGGAAGCTCTTCTGGGCCAGCATCTGGAGCACAGAGCAGGTGATGAGAGGTGTAGGACCTGCCATCTGAACAATCCCTGCCACCTGTTGGTGCATCCTGCTGGCTGGTCGCGGTGCCCATCTGGTCCCTTTGCTTGATTTCAGCTAATAATCCTCACCACCAGATTCAGTGGTAAATATTACTATTCCCGTTTTATAGCTGAGGAAGCTGAGCCTAGAGAGGTTAAGAACCATGTCCAGGATCACCCAGCTACTAAGTGGCAGCACAGGTGAGTCAGAGTCCGGAGTTGTGCCCAAAATGCCCCCCTTTGGTGGTGCTCAAAGGGAGCTCTTAAGAGAACCCCCAGACTCTTGGAGGATAGGTGGGGTCCCTAGAATACTAAAGTGAGAATTTATCTTGAGTGGCAGAGCCTGAATATTGGTCAGAAGATGGAGAAAAAATGGTGTGTGTGCAGCTAGGGTGGGGGAGCTCTGGGCAGCAGCCTAGGGGTATCAGGAAGAGAAAGAACCCAGGAGCCCAGAGTTCCTGTCCCGGCCCTGCCCCCAGCGTCATGGGGCCTTGTGTGAGTCATACCATCGCTAGGAGCTGGTTTCCTTTTCAGTGAAATGAGGGTAAGAACCACAATAATAGCATTTATTGCGGGCTTCCTTAGTGCCAGCACCAGTCCCGGGACACCAGGACCGGAGAGGTACAAGGACTTCAGAGAGAGGTACAGGGCTTCTGCCCTGGGGGACTCTGGGACTCAAGGGGAAGGAGGACACTGCCCACCACACCCCCATTAATGCTGCATCTGAGACAGATTTGGTACTGGGGAACCAGAAGGTGGTTCCATCCAAGTTGGGGGGAGGGGGTGGGGGTGGCTTATGCCCCAGCTCTGGCTTCAAGGCCCTGTGGCCTTCTCACTGCTGTCCCTGCAACGGAGGGAATTAACCCTTTAGAAGGGGACTTCTTCCCAAAGCCACAGATAGGGCTTCTCTCTGCTGGTGATCCTTCTCCTCTTGGCCGCTCCTAAGAATCCCCTTCCTTCCTTCCGAAGCATTCAGATGAAAAATACCAAGTCCCCAGCTGTGCAGCAGTCACCTGAGAGCTTTTTGCAAACACCAATTCCCAGTCCTGGGGAACACTGTTTTTGAAAAGCTCCCAAGGTGATGCTGATTTGCAGCTTGCCCCTCTGGGGACCCTCCGCCCCTTCCTGCCCTGGAGAGGCTCCAGAGAGGATCCACCAGAGGATCCTAGGGCTGTAGCAAGTGGATCCCCGTGGGAGGGAGCAGGAACAGATGTGCAGGGGACTCCGTGCTGGGAAGGACGAGCTCTAGGGTGATCCCCTGCACCTGCTCTGCTCCATGTCGCCCTTCTCTGTCCCTGCTCGGCCTGGCAGTGCCTGCTTCCTCTGTGCTGCTTCCTCCCTGTTCTGTGACCAGGCTGGATTCCTGCACCTGGCATCGCCCATGCCCCAGTGACTGGCACACTATCTTCCAGTCGCTCCGTGCCCCCTGCCCTGTGGTACCTCCTGATGGAGGTACAGCGCTACGACAGGCCTCGGACAGAAAGCAAATCATGGCGAGCCCTGTGGGACAGCTGTGGCAGTTTAGAATCTGATTTTAAACCTGACAGGTATTTTGAAGACCTGCTTGAAATGATTCCTCTTCGTTCACTTTTGGGGATCAGAATCAAATTCTTCATAGTATTTTTTACATAAACTTGATTTAGCTGCTTCTAAAGAAAGCCTGTTTCTTGAAGTTTAATGGGCCAGCCACTTCCTCGGTTCCTCACTTACACTGGCCAGAGTGCAGGTGCTCATAGCCACCTGTGGCTGGTGCCGCCTTACTGGACATTGCAGGTGCAGAGCACCTGCGTCATTGCAGACAGTTCTGTTGGACAGTAATGAGCGCCACTGACCACATGGCACAGAGAGGGCTCGGGGCCCGGCTGTACAGCTGGGCATGGCTAGAGGGAGGAAATTGTGAGCAGGTTCTCTGACCCTGTTGGTATCCACTGCTAGAGTGACCAGCCGACCTGCTTTGCTTGGAACAGAGGGGTTTCCCGGGACTCGGGACTTTCCTTGTAAAAGCTGGGAAATTTCCTGGTAAACTGGGATGGCTTGGGGTGTTCATGACACCATTTCCATGTAGGTGTCACTGCTGTGTCCGGGTCCAGGACGCAGAGTTTGGCAGAGAGTCACGAAAAGCTCAGAAGGGAGCTAGCGGAATAGGTGATGGCATCATTCAGGTATAGTGAGAGGAGTGCTCTGGAAAAGGGGAGCCTTGGGGTAAGGTATACCCAGCAGGGGTCCCTATCTGAATTGAAGGCTCTATCAATGGGTATACCTCAACAGACAGAGAGAGAGAGAGAGAGAGAGAGAGAGAACACACACCTGGGAGGCAGTTAACCAGATGAAAGAGTCTGGAAATGGGAGGAAGCTAAGTGACCATCCCTGTGCAGTGAGCAGTGGGAAAACTCACGCGTGACTCTGCTCTGATCCTACTGCCTTCCCTCCAGCTTTCACGTTGTCTCACCTATAGAATCGGGGTTGCACCAGATACACAGAAATCATACTCTGCGCCTCTGCCAATGTCACTTTTTCAAGTAGATAGTGATATGTCTTTAAAGGCGACATATCCTTACACAGTGAATATGTTTGATAATCTGCTATTTGGGGCACATGACCTTTATCTTGCCCTTCCATTGGTGATCGGCTCCTCTTTTCTCTGCTTTGATAATGATTGGGCCAGAGCTAGCCTGAAGGGTTCAGGTTTAACTGAGATGCTATTAAGTCTGGCACGCAGTGGTCATTTGGTATAGAACAGTTCTTTTCCTTCCTTCTGCTTTTCCTGCTCCTCTTCCTTCCTGCCTTCACGCTCTGTTTCTTAAATTAATGCCATACCGGGTGCACTTCTTGAGAAAGAACGACGACCACTTAATGATACAATGTACAGGGATAATTAAGGTTATTAAAGAGATGATTGGTTAAGACTCCAAATATTTGTTTTGAACATTTACCAACGTTCTGAGCACCCTATGTAGTCTCTCTCCCCTTCCCCTAAAATATTGGAGATTTCTCAAGGTTAGAGATTTGTCCAAATTCATCACTTGGACAGAGAATTGTAAGTACTACAGTTTTGTTAAGAACACTTTTAAGTATGAGTGATGGATCATGGCAGTATGGAGAAATGTTAAGACATGGATGCATCTTTTCATAAAAAAGGATTTCATTTATTTGAGAGAGAGAGAGTGAGCATGCATAAGCAGGGGGAGGGGCAGAGGGAGGAGGAGAGGCAGGCTCCCTGCTGAGCAGAGAGCCTGCCCTCTTGGGGCTCATGGGGCTCAATTCCAGGTCCCTGGGATCACACCCGAGACCTGAGCCGAAGGCAGATGCTTAGCGACTTAGCCACCCAGGCATCCCGACATGGATGCATCTTAAGCTGGGAGAAATGATGAGGGAAAGTGTAGAAGCCATGTTTGGATTCCATCCTGTTTGCAGAATATGATCCTGAAAATGGTCTGTAGCTCTAGGAGAGAAGGGATGCAAAGGGAAATGGTAGTTAATAGGTCGTGTTGCTGAGCATGATCTTTGACAGAGAACTGCCCACGGTGATAGTGATATCTCCCCAGATCCCAGGCCGGGGGCTGGGAGGAAGGTGGCATCTCAGGGTCCTTCCACAAAGAAGACCTCAGGGGGCAGTATGTGAAAGAAGCTCTAGGAGCCTGTATTCCTCCAGGGGGGCAGTATGTGAAATGAAGCTGGGCTACTTTTTTGGGTGGAAAAATCCAAGTCAGATAATTTTTTTTTAAAGATTTTTATTTATTTACTTATTCATGAGAGACACACAGAACGAGAGGCAGAGGGAGAAGCAGGCTCCCTGCGGGGAGCCCAGTGTGGGACTCGATCCCGGGACTCCAGGATCGCGCCCTGGGTGGAAGGCAGACGCTCAACCGCTGAGCCACCCAGGCATCCCGAGAATTTTTTTTTTTTTAAAGTAGGCTCCACGCCCAGCGTGGAGTCCAACACAGGGCTTGGATTCATGACCCTTGAGCCAAGATCAAGAGTCAGATGCTTAACTGACTGAGCTACCCAGGCGTCCCCCCTCCCCAAGCCAGAGAAATTTTGTAAACTTGTGGACCCTAGAATCCATTATGCTATCTCAAAAGAATCCTAAAATAATGTGTGGGTTTCCCATCAGGGTGGTGAATGTGCATTGGAAGTCAGGAGTATTTTGTATGTTCTGTGGTATTAGGATTGTAGAAAGTTGATGTATATTGAAATATGTAGAACCTTATCTTTAATATTTGAAGTTCATTTTGGGGGATAAGGCATATGTCTGGTTTTGCAAGTAAGAGCAATACTGCTGAAGATAGTGGTGCTGTTGTCATGTAAGATTTCCATAGCTAATTAGTGCTAGTTATGATGAGGAAATTAAACACCTGAGAATGTGTTTCAAGCGACGTTTCTCCCCAGTACGTTAGCTGCCTTTCTGGACTGCATCGTTGGCAAGTAATAATAATAATACAGATTGACAGAGCCATGGAGAACCTGGTTAATAGGAAGGGATATATTCTGAATGGATCGAGGAACAGTTTAGAAACTCCAGCATGGCGGAGGGCTCCTCCAAATGCATTCATGTCCAGCTTGCATCTTTGACGCTTCACAGTTCTGGAATGGTCCTGCAGGAGGTGGCATCCACTGTCATGTGAGTCCGGGAGCATGTTCTCTAGGGATCCCCTGCAGCCCTGTGACAGTGGGAATCCCAGATATTGCAGTTTTTCCAACAACAAAAACAAATCAGCCAAGACAAGCTGGAATCACTTGCACAAGGCCTTTCCCACAACCCACTCACTAGTAATTCAGTGCTGGGCCGACTCCGGTGACTTACAGAAGTTTTAATGTTCAGGTGATAGGAATGCCTGGTTCTCTCAAGTGTTATATACACTTAATAGTATAGAAACTAAAGTGAATAGGGGTACCTGGGTGGCTCAGTGGCTGAGCATCTGCCTTTAGCTCAGGGCATGATCCTGGGGTCCTGGGATTGAGTCCCGCATCAGGTTCCCCGCCGGGAGTCTGCTTCTCCCTCTGCCTATGTCTCTCATGAATAAATAAATACATTCTTTTTTAAAAAAAGAAACTAAAGTGAATACTTCTACTACACAAGATGCCCATCACCCTCAAGGTGCTTATGATTTCAATGAAAGAGCCAAACGTTGGGTGGTCATAGAGGGGGTGTAGGACGAGGCATCAAGTTCAGGTGGTACACTTGAGGGAATGATTGACGTGAACTGCAGTACTTCTCTTGACACTGGTGTCCCCAACCGTTACCTCCTTGTTTCTGATTCTCATTCAGGCCAGGTGTCCGGGGCTGCCTCTGTGACCCCGTCCTTGTGTCTCATGGTCACCCCGTGGCTTCCACTGTTAGAGCCCTTGTCAGGCAGTGTTGCAGGAGCCAAGCGTGCTCGCTCCCCTGAATGTGAGGTCTTCCAGGATCTCTATCACCCTCTTCATCTCTCTTGCCCCTCTGAAGCTTGCTGGCCTGTGACAGTCAGGGCTGTATTCTTATCCTGAGAAGCCAAGCCATCAGAGCCAAAGGCCCTTGTATGATCACTTTCGACCTTGTCTTAGGGCTGCTATAACAAAATGCCACAGACCGAGTTGCTTATAAATAACTGGTTTATTCCTCACTGCATGGAGGCCGGAAGCCCGAGATCAGGGTACTGCCATAATCAGGTGAGGGCCCTCCTCTGGGTCCTGGGCTTCTCCCTGTATCCTCACACAGTAGGAGGGGTGAGGGGGCGGGGTCTCTGGGGCCTCTCTTATAAGGCCACGAGCCCCATCCCCCTTTATGACCTAAGCACTTCCCAAGAGCCCTGCCTCCTTTTTTTTTTTTTTTTTTAATATTTTGCTTATTTGGGATCCCTGGGTGGCGCAGCGGTTTGGCGCCTGCCTTTGGCCCAGGGTGCGATCCTGGAGACCCGGGATCGAATCCCATGTCAGGCTCCCGGTGCATGGAGCCTGCTTCTCCCTCTGCCTGTGTCTCTGCCTCTCTCTCTCTCTGTGTGTGTGACTGTCATAAATAAATAAAAAAATATTTTAAAAAAATTTTGCTTATTTATTTGAGACACAGAGAGCACAAGCAGGGGGAGCAGCAGATGGAGAGGGAGAAGAGGGAGAAGCAGGCTCCCCGCTGAGCAGGAAGCAGGATGCTGGGGACTCGATCCCAGTACCACAGGATCATGATCTGAGATGAAGGCAGATGTTTAACCTACTGAGCCACCCAGACGCCCTAAGGCCCCACCTCCTGATACTGTCACATGGGATATTAGGATTCCAGTGTGTGAATTGAGGGGGGGATACCCAACATATAAAGAAATGCACATCATGATTCTTTTTGGATATGTGTTTTCAGTCCAGCTGGTTGAAAACTTGACATAGCAGACGTTTGGAGGTGGGGGGCAGAGGGAGGCAGCATGCGGTGAGGAGCTCAGGTGTAGGCGACAGGAGGGGATGCTGACCAGTGTGAATCCTGGACGGGGCACAGCAAATCCTCCAGCATAGCTGCCGAGGTCTCCTGTGCTCTGCACAACGAGCACAAGATGAGGACTGGCATCCCAGAGCCCAGGCAAGCTGGAGCTTTGGAAGTTTTCCTAATAAGCACTCCTTGTTTGGATTGAGCAATTTCATTTCTTTTTAAAAACAGATTTGGGGGTTCTCAGGACTGAGGGGTAATGTGACTTTGTGAATCCTCTTCCTCACTCAGGAGCCAGTGTCAGGCAAGTTGGATTGAGAGACCATTTATAACTAATTGCAGTGTTAGCATTTCCAAGTAACTATGGAAACTGCTGAGCCCTCACGTAGCTTTTTCTGGGCGGATAAGCCAGCTAGCTACCTGTGCAATGATCACATTTATTTATTTATTTATTTATTTATTTATTTATTTATTTATTCACAAAATCACAGAAAGCATTGATTTGCTCAAAAGTTTTCATAAGTTTTTGTAAAATATCATCCAAATATTCTTTCACATTATTGTTAAGTCCCCTGAATACCATAAAAGGCATTTCGGCTTGCTTTAGAATTATCATGAATTCTGAATAATAATAATTATGCTAAATAGCTAACATTCGTCGAGCATTTGGTTTATATTAGCCACTGTTTCGAGGGAAAGTTTTATTAAATAAGTGATTAAGGGTTGTTAGAAATATTACAGAGCTCTTGTAATTGAACAGGATTATGGGTATGAGTTTATGATTTTATTACCAGGGATAGAATGAATCATGGCTAAGAAAAAACAGCAAGTGATAAACAAGCCAATCAAGTTATAAGGTGAATTCACTGAGGAGAAAGAGTAATTATTTCAGTTATTTTTTGGTGCTTAATTAACATTTATTAAGCATCCTCTGGGTCACAGGCACTGTTAGGTACTTTTTCATCTGCTATTTTATTTAATTACGAGGAGTTCTTCACTTCCAGATAAGATTTCCCATGGGCTTCTTTTGACTAATGAATTTTTCTAGCTGGTCCTGCTCATACATTAAGTCACCTGGGGAGCCAGAAAACTGCGGTGGTGCCAGAGTGTCATCCTTAGAGACTGTTTGATTGTACAGGGTTGGGACCCAGCAGCAGGATTAAAAAAAAAAAGAAAAAGGTTCCTCCCTCTGCCACGAACTCCGGTTAAATCGGCCGGAGTGATGAGAACCTCTGTGTCAGACTATTGGAGATTTTTTTTTTTTTCCACTGGCAGAGAAATATTGACTCCAGCTCTTCAGCAATCATTGCAAACTTTGAGAGTCGTGTGCTACGCCAAGTGAAATAGGTGAAACACCTGTTTTCCTTTGTGTCTTCCCTGTGAACTGGGATGTGGGAGGTATCAGGGTAATTGCTGAAGGAAGCAGGCCAGAAGATGTTGCCCTGAATGTCTCAGACCCAGAATGTCCAAGTGCCTTAATCTGTCCCTGGGTTGTGCTTTGTGGTGTTTATCATGCCAGTGACTTGTTTTTGTTGTTGTTGTTTCTAAGATGTTATTTATTTGAAAGAGAGAGAGAAAGAGCAAGAGAAAGCACGAGCAGCGGGGAGAGGGAGGAGCAGGGAGTCCAATGTGGGGCTTGATCCTAGGACCCTGAGATGATGATCTGAGCCAAAGGCAGATGCTTAACCAACCGAGGTATCCAGGCGCCCCTGTTTTTTGTTTTTTGTTTTGTTTTGTTTTGAAGGAAAAAAAAAGGACTATTTAGGGAACTTCTACACTAGAGGTAATTCCTTTTAATGAAATACATACATATGTATGTACAGTACGAGTACAGATCTGTGAATAAAAAGTTTCAGAGGACACAGAGAATTATGAGGAATATTTCTGGTGGAAAGGATTATGGGTCGGAATGACTTCTTTAAACATTGTCTTTGATGTCATAGTGAAGTTGTTTAACATCAAAACATTAAAAAAAATCGGAAGGAATTAAGTGGTTTGGGGAGCTCAGCTTTTCTTTAAAAATTGTTATAGCCTGAGATCACATAATAGAGAGTTAACCTAAAAAAATGATCCATAATCAAAAACATATCCAGTCCCTAAAAAAAAAAAAAAAAAATTCATGGTCATCTTCATGGAGAGATTTGCTTCAATGGGAATTTTCAGTTCTGGGAGAAACCAACCCCCAGGAGTCCTGTGGTGTAATTGGTGGAGAGAAACAACAAAAGCTTCCATTAGTTCTGTCAATGTGAAGCATTTTGCTTGAAAACAAGTTTTCTGGTGGAGCCTTCCACTTAAGAATGTTGTGTCCTTTTAAAAACATTATGGTGCATTTGCTAAGAGAACTGGGGCAAGTCAATCACTTTTTGGGGCCTGGGGTTCTTCTCTGGTGTAACGAGGAGATCGTCACTGTCCAGGAGAAGCTTCACTGAGCCGCAGAGTTGTCTGTAGAGCAATGGGGGAGAAGCATCGAGGTGGCCACTCTGGGCCTGTGGGTCTCCTGCCCTGGCCTCAGAGCTGCTGGGGGTGGTGGTGGTTGGTGGGGGCATCTGGATGTGTGTTTATTTGCAGAGAGGATCTTTTCAAGGACCTATTATGCATCAGGTGCTAGGAACAACAGGATGACCAAACTCAGTGTTAGCCCTCAGAGAGCTTAACATGTCCTGGAGGAGGCAGGTAGGCACACAGGTAATTCCAGCATTTCTTCAGCGAGGCCAGGGGCTGGGTGGGAAGAGGGGGTCAGTGGGAACACACACTGCCCCTGTGAGCTCTGGGTGGTTCTTTTTATAAACAAATGACAAAGAGAAGACAGCTCCCTCTTTGAGTCACTCTGCCCAGCCACTCCTGAGGAGAAAAGAAAGAGGAAGGAGGTGGGCCCACGTGGGATGGTTGGGACTTCCCTGGTGCCCTGGCTTGGATCCAGGGGTTTCTGCATGCTGATATAAGGGCTGTCAGGGCAGGATAAGGACCTGGGCTCTCAGAAGACCACAGAACCAGCCCTTAGGGCTGGAGGGACCTCAGGAGGTCACCTGGTCCAGGCAAGTTACCCTGGCGAGCCCCACACCTGTCTTCCTACTGCTTGTGCTTGACCATGTGAACCAGCAGATTAGCTGGGGGCCTTTGCATGTGCTGTCCATCCTGCTTGGATCCCCTCCTGCCTGGACTGGGGCAAATTCTAGCTTGTCTTTTCATTTTCAGCTTAGATATCACCTCCTCAGGGAAGCCTTTCTTATACCCATTGCTGGCCATCCCCTGCTGAGCTAAGTAAATGCCTGTTTCTGTGATTGCCCAACACTGTGCTCACCACCGTTGTCCGCTGTTCCAGATTCCGTTGTAATTGCTTGTGTGCCTGTAATTGGCCCACTAATCCATGGAAGGTCTTGGCTGGCTGGGATGGCTTAATTCCTGAAATTACCTCCATGGCCAAAATGCTTGGCACATCATGGGTGCTCAGTATATAGTTCTTGAAAGAAGCCGTCTTCTCACTTTCCAGCAGAGGCTACAGGAGCTCAGAGAGGTTCAGTACCTTTCCCAAAGTAACACGGCTTTGAGAGCCTGAGAAGGGGCTGGAGCCCATGGTGTGACTCTAAAGAGGAGACACGATGAAATCTGGCTTCTAGAGCACAGTCCAGGTTCTCTGCCTCCACCATGGAAGTGAAAACAAGTCACTCTTACCACTTTCCTTCTAGGTGAGCTGCATGCGGTCTCATGGGTTTGTCTCCAGGTGATACAATGGCTAGCTTATGCTTTGTGTTCTTAAAACAAAAAAAGGGTCTTGTGAGAGTTAGAGCCCTTTTCTGATTGCTAGGTCCTTTTTTCCCAAGAGAACAACTTGGTTCCATTCTCTATTTTGTAAATCTGGTAATGAATGAATGAATGAATGAATGAATGAATGAATGAATGAATGAAAAAAAAATCCTTCATGTAATGGGAAGACCTAGAGAGAGGAGTCTGGAGAACTGTAGTCATGATGTGTGTGTGTACATGTTTGTGTGGGTGTGGTGTGCACACACTCCCCTGCAGGGCATGGGGCGTGTTGCACACGTTCAAGGGCAGAGTAACTGTTTCCATGGTTCTTAAATTAGCTCCCCTCTTTTTTTTGGCACCAAGCAGTCCCATAATCATGGTTTAAAAGGGAATTTTAGGGGCACCTGGGTGGCTCAGTGGTTGGGTATCTGCCTTCAGCTCAGGTCGTGGTCCTGGTATCGAGTCCTGCATCAAATTCCCCACAGGGAGCCTGCTTCTCCCTCTGCCTATGTCTCTGCCTCTCTCTTTGTGTCTCTCATGAATAAATAAATAAAATCTTAAAAAAAAAAAAAAAACACAAACCTGTGCCCAGAAGCAAAGGAGAGATGACAGGAGTGTCACAGGCGGTTGACGTGATCAGCCCACAGTGTTCTCCTACCACAATCAGGCTCGGCCCCCAAACCTGTTGTGAATAAAGTGGGGGCCAGTGGAGTGGCTTTCAGTGCCCAATGAAGAGCACAGAGAAAACACTAAGGTAGCTAAAGATTTAATGAAAGTACAGGCCAGAAAAAGGCATTCTGTTTCTCTCCTGTGCAATAATAAGGATGCCTAGATGCTGCAGACCTTGCTCCCATCCTCACACCAATGCTGGTGACTGCTCCATGGGATGTCGTTTAACTAGGGTCTTATGAAAATTCCCTTTGATTCATAAGTTTTTGCTGCTGCAAGAGATGTCCAGGGTGACAAGACGGTGTGCTATACATGTTTATTTTCCTTTCTCAGCCAAGAAGAAACCTAAAACAGGAAGTGATTCAGGGATAGAATGATTCAGACCAGATCAGACTCAAGATGGGCTGAGCATTTTGCTGGCACCAGGATAGGCTGTTGTAACTCAGAGTTCCAGCGTCCCTTCTCTTAGAATTCTGAATTTGAAAGGACATTGCAGCCCCACCCTCAGTCCCCAAGACCACAAAGTCCAGCCACATTGTCCTTCAGTCATAGGATTTAGATTTAGGTCTCTGCTCTTTACTCTGCTGTGCAACCATCAGCAAGTTACTGAACTTCTCTGAATCTCCTTTTTTTTTTTTTTAATCTCCCATTTCTTTATTTGAAATACATAAAACTACTTTGAACATTAAGTGAGAAAAATGGTTGTGGAACATGCTCTGTAAACTTTAATGGTCCAAAGACATGGAATTTGGAGTAGTTATGTCTGGACTGATTCTCTGGTTTGAGAAGACTAAGAGTGGCTAGCATTTCCTGGGCGCTTACTGTGTGCTCAGGTCTGTCGTTATTTGCTTAACCCTTTGCTGTACCTCTGTTTTACAGGAGAAGAAACTGAGGCCTGGAGTTTGACTTAATCGTTCAAAGTTACCGAGTTGGTAAGTCACAGTGGATTTGACCATGGCTGTCGGCTTCAGAGCCTGTGTTCTTCACCACTTCACTGTGAAGAAGAAACTGAAGTGGATGGTAATATCAGGCCAGGACATGGATTTCAGTTCAGTAGAAATAAGAACCTTCTGCTCCTGTTGAAATTAGAATCCATGTGCTTTCTTTCATTTACTCCATGAATATTTAGAGAACCTACCAGGTTATCAGGTCAAACTATTAATTTAAATGAGAACTTTGGAGGGAAGGAGACACTCAGCCTCCTGTGATCAGTAGCAGTAATAATAGTTGATAGTTATTGAGTACTATGGAGGGGGAGACCCTGTGCCAAGAGCTTTGTCTGAATTACCTTGTTTAAATTGCAAGAGAAAGATGAGGTTCAGAGAAGAGAGAACCAAGTTCACTCCAAATGCGAGGAGTTGTCTCCAGCCGTTTGGGCTATCACACAATACCACAGACTGAGGGGGCGTTAAACAACAGAAACTTCATTCTCACGGTTCTGGAGGCTGACAAGTCCAAGATTGAGGTGCCAGCAGATTGGGTGTCTGGTGAGGCCCGCTTCCTGGTCTCACAGATGGCCATTTTTTCCCTATAACCTCACGGCAGAAAGGGTGAGGGAGCTCTCTGTGGCATCTTTCATCAGGGATGCAAATCCCATTCTTGAGTCCATCCTCAGGACCTAATCACTCCTGAAAGCCCCACCTCCTCACACCATCCCATTGGAGGTTAGGTTTCAACATAGGAATTTGGCAGGGACACTCACAGTGGATGGCAGAGGTACAGCCAGTGTTCACATCCAAGCAGCCTGGCTGGAGAGCCAGTGCTCTTAAATGCTGGGAGGCCCTTATGGAAAACCAACCTGGTGAGGCTCTCCATGCCCTCTACCCCCTCCAGGCACTTTGTTTTTCTGCTTCTTCTGTTTCCTTGTCATCCTTATCTCCTAACTGGCCTGTCTTTCACCTGCTAGCCTCTGGAGAACTTTAGCCGTGGAATGGAGATCAGATGGTAGGACGCTGTACATCAATCTCTCATGCACGCGTGTAACTTTTATGTTAATGGAGTTTTAACTTACATACTGTAAAATGCACAATTCTTTTTTTTAAAGATTTTATGTTTAAGTAATCTCTGTGCCCAACAAACTTACAAATCCAAGATGAAGCGTCACATGCTCTACTAACTGAGCCAGCCACGTGCCCCTTGATGAATTCTTAATATGCCACTCACCTTGTCCCCACCTACACAGGGCATTCAGTATTCCCATCTCTCCAGGACATTTTGTTAATCCCCTACACAGTTAGTCCTGCCCCAGGGCTAACCACTATTCTGACCTACAGAAGTCCCACATCCATCATATAGATTCCTGCTTCAGGCTTATCCAGATCCAAATATACTTACTCAACAAAAACAAAGCACAGATAAAAATAACACTTTAAATAGCGTGGGTGATCCTGTCATTCCACCCAACAGGCGTCTCTCTTGGAGTGAGTGTGAATGAGAGACAGATCTGCTGTTCCTTCTGTCACTCTTTGTTCCTATGGCTTTTTAGAGTCTGAGCATCTTGTGCCATCAAGTGTGTTTCTTACATTTATAGATTTTAATTATCCTACAACACAGCTTGGAAATGCAAGCCAGCTATTTCTTCTAGTGCTCAACCTAAGAAACCAAATCCAGTGCTGAAGGGACACTGCCTTTGTTGGAGGTGGTTTTTCGGTCTCTGCTGTGAGATCTTATGGGATTTTTCAAGGAGAATTTTGACTCCTTTCAGTTTTCATATCTGTGCTGACTTTGGAAGTTAACCCTTGAGTAAACTGCTCAACTGTTGTAATGTGGATGGAACTCAAGCATGGGTAGGTTGTTACATTAGATTTGGAGACGTCCAACACTCTGCCAACGTGGCGGACTATGCCGATCTGTATCTTTCCTGATATGAACACAGAGTGGGCTGAAACAGAAGATTTGCGCCAAGGGGAGCTCATCAGAAAAGGGATTCCACTAGTGTCAGAAATGAAGAGAGAAAATTATGCCAAGTGGTTACATGGTCTGAAGCTATGGCCATAGGGTCTGGGTGTTCCAATTTTAATGCTACAGTGGGGCCCAAATAAGACTTGGGCTCAAGGTGGAATTGAACATTGGGAATGTTAAACATCACACTTCTTTATGCAGAGAGGCTAGGAAACTTTCACTGTCTGGTGAAATAGAGAGGAAGCTTGCCTTGAGTAGAAAAAGTCACCAGCAAGAAATTAAAAACCATATGTAGTTGTGGAATCTACATTTTTATTGTGTGTAAGATTACGAGACCCCTCCAGCTGAGAAATGCACATAAAAGCTGGCCGAGTGCCATGGAAATTCCTAGCACAAACACAGAATCACCCCATAAGGATATTCAACAACCCAGACCTAGCAGGCCTCCCACATAAAGAACTACTTCTCAGGATAAGTTCACAATAAAACAATACGAGCTGTCTAGGAAATGGACTGCTTTAAGGTGGAAGTAATAGAACCATCTAAAAGAGGCTATAAAATAGCATATTTAAGATAATTAATGGCTAAAGATGATATTAAAAAAAGACGTAAAGAAAGATGAAAAAGAATAGGTTGATTTGTAAGGTGACCAAATTCAAATGAAAAATAGTCGTCGAAATTCAAATCCCACAAAAGGGTTAACTGACACATTAGATGCAGCCAAAGAAATAATTAGTGAACTGGAAGACAGTGGGAATAGTTGACATTTGTTACATCCTTAGTATGTGCCAGATGCTAGTCTGTATGCATACATGAACTCGTTTAATCCTCAGAACGAAGTTATGTGGAAGACATGGTCAATATCACATGTATTTTATGGATGGGGAAGCTAGGGCATGGTAGTTTATGCCACTTGCCTGAGGTCACACAGCTAGTAAGGATGGACTGGGATTTGACCCCAGGCTGCCTAGTGTAGTCTGGAGTCTGTGTATGTAATTATTATGATGTAGATTATCCTCAAAAATAACCACTAAATAATAAAGATATGGGAACACACAGAATAGCAATGAGGTGTAGAAAGAGAATGAGAAGAGATTGCTTATGTTGAAACAGTGGGGAGAGGCAGTATTCAAAGACACAATAAAGGGGAAAAAAAGATGTCACAATGATTTGAAGTCCCTTCAGATCTTCTCCAGTCCTTAGGTTCCAAGAATTTGTGACCAAGTCACCAGAATTTGTGGCTCTAAGGAAGGTGGAAATATTCAAAGAAGGATGGCAGAGGCTCAGTTTCCACTGTCGTATGCATTGATGTGCTGATATGTTTGAAAAAGTTTCTCTGGGGGAAAAAAGAAGCCTTGCTTTGTAGCATTTGCTGATTTCTATAGTATAAATACTTCCTATGACCAGTTTCAAGCTACCAACCTCATGTCCCTGAACCCAGAATTGGGAAGAGATGCGCCCACTCAGCTCTCTTGAGCTGGCCTGAGCCGGCTTCAGCACACCAGTGGCTCTGATGCTCATTCTCCTTTTAAACTGTGATTTCTGGGTTGTGCACCCTGGGGTGAAACTTCTAGGAAGTAGTAATGTCATGTGTGATGTCACAGGGGCAGGGAGAAACAATGGGACAAGAGTGGAGCTCTGGCCACCTTTCTTCTCTTGTATTTAAAAAAGCAAAACATTTTGTGAATGTGGGTGGGGAAAATAGCATACATATCCCACTATGGGGGACAGTGAAAATGAGTATAGCATCTTTGTGTTTTTTGTTTTTTTTTTTTTTTAAGATTTATTTATTTTAGAAAGAGCGTGTAAGCAGGGGAAGGGACAGAGGGAGAGGGAGAGAATCCCCAAACAGACTCTCACTGAGTGTGGAGCCCCCATGCTGGGCTCAATCCCATAACTCTGAGGTCATGACCAGAGCTAAAATCAAGAGTCAGACATTTGACCTACCGAGCCACCCAGGCACCTGAGTACAGCATCTTTGAAGAGCAGTTTGGTACTATCTGCCATTTCTAAATGCATGGCCCTGAATTCAACTTCAAAAATTTGCTCTTATAAATCTTATCTTTCTTATAGTCACACATGGTGTATGTGAAGATATATATATAATGTATATTCATTTCAGCATTGTTTGTAAGACAAGACCCTGGAAGCAGCTGAAATGTATGTTGGTAGGGGATTGATTGACTCAATTGTGGTATATTCTTACAGTGGAATTCTGGGCCACTGTTTAAAATAGTAGCTCATGGGACGCCTGGATGCCTCAGCAGTTAGGCCTTTGGCTCGGGTCATGATCCCAGGGTCCCACATTGGGCTTCCTGCATGGAACCTGCTTCTCCCTCTGCCTGTGTCTCTGCCTCTCTCTCTCTCTCTCTCTCTGTCTCTGTGTCTCTCATGAATAAATAAATAAAATATTTTTAAAAAAATAAAAATAAAAAATAAAATAGAAGCTCATGTATACTAAGAAGGGGTAATCTCCAGGATACATTCTTTTTTTTTTTTTTTCAGGATACATTCTTAAGTTAAAAACAAAAGACAATATGCAGAAAAGTGTATGTGGTGTGTTCCCATGTGTGGGGAAGAAGCACAAGATAAAAGTGTGTCTCTCTACACTCACTGACACACATCATGTGCTTGATTATACGTAGATTATTGCTGGCAGACACCAAGAAAGAAAGTGGTTGTGGGGAACACTGTTTACCCCTTGGTGGAAAAGCTTAAGGGATTGGGGTCTAGAGTGGCTGGAAGATGTCTTGTTGTAGATCTTTCATATTTTTTTTGAATTTTAAAGCGTAAGCATATAGTGTCTTTTCCATTAAAAACAAACTAGTTAACAAAAACGTCACTTCGGGAGCTTTTGACATGAAAGCCCCTCTCATTTTTAGAGATTGGCAGACCCCTATGTGGTTGCTGATCTTGGGTTTAATGAGCGTATGCTGAGTGCCAGGCACACCCCTGAAGTTTCCAGCTCAGTCCTCTCGCGCCTGTACACTGTGGGTCTCTCTGTTGGAAGGCTCTGCCCAGACCCTAGCAGCTGCCCAGTGAATGTGTGATCCACGGAGGTCTCATTTGCAGGAGAGGGGAGGAGAAGTCTTGGTGCAAAGTCATGTGGCATGCAGCAGAGGAGGTGAGAGTCACAGTAGCCTTTCAAGTGTTTGAGAGCAGAGGTGACCCAGCTGCTTCTCAGAAATCAGGTTATCTGGAAGGGCTCTCAAGCCTTTCTCCGTCTTAACACTAGACCCTGGCACTTCTCTTGAGACCACAAGGAAGTGTTCTTTCAGTATTAATTTTTCCATCTTTAGGACTCTTTGCTCTGGAAAGTTGGAGTTGTGTTTATGGACCAAATGAATCGCTGATGTGTTTAAGTGACAGCAAAGGCTGGGAGAATTTGTCCTGCGGTGTCCTTTTCTGAGTCATTATTAATCTTCCCAACTCTTGTGCACGCATCATTAGAGGGCTAAAGGACTCTAGCTTTGCTCATTTAAAAAGGCCCCCTTCGGGGCTTTTCTTAGCGAAATAGATGTTCCCAGAGGTGCTTTTACTCTTGTTTCCTGCAGCCAGCCACATTTCTAACCCATCACCAAGCATTTTATGGAACCAGATGCTTGCTCTCTTCTCTCTTATCATTTGGTAACAAATGCAGTAAACAGGTTATTCATCTCCAGAGGGCTATTGTTACGATGTTGTGATTTGATCAACAGTAATCCAAATGGCCAAGAGGACTGGAGCAAAAAGTTTATAGCATGGAAATCACAAAAACTGACCTGAGTATTATTTAAGGGTGTGACATTGTAGCAGATTAAATTCTTGCCAGCAAGGGCTATTTGACAGCGGCACTTTGCTGTCTCTCAGGAGGCTGTGTTGTGGGCTCAGAGAGTGCCCTTAAGTACTTTAAGTATCACTGCCACTGGTGTGATGTGTCGCGTAGTGGTTTTAGTTTACTGGGAGTGGATGTGTATCAGCAGTGTCCTCCGGACTCCCCAAGTGGTAATTCTATCTCCCCTGCCTGACTGCAGATGCAGAGGAGGTTTCAGTGCTGTTTCTTGTGGGAGGCTTTTCCGGGCTCCCCCCTCATCTAGGCTCCTCTTGTTCCATGGAATATTTAATTAAAGCAGGTATCTTCCTGGTTTTAAACAACTGCAGTTGTTTGTAGCTGAATTCAGACTGAATGCCAGGCAAGGTGGCCAGGATCATCTCACTTCCTCAGCATGAGCCAGCGTGCAGCATATGTCACAGCCCTTCAGAGTTCAGGAGCCGGGATTCTTCTGACCTCCAAACTTGAACTGGCTTCTGCAGAAAGGGGATGCATGCCATTGGAAAGTCCAGGGATGGAAATTCAGGCGTGGCTTCAACCGTGTGGCAAAGGCTTTACACAGTTTTCTCCATCCCTCAGCATCACCTACCATTTCTTTTTGGGTTATGGTGGCAAGATGGGCATCAGCGCTTTGAGCAGAAGGAGAAGGCCACTTATCCAACAGTTTAGGGGAAAGTCCCAGAACTGAGCCTCCATGTTTCTGATTGGTCTTATCTTCCCGGACCAATCCCTGTCCTGGGCAAACGCGATGCTCCGATTGGCCATCCCGGATCCAGCCTTGAAGAAGCTGGGGTCTGCACCTGCCCGAGCACCAGGAGAGGGGAGGTGGATGTTCCCCCAGGAAAATCTGGGAACCGTTTGTGCCTGAGGGTGGGAGTGGGTAAGCGAAAGCAAGGATGTGCAATAGGGTAGGTTTTTAACCAGTGTTTACTCAATGAATGAATTAACGGGTGAATGAGCAAACAGGAGCGTGCTGCTGCTTCTGTGAGCTGGTTATACAATACCCGGAGTGAGGCTTTAACAGATGGGAGCCTTTGCAGAGAGGAAGGTTAAAAGAGAGCCTTGAAATCAAGTCCTGTGAGGCTGACATTAAATTAGCTGAAATATTTAACGAGATAGGAGACGTGGGAAAGCCGTTTCCAAATGTCTCAAGGGCATTCCTAGAAATAGAACCTTTGCTGGGTCCCCATTCTATGTCTTAGGTGCTGGGCTAGACACTTGTATTGGCATCACCCCGCTTTTGTCTTCATTTTATTTTTATTGGGCAGTCCACGTATGCTTATTAAAGAAAATCTAAAAATGCACGCAAAAGGGAAAAATAAGTGCCCTCCCATAATCTTACCCTTGAAGGCTAATTGTTATTAATATCTTGCTATATACACTGTCAGCCTTTTCTCCCTGTTTTGCAGCTGCGTTAAAAAAAAAATTATTTAATCTTGATATTGGTGCTTGTCAGAGAAAGAACCTGTGGCTCATACCAAGGCCCGAGAATCCTTGGGCCAGAATGCAGTCCCCATGTGCCAGCCTCAGAAGTCCTCTCTCATTTCTGGGCTTCGGTTTGCCTGCTACATAACCAGCAGTGTGTGCGCTAACAGGATTTTACTATGGTTCTATTCTGAGAATCCTGATTTCATCACTCCTTGTTCATCCACTCACTCCTTCATTCATGTACTCAGGAAATATTTCACTGGGTGCTGGAGGTGTACCGGTGAATGAGGCAAGGTGAATGTCCTGCCCTCCTGGAGCTAAGTGTCTAGCTGAGCTCCACCTCACCTGCAGATGGTTAGATCAGCAGCCCCTGGGGGATGTGCTGGGACTGCCAATTGCTCTAGTCCCCAGCCTCTTAGGAAGCAACCAGCAAAGCAAAGAGAAAGCACCATTGCCAGAGGCCTAGTTAATATATGCTCTCTGCCCAAGATACCTCTCCTAAAGGGAATGGGTGTATGTTGAGAGATGGGATGCTCAGGATATGCATTACCTGTCCTTACCCTCCCAGGCCTGGCCCTCTGGGTAATCTGGGGTTTGGCCTATATTATGTACATACGATGACCCTGTTTTCTTAACCCCAGACTAGAACTCACGGTATGAAGCAGGGTTAGCCAAACAGAAGGAAGAAAATAATTTATTTCTTGAATGCAGCCGTAGGTATTTTTGCATGGCTCTCCTTGCTTGGGAAGGTAGGTATCCTCTTTTTGCAGGGGAGGATGCTGAGGCTCAAGTGGATCTGTGATTTGAGCTCAGGCCTATCTGATGGCTCCCAGTCCTGTGAGCTCTCCCTTCATGTTCCTCTGATCCAGATACATCTGAGGAGTAGGACTTTAAAAGTCTCTGAAATTCTGGGTTATTTGGTAGTTTCATTCCATTCACCTATTTAAAAAAGTATTTATTGAGGGCCTATGTCCAGAAACTGTTAAACCTGGGATACCAGCTGACCAAGACCAATGAGGCCTCCTACTCCCAGGGAGTCTGAGTTAAGTCATTGGCAGGGTGATGATATTTCTGCATGCTCCCTTGCTTGATGATTTATTGAGCCATGCACGAGGATGTATCAATCAGGATGCTTTGAGTTGTAAGGGACAACTGGATCATTGAAAGGAGTGATTCACATAACCAAAAAGCAAAGAGGTGGGATAGGTTTCAGGCACATTCTGATCAGGGCTCCGGCTTCATTTCTCTGTGACCCTCTGGGCTCTGCACTTGAGTCTGTTGGCTTTGTTCTCAGGTTGACTCTCTTCATAGTAGTGAGAGGACTGCTAGCAGGGCTTCTGCATTGTTCAACACCAGCAGACATCAGGAAGGATAGGTGTGTTCCAGGAAGCACAGAGGAGAGCTGTCCAATGTGGTGACCTGGCTGCTGGTTCCTCTCAGACCACATGCTTGTCGGATCACATCCAGGGGAGGAAGAGCTACCATCGTTCCCCAGGGCCATTGAACAAAATTCCTGGGCTTCCCTCTGATGGGATCATCTCAGGACACCTCCTTCTCACTCCATCATGGAGGTAGAGGAAATGGGATGACACATTGGTTTAGACCAGTCAGGACTCCTCATCCCTGGAACTGTCAAGGATCCGGCTTGCTGGGAAGAATAGAATAGATGTTGAAGAGGCAACTACAGTCTGTAAGGGGGCAGTGTGTAGGATGTGGGCATAGGAAGATGAGTGAGGTCCCTTCTCTTAAAAAAAAAGTCTTTCTCTCAAAAAGCTCACATTCTAGTGAGCTTCCTGAGACTTTGGCAGTGATCAGAGGAAGGGCATTTACAACATTTGAACCCTAGACACTTTCCATGTTTCCTTAGTCAGTTCTTATAATGTCCTTGTCAAGTAGGTATTTCCATTTCACAGATGAGAAAACAAGTTCAGAGAGGTTAAGTCACTTGCCAGCAGCCGCACGCCGAAGAGATCAAGGTGTTTTGAAATTGTGCATCCTGTATTCCTTCCTCTCCTTTTTGTCATGGTTGTAGAGAAAATACATCATTAACAGAGACCCTACAAAGGTTCATCTAATGACTCCTACAATAAGCAGGGCCTTGGGAGTAGTTACTGCTTTTCATTTCAGGCTTTTATTAGCGGAATTCTGTGTGCTTTTTTTTTTCTTTAACCAACTCTAGATGGGAGGAAAACTCTTCTCTCAGGTCCAGATAAGCAACCTATAATTGAATGAGCTTCTGAGAAAGGCAGAACCATTGTCAACTCACAATGCATCAGAAGAGATGGGTGCATTCAGATAATTTTACAAAAATGATTTCTCTCTCCTTTTCACTTTGCTGCCTGAGGCTTCCATTTGGTTTTAAAGTAATAGAGTAACTATTATGTAATCCGATACAATGCTGCTTTCCCCTGGGCTCAGGTTAACTCATGTGTTCAAAATACAGGATATATTTTTGGGGGAGGAGTTTATGTAAAGCCAGTGTGATTCCTAAATTAAACTGCCAAAACAAGGGTGTACGAGCCCGATTTTCTGGTTCTCTCCAGACTCTTGCAGAGATATAACATCCAACAGAGCAGACGATGGTGTGCTGGTGGTGAAATGTCCGTGTTCTCACTGCCTCCTGCACCTACAGTGCATGTCTTGGGCTTTGCTGCCTGTTGAAAGAGCACTGGTTGGTTTGTAGATAGCCTGACCTCACTTCCACTCAGCTGGACATAGTTTTGTCATGGGAGAAATTAATAAAAATGGAGAAATCAAAACGGTGGTTGGTGACACGCTGACACCTAAGACTTTCAAGTTAGATGCTGTACTTTTGGAGTTCTTGTGTCTGTTTTCCTTTTTTAATTTTTTTTTTCAGGTTATTACTGATAATAATGAATTTACCTATATAAATTTCTACTAAGTTGTCTGCCATGTTTTGGGTCCTGGGGATAGAGAGCCGACCAAAGCATAGTCTCCTTTTTTTTTTTTTTTTTTTAATTCCTCCCTTTTAAAAAAGATTTTATTTATTTATTTATTTATTTATTTATTTATTTATTTATTTATTTATTTATTTATGAGAGAGACAGAGAAACAAAGAGACAGAGAGGCAGAGACACAGGCAGAGGGAGAAGCAGGCATCCTGATGTGGGACTCGATCCCAGGACTCCAGGATCATGCCCTGGGCCGAAGGCAGATGCTCAACCCCTGAGCCACCCAGGCATCCCATAGTTTCCATTATTATAGTCTTCATTGGGCCTCCTCTGGAAAGCTCTCCTCCCAGTCTATCCATGCCAGTATATATATGTTTTTGGTTCTGCTTTACTCTGGGCCTGGCTAACTTGTTAAACTGGACTTTGGCAAAAGAGTGAAATAAAAAAGAGGAAACAGAAAAGACCTGATGGTAGATGCATAGGCTCGGGTGTCCAGAGGGATTGCTGGGCTCATCTTGTTGACTCTAGACAGTGACTACCATGGTTGTCATTAGGACTAGTATGTAGGATTTTTTGTTACTACAGTGTAACCTAACTCATCCTGACTGATGTGATCACCACTATCAGAGAGGTGGCAGGATTCATGGAACCTGGCCAGCTTGTGCATGCACCTCTTTGAATGCATGCACATGCAAATATATAGAAGTATAGATATGAATCTGTTACCTGTATGACAAGTGGTTCTCAAACTTCACTGTGCCTTAGAATCGCCTGGGGATCTTTTAAAATTCCAAAGCCCAGGACATAGTCTAGATGAATTAATTCACCAATTCTGAGGGTAGGACACAAGCACTAATAGATTTGAAGCTCTCTGGGTGATTCTAGTTTGCAGACAAGTTCAAGAATCACTGGTCTATGAGAATTATAATAACATTGCTGGGTTTGTTTGTTTTGTTTTAAAGATTTTATTTATTTAGGAGAGACACACACACAGAGAGAGGCAGAGACAGAGGTAGAGGGAGAAGCAGGCTCCATGCAGGGATCCCAATGCGGAACTTGATCCTGGGTCTTCTGGACCATGCCCCGGGCCGAAGGCGGGCTTTAAACCGCTGAGCCACCCAGGGATCCTCGACATTGCTGTTTTTATTTGAAGAGGAATAGGGATAGTGATAATGCCAGTGGTACTAGCCATCGTTATGATTTCCTGACTGCTGCCTATCTGCCAGGCAGTATCCTGGGTGTATAACAAACACTGTCACATCTAATCCATACTGCAGTCCTGCCAGACAGCTTTGTAGGTGGCTGGATAGGGAAAAAGGTGGGGGGAGGGTCATATCTTTTAAACTGATGTCAGCTACAGAGCTGCTTAATCCAGATGGTCAGGTATAGTCCAGAAAGATGAAGTTGTTGGGTTGATCTTGTCGACCCCAGAATAACCACCGTGGGCCTCATTGGGGCTGAGACTCAAGGGTTGTTTGTTACCACAGCATAACCTGGCCCATCCTGATGGATGCAACCATCCTTTTAATAACCACAGTGGATTCAGGAATCGATATGCAAAAGCACATTTTGCAAAGTTATAAATTGAGAGAGAGTTTATTTTGGCTTGTGGCTTGGAAAGAGAAATGAGTGTAGTAAACCAAGCTGTTTATCTTGGGTTGGTTGATTCATCCATCAAAATCACTCAGTGTTTCAAGGAATCAGGTTAAATAAAAATTAAATAAATTAATAAAACATTACCTTGTGTTTTTGTAGTGCTTTTCTCAATGGGATACGTGGTGCTATACAAATGTCATATCGTTGCTAGTCTTCTTGACATCCTAGAAAGACTGTTGGGCATCAGCAAGGCCATGTGTTGGTATAGGTAATAACAGAAACTAAGTGGTAGTGAAATGCTTACCCAGCATCCAAAGGGACATTTGGCTAAAGTCTTGGTGGGTAGGTATGAGTTTGGCCAGGAGGTATGATAGTGCTGGGAAGGGTGTTCATAGCACAGGCAAAGGCACAACAGCAGGAAGTGGTATTTATAGGAACTCTATAATCAGTTTAGTATTAGTACCAAGAAAGACATCAAACCCACTTTTATGGGTGATTGAAAAGTCCCATAAAACTTGTTTTTTTTTTTTTAATCATTTGGTACACATCTAACATTTTCCCCCCACTTTGGAAGAAATTTGTGTGTAAAGAAGGGCCAAATAAGCATAATGCTTTAATTGACTTGATTTAACCTGAAAGATCACACCAGATACAGCACTCGATGTTGTATACTGCTTAATAGTAGAGATTTTTTTTTTTTTTTATAGGACTCTGTTGATGCCTCAACCTTTGGATCCAACTGTTGCAAATGAACTCAAGAGTTATCTGAGTCTCACTCAGTGTCCAGGCCTTGGGGATTGTGTTCCTGGGAGACCCTTCTTTTTTTAAGCCCCTCTTAGGCCTTTTTCTCTTCAGTGTAAAATGTTGGATTGAAGGTGAATTCCAAGGTCCCTGCCATGCCTAAAATTAGGTGATTCATCAGGTACCCGTTAATGCACGTGTCCCATTAAATAAAAATGCTAAGTAAATACTATAATGGATAGTGTAGACATTTTCTCTAAGGCTGTGGGTTTAGATAGACCAGAGCAAGGTAGCATTCTCCCCTCCACCTTGGTCTGTACATTAAAATAGAATGAAGGATGCTTTCTCATTAAATCTGTGTTCTGGGCAGCCTGGGTGGCTCAGCAGTTTAGTGCCACCTTCAGCCCAGGGCCTGATCCTGGAGACCCAGGATCGAGTCCCATGTCAGGCTCCCTGCGTGGAACCTACTTCTCCCTCTGTGTCTGTGTCTGTGTGTGTGTGTGTCTCATGAATAAATTTTTTAAAAATCTTAAAAAAAAAAAAAAAAAAAAAAAACCTATGTTCTGAGATGCCTGGGTGGCTCAGCAGTTGAGCATCTGCCTTGCGCTCAGGGCGTGATCCTGGGGTCCAGGGATCAAGTTCTGCATCGGGCTCCCTGCGGGGAGCCTGCTTCTCCCTCTGCCTAGGTCTCTGACTTTCACTATGTGTCTCTCATGAATAAATAAATAAAATATTTTTAAAAAACCAAAAACTTTTGTTCTAACATGAAATTGGCACCAGAATTTCAGAGTTAGCTGCTAAACCAGCTAAGGTGCTTCTTAACTTGAACCATATTGATTCTTTCTCAGAAAAGTGGTGGTGTTTTTTTGTTTGCTTTTTGGTTTTTTAAATCTTATGCAATGTTTTTTCTTCTGCAGCCTCAAAACTCAAAACTTTTTCACACTGTAAGCTCGTGTTTGACATCCACATCGTTCTGTCTAAAGGCCTGTATTTCAGATAGTTGGTTACACAATTAATCATTTTGGCTACTTTGGTGAGGTGGGTTTATGTCTCGCCTCCTCACATAGCTCATCTCATTCCTTGGTTTTAGGGCAGTGTCCATGTTGGGAGTTTGAAGTAGGGTTATGGCCCTAGGACTGGGTTAACTCAGGCTGGACCAATGCCATCTCTTTGACCAGCTGCACCTGTTTGAGTGCATTACCTTGTGCCAGGCACTATGCCCAACTCGTGCTAGCACTGGGGGTATAGTGGTGACAAAACAGCATGGGCTCTGCCCCTGTGGGGCTGCTGATGTTTAAGGAAGTACACAAATCACTGTGCAATTACAATTATGTATGTGCTATAAACAAGAAGCACAGGGTCCTGAGCACTCTCACAGCAGGGCATCCAACCTAGTTCACTCAGAGTTCAAATGCATGGACATGATGAAGAGCCCAGGAAAGCGGTTGGGGAAGCTGGAGGCATTAAGAGCCCTGTATGATCAAATGCAAGATGGGAACAGGTGAAGAGTTCAAGATTAAGCCTGCGAACAGGGTTAGGGTCCCTGTGAGTTGATAAAGTTCAGGGCACCAGGCCTTCCTTGGCAAATTCTTGCCCCTTCCCCTGTAATTCCCCAAAGCCAAAGGAATTATTCTTTCCCTTAAAATCTCCAGGCCATATGTCTGTATCATTTCTTTGGCAGTTGTGTGTTGATTTGTATGGTAATAAGGCAGTGTGTCTTTTACCTGTCCCCCAAAGGGAAGGCTGTTCCCTATACTTGGTGTGTCTCCTTCCCAGTGTGGATGGAATCGTCAATCAGGTGGCTAATAAAAAGGCCTATAGCTCACCGGTTAACCTTAGTATGTGAAACTCGTCCTTCTTGCATCCACAGCAGCAGATGAAAAGAAGGCTCAGGACCTGTGGGAACAGTAACAGCTAACAGCCCCATGTGCCCTTTGTGCTTAAATTCACCAAAGCTTCCATCGATTAAGGCAATGAATGGGGGAAGCCTATTAACTTGGGAATAGTTTAAGAGATACTAGCTTGTAATTAAAAGTCCAAGATAAATCGGCTTTTCTTCCCTGCATCTAATTACCTAGTTTTCTTTCTGCCCCTGTGATTCTGTTTCCATTAAGAGAGCCTTCTATTTGCTTCTGCACCTCCTGCCCTTTCTTGTGCTCTCCTTCAGAATCACTCCCTGCCCCCATGGTCACTTCTGTTTCTCTTTTATCTTTCTTCTGGCTACATGCTTCCCCTTTTGAAGGCCAGCTTTTTAAACAAAATGGCTCAAAACATTGAAGGAAAATTTAAAGAAATATTGTATCTCTTCTTTTAACCTCTGTGAGTCTCTCTGCCATTTCCCCACGGGGATACATATTGTCTATTAGTGGCATTCTATTATAGATACAGTTTTGTAATTTGCTTTTCTAGAATAGTCAGAAATTTTCGACCAGCAAATGTTAATTGAGCTCCTACTATGTGCTGGACATCGTTCTAGTGGCTGAAGTAGATAGATCAGTGAACAAACCAGACATAAAATCCTGCTCTCATGGAAGCTTCCACCTGGTTCATGGAAGAGAGACAACACACATAATATAAATTCTTTTAAGAGGTGACCACTGTTACAGAAAGAAACAGGAGGGTTAAAGAAGATCAGGAGTATTTATAAAATATTTTCCCATGTTACTACCATCTTCCTGTGTACTTAGGGGTTGTATATTATCCTTGATGTTGATGGATTATATTTTATTTAGAGCATTTAGAGCCTTAGGACTATAAACTTTAAATTTGGAGAGGACTTATGAATCATTGCAAGCAAATCCTTCGGTTTTGAGGTGAGGAAAACAGGTCCAGAGAAAAGAAATGACTTGCTCAGAATTATACAACCCCTAAGTGGCAGAGCAGGGGCTTTTACATTTTAATTAAATTGATTTTCGTTAATTCTAAAGACAGTTCTTTCAGAACCCTGCTATGCTGTTTCCCTGCTGTGGGAAATTGAATTTGTTTCTGGTTTTTATTATAAATAATGCTACGATAGGCAGCTTTATACCAATACCATCTTAATGAAAGCAAGTTAATAATAACAGTAATAATAATAAATAATAGAAAAGGCTAATAGTTATTGAGCACTTACATTTGCCAGGCACTGTGCAAAGTGCTTTACAGGAAATAACTTAAATCTGACAGCGAGTACCATTACTTTCCTGTTTTTTACAGATGAGGAAAATGAAGGGATTCAGATTCAGGGCTGAGTACTTAGTCACTATGATGTACAGCCTTCCATGTTCGGATACAAAAGCTGCCAATTTCAAAAAGCAAGATAATCACTAATGCACATCTATTTAAACATTTAGGAGTTTTCCAAGAATGTTGACATATTGGGTTTAACTGTATGTAATTGCTGTTTTTAATAGAGTAAAACGTGATTGACCGTTGGCAGTTTATGTTCCATCCATTATTTCGTTTAATCCTCACAATAACAGTGAATTAGGTGGTATTGTGCCTGTCTTATAAGTGAGTGGCCTAGTATTTTAGATGGAGCTTGGACACTGAGTGATTTAATGAATGTTTGTGGAGAGATAGGAGGAAGGGGGGACGGGAGGCAAGGAAAGCAGCGTGACCGAGGCCAAGTGACCAGCTGCTATTACCTGGCTCAAATCCTGGTTCCGTGTCTTACTGGCTTTATGACCTCCAGCAAAACACTTTAAATTCCTTGTACCTCATTTCTCATCTGAGAACTGTCATTATAAAGATTGAATTATAACACAGATGGAAATCATTTTGTTCAAAACTGGCAGAAACGAAGCGATCGATCCGAGGTGGTGGTGGTGGTGGTTGCTTCTGCCATTATATTTGAAAACAAGCCCATCTCTTTTCCCCAACCATGGTGTTTCTGTAAAACACACAAAGAAGCTTTTTAGAAGGGCCTGGGTAACTTAATGACCCTTGACACAATTGGGGATTCTTTTTCTTTATAGATAAAGTTGTCCTCTAACTGGGATGGGGTGCCCTATACGATGAGTAGAGCCACAGAGATGAACCTCTGTTTGGGTTTCTAGGTCATGGTGGGGTGAGGTCCGGGAACAGATGGCCCACCCAGCTGTTCTTCTCCCTCCCATTGTCCAGTGCCATTTCAGATTCGATGACATCTTGCCCCCTTCTTCAGGTGACCCCCCTCCTGCGTGTGTGCAATGTGTGCATCTTGATAAGGTGGCCCAGACACAGTGGGGGTGGACCGGTGGTGGGCAAGGCAGTGAGTGCCCTTGAGCCCTGAGCAGTCTTGCTGGAGTGGGGTCTGCTCCTCTGGTCTGCTTTACCACCCGGCCTTTGCTCCTGGAGGGGAGTGACTGTCAGAGCTGAAAATGCCAAGTGGCTCCTGAACCACACCACGGGCTGAAAGAGCTGCTTGTGGGAAAGGGTGGTGTCTCCTGAGCCTGCCTGCCCTCTTTGGGTTTTTCTGCAGCCAGCTCTCTGTCTCCAAATGGGGCAGTGGTTTTCAGGCTGCAAACTGCTTAGGACATCCCTAAGGCCTGTGAACCAGCTTGTCCCTCTAGGGAAAAACCTGCCTCAGGGCAGGGCTTGGGAGGAGAAGCCAAGGCTTGCAGAAAGCCTCTTCCTCTTTTTACATTAAAATCTTGGCAAGAAAATATACTCTTTATTTCTGTCCCCCGTATCAGCCGCAGATTCTCTAACTGAACTCTCAGGGATCATCCTGGCTTCATCATACGTCAGCTTTTCCGGCTGCAAACAATTTTGCTTCTGCAGTCGATGGGGACTCTAATAACTCCAGGTGGTGAATGGGCGGTGGGGAGTACGGTTCTGTAGAAATACAAGCTCTAAAGCAATACAAACACAGAAGAAAAAAATGGGAAGCTTGTCAAGAGGGAAGTGCTGTATTAAAACATTTTACCTTTATTGACATTGAAGAATCCTCCCCTTTAGCTTAACACTAGGAGATGTGTTAAATACTTTATGGTACAGCGACATGGGCTGAGTAGTATAGAGCCTTTAATAAGAGGGCAGCTGATGTATCTTTATTAAGGAAAGGTGATTAAGATATACCATGAATCATATGAAACACAGCAGATTAGTTTAGGATATGAACCATTTTTATAAAAATATATGCATTATCTTTATATAGATATAGAAAAAGCATTTGGAAGGGTATCCACATGGTGGGAGGTTGGATCATGTGTTTATATTTTCTTCCTTTTGCTCATCTGTGTTTTCCAATTTTTTCTGCAGTCAACATGTGTTATTCATATAGTTAGGGTGAACGGGAGGTATTGGGGGGCTGGGAACCTTCCTTTTTTACCCAGTCATTCCCTATACTTTATTGAGGGTCTCCTAGGAGCTGGGTGGGCAGGTGTTGGAATAGGCAAGATAGCTCTGGCCTCTGCCTTCACAGAGCTGGTGTTTCTGTAGCAGGCTTTTAAAAAACATTCTTTTGGGGTGCCCAGGTGGCTCAGTTGGTTAAATATCTGCCTTCGTTTGGCTCAGGTCATGATTCCAGGATCCTGGGATGGAGCCCCCCCATTGGGCTCCCTACTCAGTGGGGAGCCTGCTTCTCCCTCTCCCTCCGCCCTTCCTTCCTGCTTGTGCTTGCTCTCTCTCTCAAATAAAATCTTAAAAAAAAATTTTTTTTTTAAGCTAAAAAATAAAAATATTTACAGGTTGTAATAAGTACCATGAAGGCAAAAAAGCCAGTAATCTAGGACTGACAGGAGAGAGGAGAGGGATGGGGAGGACCACTTTGAGGAGGTGACCCATGAACCTGAAGGCCCAGAAACAGCCACTTGAAGAGGCTGGAAGGCATATTGGAGGCACAGGGAAGGACCAGCTGTGAGAGCCTGCCACCTTCCTGCAGGTCACCCAGAGGGCTGGCAAAAGTGGTTGTTTGGAACTGCCTACAGTGGGAGAAATGTTACATTTGGAAAATATGATGGAGGCTCACAGACAGCCTTGTAACTCAGGAGAAATATGGCCCTAAGGATAACTTTGTAACTCCTGAGAGATCGGTTAATGTTTTGCTAGATAACTGGAAGGTATTAAGGGTTGAGATGTTGGCTTTGTACTTTGTAGCTTTTGGGTAGCTCTGATGCCGTCTTTTGTGCCTGATAGGCCTTGATTTCTGCCCTGGAGATGCTCTGGCCTTCTTCCCCTTTCTCCTTCTGGATTTGTGAAATTTTCCTATTGGATGCTCGGGTGTAAGGCAGGACACTGGAGTCTTAGTCCTTAGTCTTTGAACCACTGGCCATCCTGGAAATGTTTGGGAGGGTGCCTCCTGGAAATGTTTGGGAGGGTGCCTCCTCCTCAAGGATTTGGTGTTCAGTACTTCCACCAACAGGAGGAGGGAAGTGGTTGATAGAAGACCCTGAAAGTTAGGTTGAGGACTTAGACAATGATTTTGAGTTAACTATGGCAGCACCATCCAGAGTCCTCTCTAGGAGCAATCAGAGCAATACAAATCAAGAAACATAACAATGTTCAGATCCTCTAACCCAGAAACTTCGGTCCAAGAAAGATATGTGGAGATTTTATATATATATAAAATTATTATATATATATGTAAGTATAATATATGTGTAAATATAATGCATGTGCTATATATATATATATATATATATATATATATATATAAAATCGAGAGAAACCAAGAATACAGCAATGTCTATAACGGCAGTAACAGTCATTAATGGCATTGTGCTTTGGGGCTTTGAACATGTTTTCCTATAAAGTACTTATGAGACCTTTGCAACATTCCTGTGAACAAGGTTCTTAGGCCGGTTTCCCAGATGGGAAATGAAAGGTTAGAGAGGTCATGTGAGTGATGCTGGCTCACTCTGGCAGATTTGGTCTCTGATCTCTAGTACGTGCATTGTTGCCTAGTGGGTTTGCTCAGAAACTCCCAAGAAAATAATGAGAGTTCAAGAAAGGGTAGGGAAGGGGCCAAGCCCGAAAATCATTATTGAATTTAATGCATGCTTAGTTCTGTCCGAGGTGTTTGTAAATTTTATCTGGGTCAATCTTTACCCGGGTACTTGTGGGGAAAAAGGCTCTGAGAGGTTGAGTAACTTGTGTAAGTTGTAGAACAGGACTCAGACCCTAGCTAGGCTGAATCCAGAGTTTTGACATGGTTTCTGCTCTGCCGTATTGTCCTCTGCTTCATGAGAATGCATTGCTGGATGAGTGAGTAAATGTGAGGCTGAGGTGTTCTTTCCCACAGCTCTGCATTTGCTGGGTCTTTTCCCACCAGAGCTGGAGCTTCGCTGGCCCTTGGGGCCACATTTTTCCAACACCCTTCACCTAAAGGCTCTCTTCCCTCGCTCAACTCATCCCTTGCAAAATACTCAGAACCAAATGAGTCGAGGGTAAACCAGGCACACAGGGTGTGAACCTTTAGCAACTGAAGGAAATGGAGCTATTTCAACATGATGCAATATTCTGCAGCCATTAAAATGATAAATGTGACTGTAGAAATATGAAACGGTATTGGGAAATTGTTGCACGGATCTGAAGATAGCAGTTAAAGCAACGTGCATTCGCATGATTAAAGGAGGGAAGAGGACAGGATTGAAAACTGTGCAGGACACCTGGGTGGCTCAGTGGTTTGGCGCCTGCCTTTGGCCCAGGGTGTGATCCTGGAGACCCCGGATCCAGTCCCACGTCGGGCTCCCTGCATGGAGCTTGCTTCTTTCTCTCTGCCTGTGTCTCTGCCTCTCTCTATCTCTCATAAATAAATAAATAAAATCTTAAAAAAAAAAAAAAAGAAAAAAGAATACTGTGTGCAGGTATTGGGATTGAGTGCTATCACCTTCTGGTTGGTCTGCCAAGCTAGAAATGTCAGGGCCATGTCCCACAGCTCCTGCGGCTGCTTTCCCCAGATTCAACTAGTCATGAATTCCTATAGGTTTGACATCAGTATCTTAATTCTGATGCTCATTTTTTTAAAAGATTTTATTTATTTATTTGACAGATTGAGTACAAGCAGGGAGAGGGGTAGGCTAAGCGAGAGGGAAAGGCAGGCTTCTCACTGAGCAGGGAGCCTGACGTGGGGCTCAATTCCAGAATCCTGGGATCATGACCTGAGCCAAAGACAGATGCTTAACCAACTGAGCCACCCAGGCACCCCTCTGGTGCCCATTCTTGCTCTCCACTGCCAGCTTCCGAAAGCAGCCTCTCATTATCTCTCGCCTGGACTGAGCAGCAGCTTTAGTAGTCCTCGGGCCCCCATCCTCATTCCCACTGTAGTCCGTATTGGACACTGTCATCAGAGTGATCTTGATATAAAACACATCTGATTATATCTCTCCCTTGCTGAGAAGCTTCTGTTTACTTGTTACTGCTTTCAGGAGGGCAAGTTCAAACTCCACAGGATGGTGGTTGAGGTGATCTTCCCCGTCTCACCCAGTCTTCCCTCCAGCATGTCATAAACTCCCCTTTCTGTGCCCATGTGCCTTCTGTTTTCATTCCTTCCCGGATCCCAAGACCAAGCCCATTGTCCCAGAAGCTTCCACGGCTGTCTCCGGCATGGTTGGTTCTTCGCTCTCCTGGATTACCAGGACTTGTGTGCTGTGTTGTTATGGTTGGGTCACTGAATTCTGAGGCCCTCCAGGGCAGGCACAGTCTGTCTACTGACCTCCACTCCAGACCTCAGCATGGTGCCTATGAACTAGTAGAGGCACAAAATTGTGTGTTGATTGAATGAATGAATGACTAAGTGAAACAATTTATTCTTCATAATGTTTTAAAGTTGATTTAGTAATACAATTTTCAGAGGAAACAGAATCTAAAGAAGAGATCAGGAACTTCTGAAATTTACAAAACCACAGTCAAGTCATGTAAATGGACAAACTGTGGAGTTGACAGATTGGGTTTGAATCCTGGATCTCATATTGAAGCCTTGATGGCCTCATTTGTAAGATGGACATCATAGCAGTACCATAGAGGGTGGCTGTAAAAAGCAACAGAGGAAATGCAAGTAAAGTGCTTAGTACAGTGCCTGGCACACAGGAAGGACTAAAAAAAAAAAAAAATGCTAACAAGCCGCAGTGATTAAATCATCATCTAGAGCCTAGTGCTCTTATGTAAACCTCTTTTTTTGCATCGTTCTGCTTGTTTTTTCAACATAAAACTTTGACCTCAGCTGAAATGGGATTACATTCATGCAGGATGACGAAGAAAGCATTGGGGAAGCATAAATTCAGCACTTCTCTTAAGGTCTTGTTTTCTTTTCCCACTTTCAGGATCTCCCACGTGGGGTAGTGGTAGAGCTTACTTGTGAGTTGTGACACAGGCCAGGAGTGGGTCTAGGCTGACAAGGAGAAAGGTGTCTCCAAAAAATGCTATTCCACCTTCCTCACGGAGCTCATCCTATTTTACGGTTATCATTCATCAGCGGACTTTTCCTGGCTGGACTGTAAGCTCCCTCAGGCTGGCATCATGTTGGTGTTGCTCTCCAGAGATAAAATTAGGACAAATGGATGAAAATTGTTGGGTATCAGATTTCTGCTCATTGTAAGAGAAGAGGTTCCTCACAATGAGAAGAGGCCAACCAGTGCAGTAATGAGTTCCGCATAATGGGATATATTTGAGCTAAACTGAATGGGGTTGAGGATATATAGAAGATATATTTCTGCTATTATTAGGATATTGAGGTAGAGGTGTGTGGTTACTCAGAGCTCATATTTAAGGGATGGGGGAGGTGTATGAACTCTCCGCCTCTGGTACAAATTGAGGATAGTGGGTTTCTGTGGACCAGGGTTATTTAAGAATGGGTCTCAATGTGTCAGAAACACGGACCAAAGTTCTTGGATTATGAAGACTGTTCTGCCAGCAACAATGTTTGCAAAAATTTGGCTCCCTCAGTTTAATTGAAATTGATGAAAGATTATAATAGATACAGTATAGAACCCCTTAATCATCCTAAAGCGTGATAATTAGGGTAAATGACTGAGGCCTAGGACTCTTGGCTGTAGTGTGTGCCTTGAAAAAGCCATCTAATCTCTCTGTGACTCTTTTAGAGAATTTATTTATTTATTCATGAGAGACAGAGAGAGAGAGAAGCAGAGACAAAGTGAGAGGGAGAAGCAGGCTCCATGCAGGGAGCCCAATGTGGGACTCTATCCCAGGACTTCGGGATTATGCCCTGAGCCAAAGGCAGATGCTCAACCACAGAGCCACACAGGTGTCCCTTTCTGTGACTCTTCTAACACATTTCTATTATAATAGTATGGCTCATGCCATGTAGTCTCCAAGTAACTCAGGAGGAAGACAAAAGGCTAAAGGTTGCCCTTGTGTATTTGGGGCAAAGAGTGATTTCTTGGCCACATTTGGCCTGGACAGTTTCTGGGATTTTACCTGTTTGACCAAAACCACAGCTCGTAACCAGGGTTTCATAGGTAAGCGCTCAGGGTCGATAAATCGCCTGAAATTGTATGCAAATTTGTGCTCATTTTTCTGTGGAAGAAAAAGCCCCATGCTTTTGTGGGATTTTCAGTAGAGGCCTTGACCCCAGAATATTCAGAACCATTTACCTCCGTGGTGATGATCTGTTCAAACTGAAAATATTCCAGGGTGGGGGAGGGGGGGGTGATTACATCCGTAATCATTTCTATTTCGGGTTAATGAAAAAAAAAAAATCTCAGAGGTTCGTAGCAGGATTAGGATGTATACCAGGTAGATGGGATGTCCCGGTTTTTTATGTAAAGAGGGAGCATTCATTCATGTTCCAGGGTGAAGGGTAAGATTAGAGGAGGAAGATGCTGTGTGCCTTGGGCCACATCCAAATTCTCCGCACCCCACCCCACCCCCAACCCCACCCCCAAGCATTTTTGCCCAGAGCGGAACCCTAGAGCAAAATCTCATTTATCCCAAATTGCCATGCGTGGCAAGGTGCAAGTCTCAGGTGGCGCCTAATTTCTGCCCTGAGGCTGAGCATTTAGCACCTCCCCAGGGCGCCTCCACGATGCCATCGGAGGCCGTCGCGGTGCAGCTCGGGGCCCCGGGGAGCCTGCCAGCGCTCCTGCCCGCGGGGCGAGCGCGGCTGGGGCTCCGCACCTGGCGGGCGGCGAAGGGCTGCCCCCCCCCCGGCCCCCCGGCCCCCCCAGGCCCCCCGGCCCTTGCAGGCTTGCTCGGGAAGCGGTGGCAAGCGCCAGCTTCGCCCAGTGCAGCACAGAGTCGGGCGCCGCCAGCGGCTGCCACATCCGAGCGCGCTGACCTGAGGCGGCTCACCCCTCACCTCGGAGCCTCGCTTTCCCTCCTGTAGAACCAGGAGCCTGCAAGACTCGCGCCCGCCCGGGGCCGCCTCCGCGCGGGGGTGCGGCCCCTTTAAGGAGGGCGGGCGGGGGGTGGGGCGCGGAGGCGGCGGCCGCGCCCCCTCCCTCCCCTCCGGCGCGCGTCGGACCACCTGTCTCCGGCCTCGCCCCGCCCCCTCCGGGAGAGGGGCGGGGGGCGGGGCAGGAAGGCCGAGGATTTACCTTGCGGGGCGCGCGCGCGGCGCATGCGCACGGCCGGACAGGTCCGCGGCGCCCTCACTTCCTGGCATTGCCCCCTCCCCCTCCTCGCCGTTACCCTGTACATCCGGGTCACTTGCCCTCCCCGCTCGGAGCCGCCGCCGCCGCCGCCGCCGCCGCCGCTGCCCGGCTCGTCGCGGCGCCGCCACAGGGGCAGGTGCGGAGGGGCTCCCGGTCCGGCCGCCGCCGCCGCCCCGCTCCGGGCCCGGGGCTCCCTCTAGCGCCGCTGAGGAGCCGCCGCCGCCGCGGCTCGAGGAGGGCGGAGGAGCGGGGCTGAGACAGCCCGGAGGCTCGCGCGGACGGTGAGTGGCTGATCTTCACCGTCTCCCGGGTCCCTCGCGCCCCGCGCCCCGCGCCCCCCGCCCCCCTTCCCGGGCCCGCGGGGCGGAGAGGCGGGCGCGGCGGGGGCCCCGGAGCCCCCGAGCCCCGGGCCCGCCCCCGCCCCCTCCCCCCTGCCCCTCCGCCGGCCCGGCCCGCCGGCGCTCATTCATTCCCACCTCCTTTCTTCCTCCGCTTCCTCCCCGCGCCCGCGGCTGCCCGCGGCTCCCCGCGCCTCCCCGCGGCTCCCCGCGCGTGCCCGCCTCCCCCCGCCCTCCCCTCCCCTCCCCCCATCCACACCCCCTTTCCCCCCGGAACCGGCCTCCTGGGTCACCCGCGTGCAGGCTGGCGTCTCTAACTGCCCCCCCCCCCCGCCCCCTGCGCCCTTCCACCTGCGCGGCCGCCCCGCCCCGCCCCGCCCGCGTCCGCGCCGCGCTCACCTGGGCGCCCCGAGTCCGCAGCCTCGGGCCTCGGGCGTGGTCTTCACGTGCCTTTCAACACACACACGCACACTTTCTACTAGGCTGACCCCAAACCTGTGACTGTCAAAAAGCGGTAGTTGAAGTGGTAATTGCTCTGTGTGTGTGTAACTCGTGGCTATGCTGGGCTGCACCAAATACCTTTTTCTTTCTTTTTCTTTTTTTTTTTTTTTTTTACCTCCCCCCCCCACCCCCGGAGGGGTATCTATGATGGACTGATTTCTCTCTGAAGGTAAATTTTGGCAGAAGTGGCAATTGCTGTGTGTGTGTAACTCGTGGCTATTCTGGGCTGTACCAATTACCTTTTTTTTTTTTTTTTACCCCTCCCCCCCCCGACGGGTATCTATGATGGACTGATTTCTCTCTGAATGCAAATTTTGGCTTTTCTTTTCTTTTCTTTTCTTTTCTTTTCTTTTCTTTTTTCTTTCTTTTTCTGATTTTTTTCTTTTTTTTAAGATTTATTTGACAGAGTAAAGCACAAGCCAGGGGAGTGGGAGAGGGAGAAGCAGGCTTCCCCCACTGAGCAGGGAGCCCAATGCGGGGCTTGATTCCAGGACCCTAGGATCGTGACCTGAGCTGAACTGAGCTGAAGGCAGATGCTCAACCGACTGAGCCACCCAGGTGCCCCCCCCCCCCGCCATTGTTACTCTTTCCTCTCCTCTCCGCATTCCTGCTTGTTTGCCAGGACCGATTTGCAACATTACCGGTTACTCCCACTGTCTGTTGGTGAGACTTGTCCCTCGTCTAATTTGTCTGCCGCAGTTACCAGAGTGTCCCCCTGGCGCGTGCGGAAATCACTGATGAAATGCGTGGATTCTTGCAGTGCCATAAAGTGCCATTCCGGGGGAGACCGAGATTTTTGGAATTTGTTTACACTTTCTTCCCCCCGCCCCCATCCCCACCCCCTCCTGCCAATTTATGGAGTTTGCCATCCTTTTGACTCCTTAATCTTTATGTGGAAAATGTGTATCAGTCAATTTTGTGTTCTTAAGAGTTTTGCAGTTTGGCAGGCTGACATTCCAGAGGAGTGTTTTATATAGCCGAAGGAATTTCAATCGCTTGAGTCTTTGGGGACTTAGTGCAAAGCATTTTAGACAAATGTACCTCAAGAAAAACACGCTGATCCTTTTAATGCTTTAATTGTATTTAATGATAGAAGCGTAGCGTCTAGAGCATCTTGATAAGGGGCTTATTTGATAACCCCTTTTTAAAGTGTTGTAGTTGGCTAAAACTGATAAGCATTGGTATAATGAAATGATAGTCCCCTCCCTCTTTTTTTCATGGACCATCATTGTCCACAATAACGAAGTCAAAGGAAGGTTTTTAAAAGTCCTACAATATACCTACCTAGGCATCAGTATGGTGTAATTGCTATTAACGTTAATAGCAACATTTTCTAACAACCCTTCTGGGGAGCTAGGTATTAAACAGGCACTTGGCCATTTGTTCTCTTTTAGGTTTTTGATAACCACTCTAGCAGTAAGACTTCTTAACTCATAGTTAGGATTGCCTGCCTTTGGCAGAGCAATTTTGTTAGATAACACATTTTTAAATTTCTTAGAACTTTTAACAGTTATTTAGGTGCTCCAGAAGAAGCTCTTGCTTCATAAGATGCTGGATCTATAGTGTACACTCTAGATCATTTGATAGTTGAATAGAGGCTAGATTTTTCTCTTCTGTGAAACTGGTTCATCAAAGGGAGACATGATTAGTAAATTGATTCTAATTGCCCCAGCAAAAATATAATTTCAGATTCTAAGATTAAGCAAATGTGGTTTATTTCTGATCGATTACAGGTGATACTTAATCAAACTTAGAATTTCCCATTTTTCTGAGCTTTTCCCAAAAATGGGATAAAAAAATGTGTTACATAGTGTCACTCTTGAGATTATGTAACTCCTATTTGGAATGGTCATTTACCATAGTAAGTAATTGATTGAGGAGTATGTATAGAGGGATACTTATTTCATTTTACTCCTGGTTTCCTTGGGGAAAATACTGGACTGTCACTTATATAAGGTTACTTAAATCATTAAGTATTGATGCACTTAACTGTTAAAGCCTATAATTTGCTATCTTTCACTGTTTAAGGAAACAGAATTATAATATTTGGAAATATTTATATTGTTAATGGAATTCACACTATTATTTTTGGTCTCCCTTTTTCTTTTACTGCACCAGAATTTAACCTGGTGCACAGTGGATACTCAAATGTTTTGAATAATTGAAAGAATGGCAAGGTCAAAGAGTTTTTTACTATAACATCATTTTGTAATTATGTGGCAAAGTTTTGGGGGAAATGTTGATTGCTCTGAGCTGCAGTTTTCTCAAGTTTGTGTATTTTGAGGATTGCTATATTTGATTAAACCGCTTTGGGATTTTGGAGGAGAAAGTACAGTAGACATATTATTTTGTTTTACGCTTTAGTCCATTGAGTAGATTTGTTCACTTAGAATTGATTTTGGTATCTTGTGATTTTCATGAGCAATGTCAATTCAGGTTACGTCTTGTGCACTTAAGGTCACCATAAAATTCTTGGATGTGTAAGCTTATCCTATATTATGATCAGTTCACTAAAATTAGGTTACTTTTTGTTTTTAATTTTTTTTAAAAAAGATTTTATTTATTTATTCATGAGAGACAGAGAGAGGCAGAGACTCAGGCAGAGGGAGAAGCCGGCTCCATTCAAGGAGTCCAATGTGGGACTCAATTCCGGGACTCCAGGATTACGCCCTGGGCTGAAGGCAGGCGCTAAACCGCTGAGCCACCCAGGGATCCCCTAGGTTAATTTTTCGAGGGATTTTTTTTTTTCCAGGTGGCTGAAATGGAAGAATGTGACCGTGGTTATGTAACATTTCAGTGGTGGTGGTAATGCTGATAATAGTAATTAGCACAAAGTGTTTACTATTTGCTGGACCAGGTTCTAAGAAATTCAACCTTTGCAACAACCTTGTTAGGTGTTAGTATTCCCATGTCACATTCTAGGAAACTGAAGTTACATAATAAGAGTGACACAGCTACTAAGTGATAGAACTTGGTCTTGGTTCTTTATTATACTGTGATAGTGAGCACCTACTATATACCAGGTTCTTTATATACATTAAGGTAGTTTTATAACCACCCTAGGTTAATTCCTAGTTAACTCCTCATTAACATTGAGAATGTCAGGCAACTTGTCCAAGTAGAGTGAGGAAGGCTGGCATAAACCCAGGCCTCTGTGATTTGTAGTCTTTACTAAAATTCTATTTCAAGGTACTAATTTGAGGTCCTGTATTTTATATTATATATTTAGAAGGCATACTTAGAACAGCCAGTCTAAAAACTTTTTCAGCTGACACAGGATGGAAAATGTTCACTTCTCTACTCTCTTGTGAGCATATATAGGATTATAATTTCTTGCTCACTGGCTGTAGCTTCACTCTTTTCCCACTCATGTAAGTATATTGGAATGCAAATGAGTGAAATTTGTAAAACTTTATAAATAAGGAAATCATTCTTAGATTATTGATTCTTTAGAAACACACCTTTCTTGTGACACATCACATGTCTTGATAGTGGTACCATTTTTGAGAATGGCTTTTTTTCAAAGATGTGATTTTGTTTAAGTAGAAGACCTAAGACAAAGATATATTTTTGTAGTTATTTATTTTGAAAAGATGACATTCACTGGTGTTGTTATATGCAACACTGTGAAGTTTACAATCCTGTACAGTTTATTTTCTGCCATGTGAGTAATTTCTACTTGATAATGTTCTAGTTGGTGCATTATGTCGGGTATTAAATATAAACTGAACTTTTCCTTGTGGTTAGAATATTTCTTCCAGTCATAAATTGGCATGTTCTCATATAATTCTAATTACACTGAATACTAATTTAAGTCAAAGATTTTAGGATATACTTGCTATAAAAAAAGCTATGACATTTTACCAGATATTATTACTTGGGGATTAGTTACGCATTTTCTCTGTTGTTTGTGAGAGTAATAGAGAATTGAAGGCAGTAATTTAACCTGTGATTTACTAGGTCTTGAAGTGAATTTTACAGTTTGCTGATCTGGACTCCTATTGAGAGATTATACTCACTGTAGAATTTTAGTATGTATGGGTAGAAACATTGCATTTAAGCCCTGATTTGCCCTTGTCTGATAGTGTGAAGATTCTGAGATTATCTATGAAATGGGAATAATAATGTCCCTCACAATTCTTATGACATTTTAATGTTAATTTCAATGTAATATGGTAGGGATGGCAAAGTAAATTTTATTAAAGTAATACATTTCTTTGGTGGGGGTGGAGAGGGAGAGAAAGAATCTCAAGCAGACTCCCCAGTGGCTTGAGATTCCCCCTCCTCCAACACACAGGCGTTTGCTGTCTCTCTCATATAAATAAATATTAAAAAAAAATAAAAACTTGTTTTTGATAATGTATTTTTTGACAGCTAGCATAATTCTTGTTATGTGGTTGTTATTGATCCCCCAAGTAGTTAGTGAGCACGTGAGCAGGCTTATAATAGTGAATAAAATATTAGTGGGCCCTCCTTAGAGTAGAAGATAGAGAAAGATAGACAATGTGAGTTCAGGGCTATGTGTTCCATAGGTACCCTTATGAGTCAGGGTAAAAGCCCATGTCATAATGCCATTTTAAACTAACCTGAGGAGTGGGCCAGTAGTCAGGCAAAAAGGGAGAAATGCCTGGGCATAAGATGAGGGAGATGCAAAAGCTTTGAGATAAGAGAGATCAGGTACATTTTAGAAATGGATACCGAATCTGTATGACTAATATAGGATGTAAAGGAGGGGTGGGAAAGAGGTACACAATAAATAAGGTGTAAGCCTGACTGCCTGAGTTGTGTTAACAAGTTTAGGTTGGTTTGCACTGAAGGCTATGGAGAAACTTACAGGATTTTAAGGGAGAAGAGAGTGAAATACTCAGCTTTGTTCTGCAGCTTTTAGAGAATGGATTGAAAGTGAAGTAAGGTTGAATACAAGTAGGCAATTTAAAAGACTGTTGTTGCTAAGTCCAGGAAAGAACTAACAATCAGTATTTGAGTATTGGCATTGGAGGAATGGTATTAAGTCTATAAGATTTGATGATTTACTAGATGTAGGCTCTGTAGAGCCTGTAACTTTGCTTCTGGTGGTAGAGTATGGGATAAATTTTCCTCAAAGATCGTGTTACTATTTCATGTAAAGTTGAGATGCTTCTGGGGCTAAGACAAAGCTAGATGTATTCTCAAATATGCACTTTCAGTTGACTCTCTACATTGTTAGTTACAGAGTTTACCCATCCCAAAGTAAGCATACCAATATGGGTATTCCTAGGTATTCCATGGGCTCTGCCCAAGTGGCGTAGGGGAACATAGGTCTCTGCCCTGTGATGTACCATCCCATTTCTGCTGCGTTGGAAATGAAGCTGGGCCTTGAGTCTGTGCCTGCATATTCCTACAGCTTCTCGGAGTCCTATGGATGATGACTGAGGAGACAAACCATGAGGGAAACAGATCTCTAAGCACTCCCTATCTGGATCTAGGTTGATTGGAAATGAAAGAAAAATCTGCTTTTATCAGCTGCTATTCTACTGAATTAAGCTCTTACCTACCTTCTTTTGCAGTGGTTGCTCAGGATTCCCGATAATTTATTTGATTTGAGGAGAGAAGAGGAGCCTTACCTAACATTGGCAGTTGACACTTTACATACACTTTGGGGTCCTTTATTTGGCAAGGAGAGTTGGTAAAGTGATAAATGCCGTTTTTGTAAGATAAGCCTGGAGGTGTGGAAACTGGGGCCCATTTGACCCCCATTAAAAACTGTCCTTTAGAGTAAGTCAAGGCGGGGGACAGTAGGTTAGAAAACCAAAGTAGGAATATGAGTCTGGGGACTCATGAGGCCTCCATGAGTTAGGCATTCAGTTTCCAAAAGAGGCCAGTAGCATGCTAACAGTTGCTTTAGAGAAGGAATATGCCTGATAAGTTGTGTCCTCCCCTTTGTAAATCTTACTCAAACCCTATTGATTGAATCTGGATGTTCCCTCCCTTTATAGGTAGGGTGGTGACGCCATGGGTGCCTCTCTGTATCTAGAAGAACCTTCAAGCTTTGAGTCCCTCTCAAAAGTTCCTTAGGCAGTGTACTGGTCCTGTAGCCTTCAGTCCATAGGGGTCAGGGAGACCTCAGCCCCATCCTTTATCATTTTTTTCTGCCAAGCAGGAGAATTTGGGAAGTAGAAGAGGAGGGTGTAGATGGGAGCACCAAGGGAGAGAGCAGCTATACCAGTAATCAAAACTTTGTGTTCACTTTTGGTTATTCCCTTATAGTTAAATCAAAGGAACTTCTAATACTTTTGGTCCAACTAAAATTTCATTTTGGCAGCAAGGCCATCATTACTTACAAAATCTATTTTAGTTTTGAGGATTCCATGGTTCAGCAGTCACAGCCACATTGCCTTTCATCTGGAGACACAAGGCTTGTTGCCTCATTGTCTTGGCATATCCCTTCCTCTGCCAGCCCAGAGGAGAATGAACAACCACCAAGTCACCATTTGGGTGGCTTATTTCAATTCCACTTCTCACTGCCTGGTTTCTCTAAACATTAATTCAACTCCTGTTTAACAGGTACGGTAGTAGGGATCCATTTTCTCACCTTCTCCCCACCTACCATCTGACCACTCTCAGATCTCAGAATGTCTTCCCATTTCTTAGAACTCTGCCCTTGGGCGCCTTTATCTTCTGTCTTCTAGAAAGTCATGGATGGCTCTCTCATCATCCCATCCTTACTGCCAATACTGTCCAGAACCATGATGGTTTGGGATCTTACCCTAATTGCAAGATGGTAAGTTACCATGTGCCATATTTTCATGGATGCTGGTAGAAAACATGAAACTCCTGTGTAAGAGATGAAGGACAGTTTATTACTTTAATAGCAGTAGCCAGGACATCAGCATTTGAGACGTATTTTCTCCAAGGTAAGTTGATAACTGTTAACACTTGCTGAGAAAGTAATGAGTAACATATCCAGGCGTCTTTTGATTTGAAAAAAATCATGTTTTTTTAGGAATTTCAGGGACATTAAAGTGAAGTGTTAGAAAACCATCTTGGGTTGCAAGGTATGAGATTACTTTGTTTTTGTTTATATCAAACTATAGTTCTCTACTTAAAATTCTGGAAACCTCTAACAAAACAATTTAAGCACTTAAAAAATTATTTATTTATTTGATAGAGTGAGAGAGCACAAATAGGGGAAGTGGCAGAGGGAGAGGGAGAAGCAGGCGCTCCACTGGAAGCCTGATATGGGGCAAGGACCTTGGGATCATGACCTGAGCCACCCAGGTGCCCCTAATGAAGCACATTTTTAATGAGGCAGCTTTTCCTTTAGATCTTAAGACCGTGTAGATTGAGGGGAGTTAAGAGGGGTTGGCATAGTTGGAGGGAGGTTTAAACTTGGAGTTTTCGGTTTTTTTTTTTTTTGTTTTTTTTTAAGGGGAGTTGGGCTTCATTTTATCAATCAGCATTTTCTAACTCTTGTCCAGTTATTTTCTGTAAACAAACGTAAAAAATTTTACTTTGAAAGCTATCTTGTTGAAAATTGTTACGTTTAAACTTGTTTTGGCTTAAATATTTAATATGTTCTGGCATTATGTAAATACTATTTACCTAGTTTTCTAAAGTACAGAAAAGTCAGCTTCATTTATTCTATTCATTTGGCTTAAAGTGTACATGAATGTACAGAGCTGGAAATGTAAAGAAATCTACCTACGGTGGTGCCACTTCTAAGTTATTAGTGGATAAAAGTTTGATGTCTAAGAATCAAGGGCTGAAGCATTTTGGAAATACTCTTTGATAATTGGGACTTCCTATATTAAAATGTGAATATAGTTAAACCAAAGCTTTTCCTTTTTATTTATAGAACAGTATGTTGAAGCAATAGTCAAAATATGTAGCCTGGGGTTGGCAACCCTTTGAAATGGGTGTGCCAAAGTTCCGTTATAGTATGTGTCATGGTGACAACTGGCCAGTGTTCTGTCTTTGGTATGTGTCACTGACCCTTTAGTAGTCTATTAGCAAATTAAAAATTCATTTAAGAACTTTGTTTTAGCTGATTTTCAGTGTTCTTTACAGCAACGTTTAAAAATCGTGTATATTTTATTAAAATGAAATTTAATTTTTTAAACCATTCTCAGTTTGCCTAGTTTGGGTAGGTAGATAGCTTATGATTTTAAATAATTAAAAAATATTTAAACATTTCAAAGATTTCCCTAGTTGAGGTAAACAAGCAAAACTTAGTGAAGTCTTTTCACTGACTCTGGTCTCTCCGATCCTTTCTAGGGTCTTACTTGGGTCTTACAAGTGAGCTTTTTTTTTTTTTTTTTTCAAGTGTAACTGGTTTACAGTGTTACAGGAAACTGTCTTCAAGTCATAAAGTAAGACTAAACAGGTGCTGTAAGACAATTTATCCCAGACAGTTATAAGTCACGTGATTGGCAAATATTTTCTCCCAGTCTCTGCCTTGTCTTGTTATTTTCTTAATGGTATTTTTTGAGGTGCAGGGGTTTTGAATTTTGATGGAGTTTAGTTTCTTTTTCTTCTAAGGATCATACTTTTGTGGTGTGTCTGTCAAGTCTTGGCCCAACCCAGGGCCGTGAGATTTTATGCTTGTATTTTCTTCCAAATGTTTTATATTTTGTAGTTTTAGCTCTTATGTTTTGGTCTGTGATCCACTTTTAATTAACTTCTTAGAAAAGATTTTATTTATTTATTGAGAGAGAGAGCATGTGGAGGGAGGGGCAGAGGGAGAGAGAATCCCAAACAGAATCCATGCCAGTCACAGAGCTGGTTGTTGGGCTTAAACTCCGGACCCTGAGATCATGATTTGAGCCAAAACCAAGAGTTGGATGCCCAACCTACTGAGCCACTCAGGTTCCTCTAATTAACTTTTATATATGGTGTAAGGTAAATTTATTAAGTTCATCTTTTTGTATGTAGATATCCCAGTTGTCTCAGTCCCATCTATTGAAAAGACTGGCCTTCCCCTGGTTGAATTGCCTTGGTATCTTTGTTGATAATTAATTGACCCTAGACATAGGGTTTATTTCTGGACTCTTTTTTCTGTTTTATTGGTCTTATATGTGTAGCCTTCTGCCAGGACCACATGTCTTGATTACTGTAGCTTTTCATGCCATATTTTAATAGCACAAATAGCATTCTTTTCTTATAAAGTTATATGCACGGGGATCCCTGGATGGCTCAGCGGTTTAGTGCCGCCTGCCTTGGCCCAGGGCGTGGTCCTGGAGTCCCGGGATCAAGTCCCACATTGGGCTCCCTGCATGGAGCTTGCTTCTCCCTCTGCCCCTCTCTCTCTCTCTCATTTTCTCTCTCTCTTTCTCTCTGTCTCTCTTGAATGAATGAATGAATAAAATCCTTAAAATAAAATAAAATTGGGATCCCTGGGTGGCGCAGCGGTTTAGCGCCTGCCTTTGGCCCAGGGCGCGATCCTGGAGACCCGGGATCGAATCCCACATCGGGCTCCCGGTGCATGGAGCCTGCTTCTCCCTCTGCCTGTGTCTCTGCCTCTCTCGCTCTCTCTGTGTGACTATCATAAATAAATAAAAATTTAAAAAATAAAAATAAAATAAAATAAAATTATATGCTCATTTGTTAAAAAAAAAAAAAAAACGTGAAAAAGTAAGCAAAAATCACCATCTAAGTAATCAGTGTTCTGGTGAACATCTTTCTAGCTATCTGCACATACATGCATGTTGTATGAATGCACACCCATCCTCCACAGTTATACATAAAGACACATCAGTATTGGCCCCACGCTCATTGTTCTTGTGTACTTTTTGAGTGAATGAATACATTTATTGTCAACTTTAAGAGAGAACTGATTATTTTTCTTTCTTTAGGCACTTCTGTAATTCTGTGAGTTTTTACTGACATACACTTCTGAGAAGAGCAAAGATTCTTTGGGCTAAAAACTGAGTGCTTTTTTTTCTTGGTAGCATGTTAATTGAAATTTATTTCTCACTTCATCTGCTGAAAGATGACTTTAAAACAAATTTTCTAATGTGTGCTCTTTTGAATGAACGGCAGATTATGTGTGGAACATTAACAAAATTAAACCCCAAATCCAGTTCTAAACATTTAAAGTTTCTATAAATCTGCTCTTGAACATTAGAATAACTTTTTGGCAGTTGTGATTACCACTGTGGAGCCAATAAATACTATATGTGTGGTGATAGAGTTTTATTTGCTATCATATAGCAAATAAAAGGACTGATCCCTGCTGCAAGTTTATTTTTGCCATGTTAATAAAGGAATAACACCTTTTGCTCTTTTGCATTTTGTGGATTCAGCCTGTAATCCTTGATAAAGTAGCCATTGTGGAACTGTGACCAAACTCTGAAACACTTTCTCATCTTGAGTGTAGGTCAGATCTCATGGTCAGAAACATCTGGCAGTGCAGAGCCATTAAAGGTTTTGAGTTTAGGGAGTGACAATGACAGGTTTCAAAAAGCCACCTTTACATTCATTTAGTGGAAATTTGATATTTGAAAAAGAAATGCTGAAATTTTGTAGAACCAGATTCCTCAATGAAATTAATAAATGAAGTGGTTTTGCACAAGATATTAAAAAGAAAATTTAAGAAATATTCACATGACAAATGGACTCTTTACAGAAGGGAAAGTAGCATGCTTAAAGCATTAACTGTGGTTAACTATGCAGTGGAATTATGGGTTTTTCTTCCTGCTTTTTGTGGAAAACTTAGTAAAATGCTAAATGTATCATATAATAAGATGTTAAAATGAAACTCTTTTATTCTGAATTTGGCCCTAAGTTGAGAGATGCATATTTCTAAAGAGAATTTTAAGGATGCCATGCAGGAGCATAAATAAAGAGCCAGAAAATGGATTTGTGACCTCTAATACCTACCCCATCTGTTGGTATAAAAATCAGGTAGCTGGAATTAGAATAGTTTTTGAACTGAGTTGTTGGAAATTGGAAAAGTGTTTTTAAACCAAGTTGTTAGTTTGCCAGGAGTTTCTTCTGACTCCCGCCCCCCGCACCCCCCTTCATGACTCCCTCTCAAGTAAGGAGCTTTCTGGTAACGATTTGGAGAGCTGCATATGTAACTTGTGCAGTTTAGGGAACACAGTGGCTTGATGTCTGTCTCTCTGTGCCTGAGTGAAGAGAAGCTTTCTGCTCTGGCAGCACAGCAAAGCGAGGTTACCGTGTGGGTGGACTGCCCATCCTCCCTGAGCTCTTTGGCAGAAGGGGTACATGTTTCCCATGGACCAGATGAGGGCTACTAGTGAGAGGAAGCTCATAGGATCAGGGTGATATGAGGCAGAGGGGGAGGAAGAAATGGGTGGATTCCCACAGGGGATGCCTTATCTTGCATCAAGGAATTGCAGTGAGAGATCTCCTGGAGTGGGTGAGTTTCCAAGGAACTCCTGAAAGCATTTCCTAAAAGATCACTTTTAAATACTTTTTGAGCTGAGAGTGCTCATACCCTCTAATGACACTTGACTTCTATGCTCAGGTTAGTAAGGTGGAATGGAGGGCTGGAAAGCCCTTTTGCTCTTGTAATGCCTAGGGCTAGTAGGCTGGTGGCAGAACTGGGACTGGGGAGAAGCTGTAGTGCTAGGTGAAAAATTTTGACAATTACACTAAACTGGGTCTACCAATTTCTAAATTCCGACAGTTTTTATAATTTGAAAATGATCAAAGTCATAGGCTTGCCTAAATAAAAGTTCAGGAACATTAAATTGTCACCACAGAATAACTTTAAAGGACAGTGGTAGATAAAACATTGCCTTATGGTTACATCCTACAGGTTTTGCTTGTTCAGGGTAATGGTTACAATTGTTTTTCTAATAAAACTCTCATTGAAAAATTTTTACAAGAAGGATGTGCCAGTTGAGGCATTTTGTTATGAACGTCATCTTTGGGTTGTCAGATCTGTGCTTCAGCAGATCAGTCATTACCAGCACTGACATGAGGGTTGGGAAACTAATTTTTGAGGTTCATTTTCCTCATTTACTTTTTTTTTTTTAAGATTTTATTTATTTATTCATGAGAGGCGGGGGGGGGGGGGCAGAGACACAGGCAGAGGGGAGAAGGAGGCTCCATGCAGGGAGCCCGATGTGGGGACTCGATCCTGGGACTCCAGGATCGTGCCCTGGGCTGAAGGCTGCGCTAAACCGTTGGGCCACCAGGGCTGCTCCCTCATTTACTTTTTATGGAAAGGGCAACATCATCTATTTTGCAGTGTTTTATGAAAAAGTTATGGTCTATAGCAAAATGTGTGGTATGCGGTAGGTATTCACAAATATTAATAACCCTCTTCCTTACAGCAAATGAATCCTAAAGTTTTAAATATGTTCTTACTCTCCTTAGTATGTGCTTTGCTTCTAAATGTAGTCCTTAAAAATACCAAACCGATTAGGGGATTGAGTATGACTACAGGATACTATCTAGGATGTAAGAAATGCTGGCTTTTAGGATAGCTAAAAATTCCACTTTTGATTTGAAATGTAAAATATTTTCAGAAAGAATGAAAAGTATACTTACATGTTGTTTTTTAGTGAGGAAGCATATGAATTAGGGGTCTAAAGAAAAGGTAGGCCTAGGTAGAGAATCTTTTCATTACTGTTCTTGAAAGAGTTTAGAATATATATACAACGAAAAGGAAGGCTTCTTATTGTAGAGAGAACTCTGTAAAAATCAGTATCATTTCAGTTTTTTTTTCTCAAAATGTGTTCCATTGTTCTTTTTCCAGAAAGTTCTTAAATTCTTTATTAGACCTATATTTTTAAGTGATCTTAGTATTTTGTCTTTGTGAATGTTCTCATGCTTTTTTTATGTTCATGCTTTGAAACTTAAAATTTTAATGATACAGGTACTTCTTTAAAGTCTCAAAAAAGTAGGTAATCTTTAATTTTAGAGTATCTTTATTGTTTATACTCTGAATCCCAAGTTACATTTGTAACATAGTTTTGCTTATTTGTAGGAATGGCTTTAAATTAGGCAGGGAGTCTTCCTATAGGAGTCCAGAATATTCTTTATAATTCATTCAAGGATATTTGGTACCCTTCCTAGGTAATCTGAATGGAAAAGGGAATTTATTGGCATGATGCCAGGTAGCTCACAGAATTAGTGGTAGAGAGATTTGAAATCGGGTTCAAAAAGTGAACAGTAACCAGAGGAGGGCAGGAAGCAGATTATGTTACAGTAGCAGTCTGGTTAGGACACTGTGGCACTGGTCCCTTGTTGTTGTCCCTGTGAATGATTACTCAAGTATCCCTAGTCTTTGAACCATTCTCTCAACATAGGAAGTCGTGGGAGTTGAGGGGCAGTATTTGTGGGCTGACCTTCTCTGACCTCCACACTTGTGCTGCATTGACTATCCGTATCTTACTTGGAGGCCTTGGCCTGACAGATTTAACATGGCCAAGACAATTCCTAGTTTGGAAAAGTTTTAATTTGATTTGCTTTTTGTTCTTGTGTTTATGCTGTTTTGAGAATAAAACAATCAAATATATACTGTTTTGCATTTGCACACAACATAGTATGTATGCATGTTGACATTGATTTCAGGAAATGACGGTCCTTTCTTCTTACGTACAAGGCAGTATGATGCAATATACATGTTCACATATGCCAGAATCTGGAAGTATTGAATGTTTTCTATTTGACTATCTCTGCATAACCTTTAAAAGTTAGGAGAAACAGTTCCACTCAAGGGTTACCAACTCTTGGGGCACTTGGGTGGCTCAGTCGGTTAAGTGTCTCTGCCTTTGGCTTAGGTTATATTTTCAGGGTCCTGGGATCGAGCCACCCAGCAGGCTCCTTGCTTGGCTCCCTGCTGTTCCCCCTGCTTGTGCTCTCTCCCCTCTTCTCTCTCTATCAAATAAATAAAATCTTTTTTTTTTTTTTAAAGATTATCAGCTCTTTTGAGAAATAAAGTTAACCTATATGATATGATGCTTTTGTAGTTGTGTGTATTGATGTTTTTATCTGTTAAACCCATTAGGTAACCTGTGGCTACTAGTGGACATCTCGTTCTTAGGAAGAAAGCCTGTAAGACATGTAAGGTTGTTTTTAAAAAGAGAAGAGAATCTCCCCCTAGCCCTTGCCCTGACGGTTTCATCCCAGGAACTGTTGAACCATGTTGAACTGTGTATTTTAAAGATAGAGCTTTAACATGTACATAGATAGTCTTTGATGATTCAAGAATTAGAATAGTACATGTCCTTTTTTGAAAATGTTTTCCTGTCATCTGGCTTGTCAATTCAGGCTTGAGTAGTCAAAATCTGGTATTATTTAAACTTCAATAAGTAAAAATAAGAGAAGATAAAGATTCAGAGGTACATTGCTGATGGAATAGTAGTTGAAAAAATTATCTTGTGTGTTTTGTGTTTAGTCACACAGAAAAATCCCACCCATTGTTTGTGGAGTTCTTGATGTTGCCTCAGTCTCATGGTTAGCAAGGCCTTTTTCGTAGGAACTTTAGTGTTGATCTATTATAAACCCTTTCCTGACAACACTTAAGATGTCTCTTTTAGGAGGATAGAATATTCCCCTTTTCCAGGTTGATAGTTATGCTCATGTTTATCCTAAAAAGTTTTATTTAACATAAAGCTTGCCGAGTTTAAAAAATGTCTTTGAAAGTTGTTGGGGTAGTGGTATTTTTTTAAACAAATGAGGCAGACTCAAACATCATTGCTCTTTCTGAGACTGTCTTCTAAATATACATCAGTTATCCCCGTTTTCCCGTTGTAGTTTATCCGAAGAACTCCAGTTCTATAATATTTTACCTCCTGCATTGCAGTATGTGTTTGTGTATTGAGAGGGAGCACACACATGGCAGGGAGTGGGGAGCAGAAGGAGAGAGAGTCTTAAGCGGGGCTCAGTCTCAGGACCCACCCACGAGATTGTGACCTGAGCCAAAATCAAGAGTCGGAGGCTTAACCAACTGAACCACCCAGGTGCCCCATTGTAGTAATTTTTTACACATCTTCTTGAAGACTATGATCTTCTGGAGGGCAGTTCTTCTTTTACTCAGTATTTTATACTCTGCATTGCATAACATATCTGGTCTGTTGGAGGTCTTCTAATCTTTATAGAATTGCCATTAGGAAGCAGTTCACATTTAAGATTGTGGCAGAGTGTTTTAAATAGTCTTTTAAAAATCTATTATTTGATTGCTACCCAGACAGATAGCTGTGCAATAATATCACATATCAGATGTACAATATCTCCCCAAAGGATACTAGATATCCAGAGGTCACTTATCTACATTTGTTGCAGTTATTTTGTCAGCCTGGAAAAATTGTTATCTATAAAACACATTACTATATTTTATTTAAAGTCTCTTTATCACTTTAACTTTTAATAGAAAAAATTACACATTTTAAAAAATTTTTGTCAGTTACTTGCTACCTGTTTATCTATCAATCATTTCTTACTGCTCATTTTTCCCAAATTCTTTTAGCAGGGTGGTCAGTCTTATGGGACCATAACTCCAAACGAGTTGTATTTATGCCAGGCTGCTTACATCTTTTATCATGTTGTTTAATACTAGATCATTCAGGGGCAGCCCGGGTGGCTCAGTGGTTTAGCGCCGCCTTCAGCCCAGGGCCTGAGGGATCGAGTCCCACGTCAGGCTCCCTGCATGGAGCCTGCTTCTCCCTCTGCCTGTGTCTCTGTCTCTCTCTCTCTCTCTCTCTGTGTGTGTGTGTCTCTCATGAATAAATGAATAAAATCTTAAAAAAAAAAAAAAAAAGAAATTGTTATAAAAAAAAAAAACTAGATCATTCATCCACTCATTCAGCATATACACACAGAGACTACGATGTTGCAAGCATTGTGCTTGAGTTCAGAGGCTGTACTAACAGTGAACAGACTGTGATAACTGCTTTCAGTTCTGGGAAAGAGCCAGGCATTTTGATGACTGAAATGATATGTTATGGGCCCCATTTGAAGATACTTAACCTATTCTTGGAATATACTCTTCTCTTACACTGTACTATTCTCTAAATTTTTATTGTAATTGTAGTCTGTAACAATAATATAGTGTGGACAGAATTATTGTGGACTTGTTACTTTTTATATGTGCAGGTATTATTTCCATAGGAAGTCATTAACCTTTCAGGATAAAGATTCTCTGATTACTTTATATCTCCAGTAGTGCTTTTGATACGAACATTTTAATAGTACTTGTGGAATTGACCAACAGAAACTCTGTAATACTCCGGTGTTGCTTAAACTGGGCCCTTAGAACTACAAGGATGGTAGTAACAGTACCTACACAGGCGGATGTGTAGGTACTGTTCGCCTGATGTGACTAGTAAGACCTGGGAAAAGAGCCATAGTAACAGGTGCCTCTCATTCTCTGAGTCTCTCAATTGTAGGGGGTGTAGGTATTACCTTCTTTTGGACAAATGAAGAAATTGAAGCTTTGAGAGACTTAAGATTCTTGCTCAGAGTTTTAAACACTGATGGACTCTTTCTGTCAAAATACATTATATGTGGATGAGTATTTTTGCTAGGAAGATGATTAATTTTTTTTTTTTTTTTTTTTTTTTGGTCGTAGAACTCTTTGGAATTAGGAGAGCAGTGTATGACAACCCAGGCACAGAGCTTCTCTCTGAAGCCCCCAGGCCAGATGTGGATCAGGTCTATAATGCTGCTCCTGCTTGACATCATGCCGCAGTTTGCTGAACTAAATGCTGCACTGGCTTCTGTCATTTGTGAGCAACACGAATTGCCTTTAAACCAGCCAGATTTTGCAAATTATTTCTCTAATTTTTAATGATATATTAAGAATTAAGAAATTTTAAAAGTGGGATGCTAGTATTTTGATTGTATTAGTAGTTTCTAGTTTTCTTGTGCATATGTTGGTTTTTTCACTCTAATGTATGGAATAGGCTTTTGCTTATTTTTAAAATATTGATAGGTGACGCAAAATACAGCTATTTGTGTTTTGAAATTTGTGGTATGCGATTCAGACGCAGAAAGAGAACATGTTGGGCCACCTGGGTGGCTCAAGTTAGTTAAGCATCTGACTCCTGATTTCGTCTCAGGCCATGATCTCAGTGTCCTGAGATCCAGTGCTATGTTGTGCTCTGCACTCAGTGAGGAGTCTACTTAAGATTCTGTCTCCCTCTCCTGCTATTCTTGCTTCTGCCTGCACTCTCTCTTTAAAACTAAACAAAGAATGAGAACATGTTGCACTTATATGTTGTGAGAGCATTATTTCTGTTTTAGCACTCTAGGTTATTGCTATTAAACACTTGCTTATGTTACCTATTTCCCCAATAGAAAAAAATGGCTCTGGCAAATTAAGATGTGAAAACTTAGCTTTGGGACTTTGGATTTCCCAACCTTGAACTTGTGTGTGTTTTTGTTATTGTCAGGTGTAATTCAGAGATATTCTGCAAAGTGTCAGGATTGTAGAAAAGGACATGAGTGGATGGACATTGTACTCGTCGCCTCCAAAAGAGACAGTTTTCCTTTTGTTTATGTAGGCTAAGATACATTGATATTTATATATATTTTTACATAGGTAGCATGTAATTAAAAGTGAACAGTCACCTTCCTTTTCTTCGTTATATAGCTTATAATTTGGAGTGAACGTTATTTTTATGCCTTGGCTACATTGTCATACGTCTTTCTAAGTTTGGATTTGTTTCCAGCATTTTGTCTGTTGTATTCTCAATGTCTTGAAATGTATCCAAGAATTCCTGTTTTTCTTAAAGTAATCTCTAAGCCCAACATGAGGCTCTAACTCACAATCCCAACATCAGTCTCATGTTCCACTGACTGAGCTAGTCACATGCCACCCCCCAGAATTCCTTTAATATGATTTTATTTTTTTTTTTTTTGCTAGTGTTACTTCTTCTGGGACATCTTCATCCTTTTCATCATAACCACTTTCTTCATTTATGGTAATTAAGTTCACCTTCCCAGGGCTCCTCTGACTGGCATGTTTAGTTTCTCTGATGGCAGCAGTGTCACATTCTTGCAGTCAGTCTTTTGTTCTGTAACTTCAGACTCTTAAAGAGTTTGGCTTCCAGTGTTACTTCCGGTTTTTTGCTGCACTTTTATCTTTGTTGGCAAGTTCCCTCATTTGCTTATCCATTTTTCTAAAATGCCACTGTGGGTTTGTCACTAGGAAACAAGGAGGTAACACCAGTGACACACTTTGTAGTCTGTGCATGACCTGAGTAACAGATGTTTAGTGAACAATCACTGGTAGACTTGAAGGAAATGATGTAGTTGGTCACTAATAATGATGTAAAAGATGGGAGAAAATGATAAAACTTATAAAGCATACTGTATTTATGCTATTTTCATCTTTCATTACATTTTAAAGAGACTAGACATTTTAGAAAAAACATATGGGTATGGTTTATAAAATGATGATGATCATTACAGAAGCATTACATTTACAGAGTATTTATTGTGTGTCAGGGTCTCCTTTAAGTGCTACCCATACAGAAGTAATCATGGCATAAGAAAACCTAGAAGCCTGAGATTTGTATTCACTTATTTGAGTTCCAGTGTGTATCAGACATGGATATTATGTGTACTGTGCTTGAGAATGTCAAATTAGATACTCTTGTAATTCTAATGTTAGTAAGAGAAATAATGACCATGTTCAGTAAAACTGACATTTCTGTTAATCTTCACATAATCTTTGAGATTATTTTTGCTCTTTTACAAATAAGGAAAACTGATGCTTAGATAACTTAAGTAATTGGAAATCTGATTTTACAAATAAAACCACTGCCCAAAGAACCTACTAATTAAATAAGTGGAAACTCAGCCCAGGTTTATATTATTTCAGAATCAGTGCTTTAACCACTTTGCTTATATTTATTTCCTTTTTATTATTAGGGAATATAAAAGTTTTTTTAATGTAAATGTTTACTGTTTCCTTGCTTTTACAAATTATGTTATTTCCTCTTGACATTAATGTATATTAATATACATTAATATTTTATGTGAAAATTAAACATTAAAATATTTTGGATTTCCTTTAATTTTTATATGATTTGACTCTATGTTCCCGCTTGAAATTTCTTTTTCTTTTCTTTTTTTTTTTTTTTTTAAGATTTTATTTATTCATGAGAAACACAGGGAAAGAGAGAGGCAGAGACACAGCAGAGGGAGAAGCAGGCTCCATGCAGGGAGCCTGACGTGGGACTCAGTCCCGGGTCTCCAGGATCACACCCCAGGCTGCAGGCGGCGCTAAACCGCTGCGCCACCGGGGCTGCCCCCGCTTTAAATTTCTTTCTTTCTTTTTTTTTAAATTTGTTCAAGTACTGATATTTCTGTATATAAATATTTAGCATATATAACAGCTATCATGAGAAGTGAAAAAAAGATTTTCCCCAGAAATGAAAATATTAAAACTAAGTTAAAATACATATAGTATTAGTATTCCACACAGCATGAAATTTGACAAATCAAAGTTTACATGACCCAGCTGACCATGTGTGAAAATGCAAAGCAGGTATTAAAACTGATATTATGTCCAATATTTAAAACCAGTTTGTAATTGGGAGAACATCTAAATCCTTAATTAAAAAACACAAATGAAGTGAAAGCTTTAAACTGGTACACACTGTTCACACCTATATTTCAAGTTTGGAAATGCATATTTGCAAGCAGCAATACAAAAGTATTCATGAAGAATGCATAATCTCTGAAAATTATGAAAACATCCCTGCTACCAATACATTTCTAAATACAAAACTGACTACCATATTGTTACTTCTGTGTAGCGAGAGAAGTTCATTTTCAAAACAGATAAAATTCAGTCTTTAGGTGTGAATGGTATGAATGACAGTCTTTTTTTTTTTTTTTTTTTTTTTTAATTCTTAAGTCGTTTGGGATCCTTAAGCATGCAAAACCTCAGATGGGATGGGTCCACAAAAGAACCAGGGTTGTCTTATGGCTTCCAGTTAAGCCAGAGCTGGGAATGCCTCAGGGTCATCTACATCAGAAGCAGAAGCACTTGATTTGTCAGTTCTACTGCCACGGTTTGGACGTCCACCTCGCCCACGGCCACCTCGTCCTCGCCTGCCACCACGTCCTGGGCGGCCAAGGTCTCCAAAATTGATCTCCAGCTGAGATGTTATATCATTTGCTGGCTTCCGGAAATGATGGTCCATAACTGAATCTTCAGCATGAGCCTCTTCACTCTTTGATTTATGAAGAACAAATCCCTTCTTCCACTGCCCATCAGCACCTTCATTTGGTTTTCGGATATTAAATTCTACTTTTGCCCGATCCTTATTTTGAATAGCTTTCCACTCATCCAAAGTCATTTCTTTGGACCCTCTTCCTTTACTTCTTCAACTTCGTTCTCCTTATTTTCAGTGTCTGCAACTGGATGTTCTTCACCTTCAGGTGTTTCCTCAGTCACATTTGATTGATCCAAGTCAGTTAATTCATCTTTGACAGTTCCCCAGTTATGAGATCCGCTACCTCCACGTTTGTCCTCATGCTTCTGGCCAGATCAATCACTTCCACTATGCCTATCAAATTCACGTTTGCCACGAGAATCAAATCCATCTCCTCGGCCCATTCCACGTCCGCGGCCTCCTCAACCTCTTCCAAGACCACCACGGCCTCGAATAGGCCGGTCAATAATCGGTCTATCAACTGAAAATTCTCCTCCTTCACCCTTTTCTTCAAGTGGCTTTTCAAATCGTCGTTCACGAGGTGGTCCCCTTTCTGGTCTCCTATCAATTATTTTCCCTTCACTCTGCAGTTGTTAATCAGGTCTTCTTCCAACACGTCTTATTCCTTCTTTCTTAAGCGCCACGGGCGGCTGCGTCTCCTCTTTCTTGTCAGCCACGCCAACGTTGGGGGGCAGCGGGTTCTTGTGGTCTTTCTGGGACTCTTTACGCAGCTGTTTGCCTGCCGCGTTGGAGTTGGTCTGGGCTGCGGCCTGAGCTGTGCTCTTGGCCCCAGGGCCCCCAACACTGCCCCTGCCGGCTTCTTTTTTCTTGTTCTCTGCTGCCTTCAACACCTCAAAGGGGTCCGATTCGTCGTCAAATAACTGGTCGAATCGGTTGGTGACCACGCAGCTGAAGCCTTCCTGTAAGTGCCCAGGCATGATGGTGGCTCGGCGGCGCGTTCCTCCACGGATTGCAGCGGGCCGCGCCGAGCCAAGAGCGCCTGCTTCAGCTCTTCCCACAAGATGGCCGGGCCGAGAGAGCCCGCTTTAAATTTCTTACTGTGCTTCAGATTACTCTTTTAAAGATAAGGTGTTATTTTTGAGTGGGTTTTTTGTTTGTTTGTTTTTCTTGAGATTTAGTTTTGAGAAAATGCACTCTTATCCACCTAGAATATAGGCTGAGATGGTTGTATCTCAGTTTTTTTTTTTTTCTTCTTCTAAGATTTTAGTTATTTATTCATGAGAGAGACAGGGAGAGGAAGAAGCAGGCTCTATGCAGGGAGCTCGACGTGGGACTCTCTCCCAGGTCTCCAAGATCAGGCCCTGGGCTGAAGGTGGCACTAAACTGCTGAGCCACCTGGGCTGCCCTGTATCTCAGTTTTTAATGGGATGATTTCTTTTTGTTTGTTTGTTTTTTTTAAGATTTTATTCATTCATGAGAGACAGAGAGAGAGAGAGGCAGAGATACAGGCAGAGGGAGAAACAGGCTCCACGCAGGGAGCCCGATGTGGGACTCAATCCCAGGTCTCCAGGATCAGGCCCTGGGCTGAAGGGCGGCGCTAAACCACTAAACCACCCGGGCTGCCCAATGGGATGATTTCAATACCATTTATTAAATAAAGTTTTCTTTATTGCCCTATAATGATTACTTTATACATTCCTCATCTGGAATATTCTCTTTCAACCTTCTTCCTCTTTTTCCTGCTTGTCCAAATCCTATCCATTCTTCAAATCTATCTCAACTACCAGGGCTTCATAAAATCTTTCCTAATACCTGATTTCCATCCTCTACCCCTAGCTGAGATAACTTCTTTTTTTTTTTTTTTTTTGAGATACCTTCTTTTAATTGCCGCAGCTCTATATGTAGATATTTCTCATGATACCTCATTTTTACCTCGAATGTTTTAATTGCTGCAGTAAGAGGAGGTGCTTCTAGAGAGCACAATCTTTTTCATCCTAGCGTCTCCTCGGATATTTATT